>NW_005361652.1:144628-149981 GCF_000412655.1 Myotis brandtii | reverse complement strand
TTTAATAAATGAATTTGGCAATGTAGCAGGATACAAAATCAACACCCAAAATTCGATGGCTTTTTTATACACCAACTAGAGGCCCAATGCACGAAATTCATGCAAGAGTAGGCCTTCCTTCCCCCAACTGCCGGCACCGGCTTCCCTCTGGCACCCAGAACCCAAGCTTCCCTTGCAGCCCGACATTGTCCGGAAGGTCATCTGGAAGGATGTCTGGAAAGACATCCAGTCTAATTAGCATTAGCATATTACACTTTTATTATTATAGATAATGAATTCTCAGAAAGAGAAACTAAACAATCCCATTTACCATTGCAACAAAAATATTAAGATGCTTAGGAAAAAACTTAACCAAGGAAGTAAAAGACTTGTATGTACTCAGAAAACTACAGAAAATTGAAAGAAGAGAAAGAGGAAGATATAAACAAGTGGAAGAATATACAGAGTTCATGGATGGGTAGAATTAACATCATTAAAATGTCCATACTACACAAGGCCATCTACAGATTCAATGCAATCCCTATTAAAACACCAACAGTATCTTTCACAGATCTAGAACAAATACTCCAAAATTTTATATGGAACCAAAAAAGACCCTGAACAGCTGTAGCTTGAGAAAAAACAAACAAAGTTGGAGGAATCACAATGCCACATATCAAGTTATACTAGAAAGCCATTGTAATCAAAATAGCCTGATAGTGGCACAAGAAACGGTATATAGATCAATGGAACAGAACAGAGAACCCAAAAATCGACCCAAGCCATTATGCTCAATTAATATTTGACAAAGGAGGCAAGAGCATATGATGGAGTAAAGACAGTCTCTTCAATATATGGTGCTGGGAAAATTGGATAGGTACATGCAAAAAAATGAAAGTCCACCAATTTACACCATACACAAGGATAAACTCAAAATGGATAAAAGACTTTAATGTAAGTCGTGAAACCATAAAAATATTAGAAGAAACCATAGGCAGTCCAGCTGGCGTGGCTCAGTGGTTGAGGGTTGACCTATCAACCAGGAGGTCACGGTTCAATTCCTGGTCAGGGCACATGCCTGCATTGCAGGCTCGATCCCCAGTGTGGGGCGTGCAGGAGGCAGCCGATCAATGATTCTCTCTCATCATTGATGTTTCTAGCTCTTTCTCCATCTCCCTTCCTCTCTGAAATAAATAAAAACATATTTTAAAAAAGAAAACAAAAAAAGGAAGAAACCATAGGCAGCAAAATCCCAGACATCTCTCATAGCAATATGTTTACTGATACATCTTATAGGACAAAGGAAACTAAGGAGAAAATAAACAAATGTGACTACATCAAAATAAAAAGCCTCTGCACAGCAAAAGAAACCATCAACAAAATGAAAAGACAGCCCACTTCATGGAAGAACATATTTGCCAATGATTCATCTGATGAGGGGTTATTTGCAAAATATATTGGGAACTCGTACAACTTAACAAAAGGAAGAAAAACAATCCAATTAAAATGGGCAAGGGACCTAAATAGACACTTAGACATACAGAAGGCTAAGTGGCATATGAAAAAATATTGGAAGTCACTAATCATCTGAGAGATGCAAATTAAAATGACAATGAGGTATCACCTCACAGCTGTCAGAATGGCTACCATCAACAAATCAACAAACGAAGTGTTAATGAGGATGTGGAGAAAAGAGAACCCTAGTACACTGCTGGTGGGCATGCAGATTGGTGCAGCCACTGTGAAAAACAGTATGGAGTTTCCTGAAAAAAATAAAAATGGAATTCCCATTTGATCCAGTGATCCCACTCCTGGGAATATATCCTACAAATCCTGAAACTCCAGTCAGAAAGAATATATGTGCCCCTATGTTCATAGCAGTGCAATTTACAATAGCTAAGATTTGAAACAGCCCATGTTCCCATTAGCAGATGAGTAAATTAAAAAAGCTGTGGTATGTTTACATGATTACTATGCGGCTGTAAAAATGAAAGAACTCTTACTATTTGCAACAGTATGTATTGACCTGGAGAGTATTATGCTAAGCGAAATAAGCCAGTCAGAGAAAGACAAGTATCACATGATCTCACTCCTATGTGGAATCTAATGAACAAAATAAACTGATGAACAAAATAGATCCAGAGACATAGAAGCATGGAACAGACTGTGGAATCTCAGAGGGAAGGCAGGGGTAGGTGGACGGGAAGAGATCAACCAAAGAACTTGTATGTATATATGCATAACCCATGGACACAGAAAACAGGGTGGTGAAGGCCTGGGGTAGGGGGCAGGGGCAGGCTAGCAGAGATCAGTGGAGGAAAAAGAGGATATATATAATACTTTCAACAATAAAGATTTTTTTAAAGATACTTATAATTTTGAAAAATTAAAAAAAATGTATTACCATGTAATTCATGCCATTTCTCTTTTGGGAATATACCCACCAAAATCTCAAGCAGTGTCCAGAAGAGGTATTGGTACACATATTCATGGTGGTATTACAATAGCTAAAAAGTGGAAACAATGTAAGCATCTATTGATAGATGAATGGATAAGTATAATCCAATATACACATACAGTGAAATATTACTCAGTCTTTAGAAAGGAAGGGATTTCTGACATATGCTAAAACATAGATGAAGCTTGTGGACATTATGCTGAATAAAATAAGCCAGTCATAAAAGTCAAATACTGTATGATTCCACTTATAAGAGGTACTTAGAGTAGTCAAAATCACTTAGATGGAAAATAGAGTGGTAGTTGCTAGTGTTTATAGAGTCTCAATCTTGTAAGATAAAGAGTTCTGGACATGGATGGTGGTGATGTTCCACAACAACATGAATGTACTTAATGCCACTTAACTGTACACTTAAAAATTGTTAAGATGGCAAATTTATGTTATCTGTGTTTTGCCACAATAAAAAAATGTGAGACAGGCTTGTTTGGCTCTGTGATTGAGTATCGACCTATGAACCAGGAGGTCACAGTTTGATTCCTGGTCAGGGCACATGCCCGGGAGACAGCTGATAAATAATTCTCTCTCATCATTGATATTTCTATCTCTCCCTCTCCCTTCCTCTCTAAAATCAATAAAAATATATATATATTTAAAATAGCTGCTTAGGAGGCCACTCCAGTCTTGAGTGAATTTGGAATGCAAGGGCAAAACAAAGTCAAGTCCTTGAACTGGACCCTCAGGGAGCCGCCAGGCAGGTCAAACACAAAACCATAACTCTTTGAGAACAAGGTCTGTATTACCCCCATTGGACCCAGTAAGCTGGCCATTCTATGGCTCTAGCTGAGCTGTTGATTTGGGGACGGCAGGCAGGAAAGTAAAAATGCCATAACACTCTCTTACTGAAACTCAGCAGCACCCCCCCTTTTTTTTAGGAAAGCAAGAATTTATTGACCTCAGCAAAAATATACTTAGGAGAGTGAACAAGGAAGAGCATAGAAGAAGCAACAGGAGAGCCTAGTCTGGGTTGCCTTAGCTCACTGGCAAGTCAGAGAATAGGGGGCCTTGGAGACAGGTTCAGGGGGTTAGCATGGGATGAGCTGCCACTGCCCATTGCTCCCCTGGTTGCAAGTCTCATGGGGCCCCTTAGAGGTAAGGAGATATGTGCAGGGGGAGGGGGAGAGGGAGAGGGGAAAGGGAATGGCCTGGACGTGCTCCCCGGAGAGCATGCTGGGACCTTCATTTTCATGGGTTTTAAAGTCTGGACATTTAGGGGAGGTCTTTGGGGTGGATCAATATAATATTCATTAGCTTTATGCTGATGTACCAAAATGAAATTTATTCTCTTAATTTGTCTGTTTTTGGATGTGGTTGGCAAATGGCACTTAATTGGATTTCTATTATCTGTCTCCCTGAGTAGTGTGATTGAAGCAATTTACCCACTGGTGGGGGAGGAAGTGAAAACCATTTACTCTTTTTTAAAAAATTTAAATTCTTTATTGTTTAATGTATTACATAAGTCTTCTTTTTCCCCCATTGACCTCTCATCAGCTACTTCCAACCCCCAGTATATGCCCCCCCCCCCCCAATCTGTGTCCATTGGTTATGCTCATATGCATGCATACAAGTCCTTTGGTTAATTTCTTACCCCCTCACATTTACTCTTAAGTGTCCCTGGGTTAAGGAAGATAAGATTTACTAGGTGGCTGCAAACTGCTGTTTAACTATCTGCCTTAGTTGCCCTATTTTGCTTGTCCTGGAATTTTCCTAGCCTCTTACTATTCTATAATATACCCCCCTCAGAGACTTGCATAAAATCTTTTAGGGTAGATGAGGGCAGATGGTCTGTCTTTAGTAACTGCTTCCTGCTGATAATGGGTGTGTTCCCTACCTACATTAGGAACCTCTCCCTGCCTGATCTAAGGGAGACAAGGGAATGGGATTTGAGACTGAAATAGAGAGGCCATTGGTTGATTCTTCTAAAGTAGGGATGGGCTGGAATTCCGGAAGTGTCATCATTTTGACATGGAGTCTCACTTCAGGTTATGGTGATGTAGATAGAACTATATTATGTAAACAAGTAATTATGCATTTAATAATGAGTATGTCTATAAAAACAGAAGAAAAAAACAATGGTTAATGATCATAAAAAATTATAAACCAGTTTCTGAGTCTGTAAGACTGTCAGTCGAGAAGGCTTTAAGTTTCTTTTGCTGGAATGAAAGCAAGCAGTGACAATTTGACAGCATCAGTTGCTCAGGTAAATTCTGTGTGGTTGATATTGTGTAAGGAGTTTTTAATAATTCCAAGTCAAATGATGGGAGACAAAATGAAACATTAGCTGGAAGGTTGAAGACAAAAAGAAGAATTAAGGAATCAGTTTACTTTATAGGTAAAAATAAAATTTTAAACTTTGAAGACAATCAACTGCACTAGTGTCCAATATCCACATTTGGACATTGTGATTTCCATGGAAACACAATGTTTCTCCCTAAAATTACCTTCATTTTTATCAAAGAGATTGCATTAAATCCAGTTTTAATTTGACCCAATTATTTGGATAAACACAATAAGAATAGTAGCTGATTACATGGGCTTTTAAAAATCTGCTTTGCTAGAATTTCTATTCATAAGAAATCTTCAGATGGGGCACAGAAGCCAAGCCACACAGTTTCCATCCAGCTTTTCCTGCAATACCTATAGGTTTGGGTGAATTGCTCAAGTTCTTGAGGTCCCCAAACTGTCTTGAGGTTCTTTCTTTGGCATCTCCCAGGAAAGAAGCCTTCATCCCCCACTTGGAAAGACTGCCATGAAACATGTGAATAAGCAAGTTACCAGGCCATTTTTTTCAAGGGGCATTTTTTTAAAAAATTAAATCTTTATTGTTCAGATTATTACAGTTGTTCCTCTTTTTTCCCC
>NW_005361652.1:135833-143094 GCF_000412655.1 Myotis brandtii | reverse complement strand
AGGTGCCCAGATGAGGCCCAGCTGTGAAGCAATGCAAGCTGCTGTGGGGCCTTGGGCCTTCTTTTGGAAGTTCTGGGTCTCTCTGACCCAGCTGCAGTTTGTTAGGTAATTTTCAGATTGCAAAGGGCCAGGCCTTTCATATGCAAAAGCCTCTGCGCACAGCTTGGGTGGGGCAGGGTCTCAGGGAATCAACAGGGCAGAGCAAACAGGTATGGCTGATCCTCAGTCCTACCCTAAGAGGCCCCGCATCTCAGTGTCCCGGTAATCGCTGCAAGCACCTCTGAGAGAAAGCAGCTCCCCAAAGTGTTCTGCCTGCTGCCAGACAGTCCAGTTTCTCCCCATATGAGTCTGGGTCCCCAGAGACTCACCCGGAACTGCAGTTCAGAGCAGTCGGGAGCTTGAGACTCCCTCCCGATTGACAAAGACAACCGTGTCTTCAGTTGCCAGCCCTTTCCACGTGCACCTCCGTACCTCTGCACTTTACTTCCACACCTCCTCTGAATCTCAGTGTGCTTTTCTCTTTCCTTCTAGTTGTAGAACTTCCACTCAGCCAGCCTTCCTGTTGTTCTGGATGCTGTCCATTTTGACTTTTAGTTGTATTTTTGAAGTGGTTGTGCGAGGCAGGAATTTCACGTGTTTACCTATGCCGCCATCTTGGTTTCTCTCTCAAGGGGCATTTATTGGCTTCAAAGTCAATCTTAATTCCTTAAGTCTTTTTGGTGACATCCAGAGTCCTGGCATGTCTCCCTTGATCATGATATTCCAGTGGTTTTAATAAAACCACAATTGGGACCTGGTTTTATGTGTCCTATTATAAAGATAACAGATTCTTACTGGATTTATTCAAATAAACATATTGTCATGAAAATAATGTTCACGCATTGCTAGTTGCCAAATTCTGGAGGGATTAGGTAGGGAGAAAACTATTGAATGTCTCAATATTGCTTATCAGGGTATAGCTTACCAAACTGCTTTAGAGAAAAACAACCAAGTTTCTTTGTATCTGGAAAATAAAGTTTTTTTTTAAATCAGCATTATTATTTTGAACAAAGTCTTAAGAATAATAATTATTCTCAGTTCATATACACAAGACATTACATCAACAGTTTCAAATCCCCTTACAGACTTACTGCAATAAAAAAGTCAAAAGCAGGCAAACTTAAAACTTGTCTAGCAATCACTGTTTTAATATTTAATATCTAGATTTATTTTGATAAGATTTACCTTCCAGAGAATTGTATTTTTAAAAAATGGCCCAAACAAGAGTTCTTAGTGAAGTCTAGGTATTTGCATTTCAAATGTTCTGGGACTTTGGTTTCATAAAGCCAATTATCTACAACTCTCTTGAGATGAATAGGGGAGGTTTGGGGAAGGTAAAAGGATTTGGTGGGCTTTGAATTGTTTCTAGAGGCACACCTCTTGCCTTGTGAAAACAAGGACATTTTTTTAATACCTCATCAGGGAGGCCATTATTCCCCACCGAGGATTTTATATTGTGGTCAGACCAGATTACCGGTCTTTTCTTTTTTTTTTAAGGTTTGGGGGTGGAAAATTGTGCCCAGTTAGCCAAAATATAGGCCAGGGAAATTCCATCCTGCATAGAAGGTCAATTCCCCATTTGGAGATTAGGAATTAGAGAGCTCAGCATCCTGAGGTCAATTCCGGAGCCTGGTATCCCAGGACTCGAGGGATAGAGTCTGATGTCGAGGTGGTGTAGCGGAGATAAGACCATGTAATCTCACCATAATCTAAGAGGATGGGAAGTCAAACCTTACTGGATGATGGCATCTCCACAGACCTGGTTGGGGTGGGATATGCCTAGGAATCCGGGAGCAAGCAAGTCTGCTCAACCTGTGCAAAGAAACAGAAAAGAAAAATAGAGCTCCTGTGTCCAGAGGAAAGAACAGAGTAAAGGGGTTTATAGATAGAGGTGGGTTTGGATAAAATGTTCTTAACATAAATAAGGTACTAGCCAGTAAATGGAAGGACTAATGGTTTGAGGTAAATTTAGGGTGCCCTTTACCTCTTAGTTGTCTTGTACCTTGGACTTCTGCATAATATTTTATAGTCTGTGTGTCTCCTATTCATCTGATTATGTCTATGCCATTTCTGCTAAACCCCTCTAGGATCCACACTGACCGGGTGAACTCCTACTCTGAGAGTTCTTACATTGTCCAGATTGTAGGATCGCTGTGCCTGCCATAACCCATGATACTGTAGAAATTCTACCACAGTATTTCCCTCCAAGTGCTGTAGAAATTTGACCCTGTTAAACCCTGAGATATTTTGTTGGTGATAATTAAAAATATTTACCCAAGAGTCTGGCTGGCAGAGGACAGGTAGATTTCCCATTTTAGAATTGGCTCATAAATATTATCTGCCCAGGTGTAGAAGGCCTGCAGGGCTGAGTAGAAAAGTAGGTAATAAAGACCCTGTGGTTATTCCAAAATATGCCCAATAGTTGCAAACTAGGCATCTCCTAGTCCTTCTATTGGCTCATTCCAAATATAGAGAAAAGGATTTTAAGGTTATGAGGTGAGAAATTAGTAGTCTAGTAAGGGTGGAGTTAAAGGTTCTGGTCTCCCAGGTGGCCTGTATCTGTTGGATGGAAGAAATGCACTTTAGTGGGCTCCACTAGGAGGCCCTAAAAAGTTAGATGGAGGGCTTTAGTAATAGAGCCTCTATTCTTTCCAGCAAAAAGTTAGGCATAAACTATGTCCAGATATAGGTTATCAGGTGTCAATTTAAAAAGTTAGACCAGTGATGTTCCCTATAATATCATAGAACTCAGGTAAGGAAAGGAGGTTCTATTTTCTGTTCTAAAAATAGATTCCTGTTTAATTGAGTTCCTGTACAGTTTTGAGCAAAGAGGCAAGCGAGAGTGTAGGTCAAGCAGTCCAGTTGAGCAGGTGAGATATATTACACATAACAATGCATGGGTGACAGGGTTATACGCCAAGAATGTGGGTGCAAAGGAGTCATGACTGCGAGTGGAATTCTTGGGGATCAATGGGTTGGCTTTGGCATCTGTTCATTGCCAAGCACTCATAATTACTTTAGTTTTCCACTTGCCGGCAGCTCTCCCCTTTTAACTAGAATTACTGCCTCGCCCTCCCAATCCTGGACAGGAGAGAAAAGCACAGAGGACTTATGGTTTATGTAATCCAAGGCACGGCGCCAAAAAGATGTTACCGGGGAGATGAGACCTCAGTTCTTGTCTTCTTTAGGGAAAGATTTCAACCAAGAGACAAAGTGTAGCACAGATGTGCTCCCTGGAGGGAGAGCACCTCAGCAGTCCTTAAGTTTTTTTATTATTATTATTATTACATTTCAGAGTTCCAACCAAGTTGATTCTGGCAGGTTTTTCCAGCTTAATCATTGTATTAGTGGAGAGATGAACCTTTGACTTTCCTTGCTCCTCCATTTTCTGTGACAGCACACCGCTCAGGGGTTTACTTTTCTTTGTAACTAATATGGAAAATTATTAAAAGGTTTTGAGCCAATTAGTTACGGAAATACACACACACACACACACACACACACACACACACCTTATCTCAGGAGAGAGAGAGAAATATCACTGATGAGAAAGCATCATTGATCCATTGCCTCTCGCATGCCCCCTACTGGGGATCAAGCCTGCAACCCAGGCATGTGCCCTTGACCAGAATTGAACCCCAGACCCTTCAGTCTGCAGGCTGATGCTCTATCCACTGAGCCAAACCGACTAGGAGAGAGAGATAGAAACATCAATGATGAGAGAGAATCATTGATCTGCTGCTTTCTGCATGCCCTCTACTGGGGATCGAGCCCTCACCCTGGGCATATGCCCTCAATCGGAATTGAACGTGGGACCCTTCAGTCCACAGGTTGATACTCTATCTACTGAGCCAAACCAGCTAGGGTGAGACTCAATTGTTAAAGAGACTCGATTGTTAAAGAGTGAAAGCAATAAATCCAATCATGGATTGTTCTAGGGCAGGGGTGGGCAACCCCTGGCATGCGTGCCAAACATGGCACGCCAGTAACTTTTGCTGGCACGCGAAACCCTCTCTTATAATCTTCCATTTACAATTTTTTTTAATATCGACTTTTTTATTTTTCAGATAAATTCAGTGTAGGTGCATCTTAGATAAATAAATAATTTTACATAACAAGTTATCTTAAAGACCATAGACATGGATTGACGAGAGAGGGGAAGAGCAATTTCTATGCCTCTGCCTTAACTCTCCCTGCCTTCCTAGATCCGACCAGTGTTTTGGTTTCATCCACATATGCTTGTGAATCTTTGTTCTCAGTGATGAATTTTGTTGTCTCGTAATAGGAGTAGCCTGACAGATGAAAGTAGTAGCTCATGCATATCTCTGAAGGTCACGAAATATAAACCTGATGTAAAATCTCTGTCATCAGTGATGCAGCAGCAAAAGTCCCACTGATAATATCAAATGGAGTCATAAAGTTTTCTGTCGGACTATCAGTGTACATGTATACATTAAAAAATAAATGTATTTTTCATCATCATATACTGTGTTTTTGTCGCTCGAATGAATTTTATTATTTCTTCAAGGTTCTTCACATACGTACACCTTCAGAGATATCAAGTAGGCGTAACATGTTCTCAAAAAATTAGGGTTGGCACGCAGAAGAATTTTGAGTCAGAGATTTTACTGGTTTTGGCACGCACTCACAAAAAGGTTGCCCACCCCTGTTCTAGGGTAAATAGAATTAGTAGTAAAGTTGGAGAAAAATGGGTGATTCTTGGTATATTTTTATAGATTACCACCAGGTAATCTCCAGGACTGCTTATGGATATATGTAGAAAGTGAGAGGAAGATAGGAATGAAGAACATAATTAGAAATAAATTGGATGGTAGTGCCATTTACTGATGAAGGAAAGACTAGAAAAATGATGGGTTGGTGGAGGTAAATATTCAAGTCTTCTATTTTGAACATGTTTCATTTGAGATGGATTTAGACATTCTGGGGGCCCTGTTAGGGAGTCATTGTATATAGGAATCTGGAGCTCAATGGAAAGATCTGAGCTGGAAAGAAACAGTAGATTTAGAAGTCATAAGCCTATAGATAGTAAAGTCATGAAACTAAATGAGAGCTTTAAGGGAGACTAAAGTCAGAAAAAAACAAACTAGGAAGAATGTAGGAAGAGCTCAGGAGATTTATCTCAGTGCTGTGGCAGATGCAATGGCGTGAGCACACTCCGCCTATACAAGCTTCCTCGGCACACCGGGAAGTGGCAGCGCCCGCCTGAGCAGACCCCCTAGAGCCCCTACATAGTACCCTGATCTTTCCTACTATTGGTTGCCCTATGGATGTTGTAAACTTCTGATTGGTCTGGAATGTTATATATGTTGCTGCACTCACACAATAAACTTGGATCTGCGTCACTGAACCGGTCTCCGGAGTCGGGCATGCTTCGTTAGGCCTCACCCCCGCGGGACCCCCTGCTTCAGAAGAAGGGAGCCCTGGGTCGCTATAACATTTAAGGAAGTAGAGAAGGAGCCATAAAGGAGATTGGAAATCTATCAGTGAAGTAGGAAGCAAAATTATGGTGGTACAAAACTCAAGAGAATAGAATGTTTAAGGAAAATAAAGAGTTGTAAACTGCATTGAATGCAGTTGAGCAGTTGAGATCTATGGGGACAGAGAAATTACCATTTCTTTGGGAAGATGGGGTTACCAAAGACTCTGTCAAAAGCAATGCCATTGCCGAAACCGGTTTGGCTCAGTGGATAGAGCGTCGGCCTGCGGACTGAAAGGTCCCGGGTTCGATTCCGGTCAAGGGCATGTACCTGGGTTGTGGGCACATCCCCAGTGGGAGATGTGCAGGAGGCAGCTGATCGATGTTTCTCTCTCATCGATGTTTCTAACTCTCTATCTCTCTCCCTTCCTCTCTGTAAAAAATCAATAAAATATATTAAAAAAAAAAAAGCAATGCCATATTGAAGCAGATTTAGGAGAAAAATACAAGTGGAGACAATGATAACAGAGTACTTTAAGAAATATTGCTGTGAAGAGCAATAGCTTGATGGGAACATGAGGTCATGAAGTTTTTTTAAAAATAAATAGGACATTCTAGAACACATTTTTATGCTGGTGGAAATGACAGATTGGTGATGCAGAGAGAAATCAGGGGACTGGAATCTAAAGTACAAATGAAGGGGATGGCCTTTGATAGGAGAAAGGATACTTTACCCATTATAATAACCTAACAGTTATTAAGCTTACTACATACCAGGTAATATTCAAAACACCTTATATGTATTCATTTAATCCTCACAACAACCCTGTGAGGTAGATACTATTGTTGCCCTCATTCACGTGAAACATGAAAAGAAAAAAAAAACAATAAAGAAAAACTCACTAGCTCTAGCTGGTTTGGCTCAGTGGATAGAGCATTGGCTTGTGGACTGAAGAGTCACAGTTTGATTCCTGTCACGGGCATGTACCTCAGTTGCAGGCTCAATCCCCGGTCCCTGTCAGGGCATAATATTTCTCTCTCTCTGTCTCTCCTCCCTCCTTTCCACTCTCTCTAAAAAAAAATTAATGGAAAAAAATCCTCAGGTGAGGATTAACAACAAAAAAGAATGCTAAATTTAGTGAGGAAAAATATGATTAGAAACAGAATATTTGAATGGTCTTAATATATCTTCCTACAAGATATTATAAAGAAAACTAGTGGCCCAGTGCACGAAATTAGTGCACGGGCGAGGGGGTGTTCCTCAGCCCGGCCTGAATCCTCTCCAATCTGGGACCCCTCGAAGGATGTCCGACTGCTGGTTTACAGGTATTGGGCCTAAACCAGCAGTCGGACATCCTTCTTGCAATTCAGGACTGCTGGCTCCTAACTGCTCACCTGCCTGCCTGCCTGATTGCCCCTAACCATTCTGCCTGCCGGCCTGCTTGCCCCCAACTGCCCCTCGCCACCGGCCTGCTCGCCCCCAAATGCCTCCCCTGCCAGCCTGCTCACCACCAACTGCCCCCCCTGCTGGCCTGTTTGCTCCCACCTTCTCTCCACACTGGCCTGCTTGCCCCCAACTGCCCCCCTGCTGGTCCGCTCACTCCAAACTGCCCCCTCCAACTCCCCCCGCTGTCCTGATCACCTCCAACTGACCCCCACTGACGACCTGCTTGCCCCCAACTGGCCCCCCTGCTGGTATGCTTACCCCCAATGGCCCTGCCCCCCACCAGCCTGATCATCCACAACTTCCCTCCCCTCTTGGCCTCTAACCACCTCTACCTCGGC
>NW_005361652.1:134382-134656 GCF_000412655.1 Myotis brandtii | reverse complement strand
TGTTCCAGCTCTGTGGCTGACGGCCGCCATCTTGGTTGGGTTAATTTGCATATAGTCACTCTGATTGGCTGGTGGGTGTGGCTTAAGGTGTAGCAAAGGTATGGTCAATTTGCATGTTTGTCTTTTATTAGGGTAGTTAGAGGCCTGGTGCACGGGTGGGGGTCAACTGGTTTGCCCTGAAGGGTGTCCCATATCAGGGTGGGGGTTCCCTTGGGGCATGGGGCAGCCTGGGTGAGGGGCCTGTGGTGGTTTGCAGGCTGGCCACGCCCCCATA
>NW_005361652.1:111947-133859 GCF_000412655.1 Myotis brandtii | reverse complement strand
GTACATGCCCTTGACCGGAATCGAACCTGGGACCCTTGAGTCCGCAGGCCGACACTCTATCCACTGAGCCAAACCGGTTAGGGCTGCATGTTTCTCTTTTATTAGTGTAGACTAGTGACCCAGTGCATGGATTCCTGCACATTGAAAGGAAATTAATTAAAAGAAATATTTAATATCGTTACTCATCCTTTCTCTATAATAGAAGTGTCAGAGATGAAAGAAAATTAGTAAAATGTGTATGAAAATATATAAATTTATTAATAAATAAATAATAACAGCAAAATGTTTCTGAAATTTGATGACATGAATTTTAGCTATTACTTTGCCAAATAAATCAAATTTACATATATTATTTAACAGAGCATTTAGCTTAATATTAAAAACCCTGGCTACCAAGTCAGGTCTGTTTTCAACTTTTTGCCAGTGTTTTAAATTATTTATAATATCTGCCCATTTTGGGTTGCACATCATAGTTATGAATAAATCAGGCTTGCCATACTTCATTATAATTGCCATAGCATCCTGATATCTCTGCTGCATATTTCTGGCACTACCCTCAAAAGATGACAGAAGTATTATCATTTTACCAATTGGCTGGTTCTGGGGTGCATCACCCGAGAACCACCAGTGCCAAGTCACTGCAGCTCAGCAGCTCCTGCATTGAGTGTCTGCCCCCCTGGTGGTCAGTGCACGTCATATATACCGGCTGGTCAGACAGTCAGTTAGCCTTTTATATAAATAGATAGTAACTTCACAGTGAAGAGATACAGCAGACACAACCTTAACCATGTGATAACCAAGGTTAATATCACCAGTACTAAGACATATCAGCAAGTACCTCCTGATATAATGCACGAAAAAGGGCACATCACTTCTGTGGTATTCTTACCAAAATTACATAACCTCAATCTAATTATAGAAAAACATCAAACCCTAATTTGGGACATTCTACAAAATAACAGACCGGTACTCTTCAAAATTGTCAAGGTCGTCAAAGACCGAACTGTCACAGATAGGAATGGAATAAGGATACATGATGACGAAATGCAATGTGTAATCCTGGATTTGATCCTAAAATGATCTAACCACTATACTGTACACCTGAAATCAATACAAAATAATATTGCATGTAAACTGTAATTAAAATAAAAAATTAACACAATTAAAGGTTCCTGGATTTGGATTGTTAAAGGACATTAGTGGGACAAATGGAAAAATCAACTGTAAATTATACACTATTGTATCAATATTAATTTCTTGGTTTTGATAATTGTACTGTTATATGAGATGCTAAAATTAGGGAAGTTGGGTGAAGGATATATGGGAACTCTTACTCTTTTTGTGACTTTTAAGAGTTCGTTGTTCTAATGTGTATTTTTTTCTTAGTTTATCAGTCATTTATATTTCAGTTTCTATAAATGTTCTTTTCATTTACCTACATTTTAATTGGATTGTTGACTTTTGTATATTAAGAAAATTATATACATAAATCCTGTGTGTAGTAAATTATTTTTCTCTTTCTGTTGATTTTTTAAATAGTAGGTGTCTGTGTGTGTTTATAGGGTGATTTTAACTGACGATTTCTGCTGACCTGTGGGCATAAAATAAGAAATAGCCAAGTAGCTTTAAGTCTTCAACTATAATCAAAAGACCACAGAACAGCAATATTACATTATGGAAATGACTTTGAGAAACGTTTTCTTTCCTTCATTAAAAACTACATTTATTTTAAAGTTTACATACAGTAAAATTCATCCTTTTTGGTGTACAATTATATAAGTTTTGACAAATGCATACACTCAGGTAACTATAATCAATATACAGAAAATTCCATTATTAAAACAAATTCCTTGTGCTACCATTTTGAAATCAGTCTCCCATTAACCCCTGGCATCCACCGATTTGTTTTTTTCCTATAGTTTTCTTTTCCAGCATATCATATAAATGGAATCAATCAGTAAGTAGCATTTTATGGTGTTTTTTTTTTTTTACTTAGCAAGATGCATTTGAGATTCATCCAAGTTGTTGCATGTATTATTGTTCATCATAGTTTTTATTGCTGAGTAGAATTCCATTGTATGGATATACCAGTTTAGTAGTATATATGCACCAGTTGAGGTTCATCCTCCACTTTTATTTTCCTCTATTGTTAGTGGTCATAGATCTAGTAAAGAGCATAGGTGAGGTTTTCCATTCAATAGGAAGAAATTCCTCCTGAAAAGTCAAGGTTAGAAGTATGACCCTGTGTAACATGTGCAAGAGGTTATAACAGGATAACTTACTTCTTGTCCCTTAAACTACATTTAAGAGTGGAGATTTAATCCTAAGTGAACAATATATCAAAGAAATAGAAGTTTGCCCTGAGTATAGCTAGATGATATCCTCAGAGCAGGTCTGACGAATAGTCTGGAAGCCATCATTGGCAGAGTATTAAAAAAAACTTTAAAGTAAAAAAATGCTGAAAATCGTAAAAAAAAATCACCTCAAACTATACCACTTAAAAAATTTCATAGAGCAAAAGTCCCCTTTCAGCCCATCCAATCCCACCTCTAAAAGATTTACAATTTGGTATGTATATTTCCCAGTTTTTTCCTAAATTTATTTAGAAATAGCTATATATACATATACTATATATACAAATGCTTTTGTTTACAAAAAATGTATTCATATTATACAGTTGACCTTTGAACAATGTGGGAGTTAGGGGCACCGATATCCCACACAGTCAGAAATCCACATGTATGTTACTTTTGACTCCCCAGAAACCTAGTGGTCTCTGGGTATCCATGAGGGATTGGTTCCAGAACACCCTGCAAATACTAAAATCCATGAATGCTCAGAAATAAAAAAAAAAATCTGTGGATGCTAAAGTCCTGTAAAATGGTATAGATTAATGCATAGTCAGCCCTCTGCTCCTATGGACTCCCAACCACAGATAGAAACATCACAGGTATTTATTGAAAAAAAAAATCATGTACAAATAAACCTGCATAGTTAAAAGCCATGTTGTTTACGGATCATCTGTACATATTTCTTGCTTTTTAACCTGATATAAAACCATGGACACCATACAATTCAGAATGTATTCATAGAAATGCCCCATTATTTTAATGGCTATAGAGTATTCCACTAAATGAATGTTCTATAATTTATTCATCCATTCTCTTACTGCTGGACATTTGGGTTGCATTCAATTTCTTTTTCGTGTGACTGAGATATAATTCACATACCATAAAATTTACCCATTTAAAGTTTACAATCATGGTTTGTAGTATATTTAGTATTATACAATGATCACTACAATCAATTTCAGAACATTTTCATTGTCTAAAGAAATCTCACACTTCAGCTATTACTCCCAGTCCTAAGCAATTACTAATCCATTTTCTGTCTCTATATTTGTCAATTCTAGACACTTCATATAAATAGAATCATATAATATGTAGTCTTTGTTACTGTTAATTCATTCAGCATGTTTTCAGGTTTTTTCATGTTGTAGTACATATCAGAAGTGTTCCCTTCTCCTACTTTTTGAAAGAGTTTGTGAAGAATCTGTATTAATTCTTCTTTAATATTTACTAGAATTCATTTGAGAAGCAATTTGAGCCTGGCCTTTTCTTTGTATTTAAAAACATTACTAATTAACGTCTTTACTTGGTACAGGTCTCTTCAGATTTTTTTCATTGGCTTCAGTAATCTGGGTATTATATTTATTGGCATATGATTATTCATAGTGTTCCTTCATAATGCTTTCTATTTCTATAAGGTTGGTAGTAATGTTCCTCCTTAATTTCTGAGTCTAGTAATTTGGGTTTTCATTTTTTTCTGGTCAATCTACCAAAAGGTTTGTCACTTAAGCGTTTTATAAAACCAATTTTGATTTCACTGACTTAACTGTTTTTCTATTCTCCATTATCATTTAAACATTTTTTTCTTCCTTCTGCTTACTCTTAGTTTGATCCTCTTTTTCCAGTGTTTTAAGGTATAAAGTGAGGTTAGTGATATGTGATCTTTTAAAAATATAGGCATTTGTACTTATAATTTTTAAAATATTGCTTTAGGTGCATCCCAAAAGTCTTGGTATGTTGCGTCTTCATTTTCATTCACCTCAAAAGATTTCCTAATTTCTCTTGTGATTTCTTCTTTAACCCACTAGTCATGTTAAAGTGTGTTTAATTCATATTTTTTAGTTTTCTAACTTTGTTATTTATTTCTAGTTTCATTCTATGTGGTCCCGAGAAATACTTTGCATGACTTCAGTCCACTTATATTTGAGGTTTGTTTTATGGTATATCCTGTAGATGTTTCATGTGCACTAGAGAAGAATGTGTATTCTGCTCTTGTTGGGTGAAGTATTCTATAGATCTCTTTAAGATATACTAGGTGTACCGGTTAATAATGCGGACTTTGTAATAAAAAACCCCCCACGATAATTTCAAGAGAAACATCAAAAGTGCTTTATTCAAAGTAATGTCCATCGCTAGCTACACATTTCCCCCATCTTTCAGGTAATTTGTGGATACGTCCCAATAGAACTTTTCTTGTTGTGAGGCAACAAGAAAATGTGTGTTCCATCCATCAGAACAAGTGGTAATCTGAAGGAGCAAGGTATGGTGAATACAGCGGGTGGGTTAATACTTCCCAGGCAAGATCTTTTAACGTGTGTTTAACTGGTTTTGAAGTGTGTGATGGTGCATTATCATGAAGCAAAATTACTTTGCAGTGTCTTCTGGAACATTCTGGTCGTTTCACAATCAAAATGTGGTTCAAATTGATTATTTGTTGTTGGTAGTGATCAGTATTAATGGTTTCACCTGGTTTTAGAAGCTCATAATACACCACCCCTTCTTGATCCCACCAAACACAGAGCATTGTCTTCTTCCCAAAGCGATTTGGCCATGCAGTCGATGTTGATGGTTGACCTGGATCAACCCATGATTTTGTGCATTTGGGATTCTCAAAATAAATCCATTTTTCATTGCCAGTCACAATTTGATGCAAAAAAAGACTCTTTTGTGCTGTTGAAGCAACATTTTACTGATGACTTTTCGGTTTTCCATTTGTCATTCGTTCAGTTGATGTGGCACCCATGTTCCTTCCTTTAAAATCTTTCCCATTGCTTGTAAATGATCAGAAATTGTTTGCTGGGCAACGTTTAATTTCTCTGCAAGATGTTTTTGATTTGACATGCATCTTCATCCAATAATGCTTGTAACTGATGGTCTTCAAACTTTTTTGGTTGACCTGGACGTTCTTTGTCTTTCACATCAAAATCATCACTTTTAAAGCATTTAAACCAGCGTTCACAAGTATCTTGAGATGGAGTATGTTCACCATAAGCTTCTCAAAGTATTCAGCAGCACTTTTCCTCAAAATAATGAATTAAAACTTCCCGCAAATGCTCTTTTTTTGGCATGAAATTTGACATTTTTAAGTGTAAAAATATCTATGATGTTAACACCTTCAGAAAATTTGACATATGAAGTTTCGAAGCTTCTTGTCCATACAACAAAATAGCATACATATCAAATCGCATATATATCAACATATGTGTAACTTCATCTATTGAAAAAAATACGCATTATTTACTGGTACACCTAGTACATGACAGCATTTCTCAAGTTTTCTAATTTTTTGTTTATCTTCTGTCTAGTTATTCTATTATTGAAAATGGGGTAGCAAACTCCCCAACTCTTATTGTACACTTGTATATTTCTCCCTTTATTTAGTTCAGTTTTTGATTCATGTATTTTGGTGCTCTGTTGTTAGGTGCATACATATTTATAATTTTTATATCTTTCTGATGTATTGATTCTTTTATCATTATAAGATGTCACTCATTATCTCTAGTAACAGTCATCATTTTAAAGTGCACTTTGTCTGATATTAGTATGGTCACTCCAACTTTCTTATAGTTGTCGTTGTCCTAAAATTCCTTCTATCCTTTTACCTTTAATCTGTTTGTTTCTCTGAATCTACGACTCTGATAAATTGCATAGAGGTAAATCTTGTCCCCCTCATCCCCCCTCAGGCTAACAATCTCTGCCTTTTGATTGCATTGTTTAATCCATTCATAATTATTATTATTCATATAGGTATATTTAGGATTACATTTTTACTGTTTGTTTTCTATATGTCTCGTGCTTTTGTTTCTCCATTTCTCCTTTTGCATTACTTTACATTGAAATTTTTCTAATGTAACATTTAAATTTTAAATATTTTCACTATGTATTTTCAGTTATTACCGTGATTACTCTAAGATTTACCATGCACATTCTAACTAAATTGTCTTCAGATATGTCCTAATTCCGATGAGATATAAAAACTTATTCCTATATAAACCTACTCCATTTCCTACTTCTTTATATTATTGCTATATATATTATTTCTACATGTTATAAACATAATACATTGTTATAATTACTACTTAACATAATTTTATGTCTCTTAAAGAAGTGGAGAGAGAAGAAAGCAGAGCTAGTATATATTTATAGCTTTTTATATTAACCTTATTTCCCCTTTTTTTGTTTTCTTCATTTGTTCCAGTGGATTTGAGTTACCATTTGGAGTCACTTCTTTAGTTCAATAGCTTTGCTTCCACTCACTTCCTTTGTTCTGTAATTGGCAAATATATTACAGTTTCATATGTTATAGGCAACTACATACATACTGGTCTATAAAACTTTTTAATTAAAAGGAAAATGAAGTTAAACTGTCTTTTACAATTACAGTAGAGGCCTGGTGCATGAAATATGTGCACTCCGGGGGGTCCCTCAGCCCGGCCTGCGCCCTCTTGCAGTCCGGGAACCCTCGGGGGATGTCCAACTGATGGCTTAGGCCTGCTCCTTGGGCCTAAGCTGGCAGTCGGACATCCTTAGTGCTGCCACAGAGGCAGGAGAGGCTCCTGCCACCGCTGCTGCGCTCGCCAGCCATGAGCCCAGCTTATGGCTGAGCGGTGCTCCCCCTGTGGGAGTGCAATGACCACCAGGGGGCAGTTCCTGAGTTAAGAGTCTGCCCCTGGTGGTCAGTGTGCATCATAGCGACCGGTCGTTCCACCGTTTGGTCGATTTGCATATTAGCCTTTTATTATATAGGATAATTAAATTTACCCATGTTATTTTTTGCATGTTTAGATTCAAATTACTGTCTGAGGTCACTTGCTTTCCACCTGAAGAACTTTCTTTACTATTTCCTGTAAATCAGGTGTGCCAACAAATTCTCTGTTTTTGATTACATGGGAATGTCTTTGTTTCATCATTTTTGAGAAATAGTTTTATTGGGTGTAGGATTCTATATTGACATTTTTTCCTTTGAGCACTTTGAATATGTTATCCCACTGCCACCTCCATTGTTTCTAATGAGAAGTTAGCTGTTAATTTTATTGGCAATCCATTGAGTGATGTTTAATTTTTCTCATGTTGCTTCCAAGACTTTCTGTCTTTGTGTTTTAGCATTTTTATTTTAATGTGTCTGTAGATTTCTTCTTGTTACCCTACTTGGAGTTCGCTGAGATTTTTGGATGTGAAGATAATGCTTCTCATTAATTTGGGATGCTTACAGCCATTATTTATTAGAATATTTTTTCTGCTTTCTTTCTCTTCTCTTTTTTTTCTGGTACTCCCATTGCAAGTATGTTGGAGTACTTAATGATTGTATATTCTGTTCTTTTTTTTCTTCTGTTCTTCAGCCTGGATAATACCATCTCATTTAATTCTTACAACTCAATGAGGTAAGTAGTATTATTATCTTCATTTTATAGATGAGAAAACTGATGCTCAGACTAAGTGACTTGTCAAGGTCATGGAGTGGTAAGTGTGGCTGTGAAGTTCAAACACAGGTGTGAGTCCAAAGTTTGTACCACTTCCTCTATACTATATTGTCTTTCATTTCTCCAGCAACTATAAACAAACAAGTGGGGAATTTGGGAGTGGCTGCCTCTCTTCTAGAGAACTCTTTCTTCCCATTTCCCCTTTAGTATTTTTTCTAGTATGTTCCTCTTCTAAAATGCATATACCTAACATATATTAGATGCTTATTCAATGTTTATTGCTTGGGATTCAATGATTACTCAATGGTAGCTAGTTTAATGACCAGGGGCACATCACTATTTAGATCTAGATGCTTTCATTAGAAAAATATATGGCTTTTTGAAGACACAGATAACTTAATAGAAAGAATTCATTAAATATGTGTACCGACATGTGTCTTAGACCCTACTGTTATTGCTGATATTTCTCATTTAACAGCATTTGTTGATGTTTAGGCCCGGGTCCTAGTCATTTATTTACTATGTGAATACAATTAGGAACAAATGGGCTCTAATAAATAAATATTTCAACATTTAGTTTTTTAGTTCTGTATATAGGTGGCAGTCTTGGAAAGAATGTTATCTCTAGGGATAAGTATTTAAGACCACAGATAAAGTATAAAGATTTAAAATATCCTTGGAAATAATCCTTTGTAATTTATCCTGAGAAAATGATACTCTTTGTACCCTACCCTTCACACTTGGTATCTTGTCTGTCCTGTATAGTCTTTGATTATAGAAAATGTTTTCTACCAATTCTTTCCAAAAGCTAAAGCGATTATCTTAATTAGATTTTTCTTCCTCAGTTTCTCTTCAATTCCAAACACATTGCTATCTATATAGAAATCCTAGATCCAAGATTCTGATGCAAGAAGGACTTCCTGGGACTCATAATCTATATATCTTCTAGCTGCCACTGGTTTTTGTAGTGTTTTCTGTAGCAGATGATTTGAGAGAAGCAGCCTGGAGATCAGACTGTTGTTTTTTGTTCTTTCCGAATTCTATCACCAAAATTTTCCCATGTAGTTTATATCCATTTATTAGATGGAATGCTTGCCATGCTATATCCTTATCTAAAAGAAAGGAAAAATAATCAATTTACACAGGATTTAATATTACAATTCTATTTCCAATTTGTTTCTTTTTTTTTGCCTTGGAGTTAAATGTAGTCTATTAGGCCATATAGCTATTTGATTTTATTATCTTTTCCATAATCTCATATTTGCATAATTCAGCAAGATTAAACTAATGGCTAAAAATAATGACTGGAAAAACTTAAAATGGCTGTTTGAGAGTGCCTTGTAACTTAAAAATATAAAGAAAAATATAGATAGTGTGCAAAAGAAGGCTAAACTGTAACTACTAATACACAAGCTTCTATCCTAGATAACAGATTATAGGTATTGTGAGAATTAAGTCATTTTCAAAATGGGCAACACAAATAAAAGAGGTTATCATGGTATTAAGGTCATTTTGCTACTTTTATCTTTTGATGGGAGAGTGATTGTGGGAGCCCTCATTGAGATAAATAAGTGTAATAATCCTTGTAAGTATATGGAAATTTGCAGAGTAACAGTACATAGTGTACAGTAGTAGTATTCAACTTATGTGTCTCAGACCCTTGATGTGGAAAATCAGAAAGGAGTGCAATTATTGACCGGAGTCTGTGAAATCAAAAGTAGACAGGCAATATCTTTAGACTGAACCAATTTATGTATGTACTACAAATTTTAAAATGTGGATAGCTGCTATTATGATTAGTAAAACAGCTATCCATTTGAAAGTACTTACTTTATAAAGCCTTTTTATCATATATTTTTCTCAATTAATGTATCATATTAAGTTTAAAAAGGGCCTTCACAATTAAAAGGACTAAAAACCACTACTGTAGAACATCCTCAAACCTTAGCAAAGATGGTACAAGACTAGTGGAGTTTGGAACTGCTCAAGTATAAATTACTTGCCTGTACATAGGTTACTAGGCTGTTTATAAATGATGATAGTTTAGAAATAATGAAAGGAACAGCTAGTAACCAGCCTGCACACACACAAAAAAAAGATAGTTTGGTCTGTCAGAGAAACTGAAATTCCTGTATTATTCGCTCCCTTTAGATTAGGATACTGAAATCATGTATTAAGATGCAAACTAGTTGTAAGAATATAGCATCATCCCCTAATTATGAATTACTAGTGAATTAGCATATTACCTTATAGTTTTTTAGTCCTAAAGGAATAGAGCATTAAGCAAGTGTAAGTGTTCTGATCAGAATCCCAAAAGTAATATAATTATAATGGACTACAAACACTAGTAGTCCTTTGTGAGCAAGAGTAAAATAATTTTCCCCTGGCCAATTTGGCTCAGTGGATAGAGCGTTGGCCTGCGGACTGAAGGGTCCCAGGTTCGATTCCAGTCAAGGGCACATGCCCAGATTTTGCAGACTCGATCCCCAGTTGGGGACATGCAGGTGGCTGCCGATCAATGATTCTCTATCATCATTGATGTTTCTATCTCTCTCTCCCTCCCCTTAACTCTCTGAAATCAATAAAAATATATTTTTTAAAAAGGTAAAATGAATTTTGATAAAGTGAGAAGAAAGTGCCAAGATTGGGAAAAATTGAAGACAATGGAGTAAGGTGGTCATGCACAGTGAATGGAGGAGAGGAAGCACAGAAGGCAGGATAGAGGAATATTGAAAACATTTTGCTTAATTCTCTTCCATTCTTCCCATGTGCTTGTTTAAGCACATGCTTCTCATGTGTTATAGGTAAATCAAAGGACTGTATCTACTAGTAAATTAGAAAGGGTATAAGTAGTCTCTAATGCTGATGCTACAACTGATTAATTATCAAGATAAAGCTACTTACTGGGAAAGGTGATAAAAGCTTGCCCCCTCATTCGTCCAGTCATCATTCGGAATTGAATTAGAGGTCCTTTTTTCTCCTGGAACCGAGCGAACAATGAGACAAGATCTCTTTCGGTCACCCGAGGGCTAAGGTTCTTCAGGTATAACACCTAATATAAATCGAAGATCAACAAAAATATTACATAAGGGAAATAAGGCAACTATTTCATTGTGGATAGAATTCATTAGTTTTAGATAAAGATGGTGGATTGAACACATGCATCTAATTTCACTCTCTCCAGAAAAATCTCAAAAACTGTTGAATTTAAACACACACACACACACACACACACACACACACACACACACACACACACAAATCTACAAGGTTAGGAAGAACAAGGAAAAGAAGCAATAGCAACAATATTCTGGAAGCTGAAAAATATTGGATGGGTATACTCAAGAAAGCTGAATCTTCAATCAGCAGTGGCAAAAGCCAGAAACCAATCCAATATACACCTAAGAATTCTCAAACAGTTCAGAAATTGATAGTTTCAGGTATCTCTGGAGATGGATGTAAAGGCGGGGTTAAAATAAGGTGTTCGGTTGAAAGTTGTTTAAAAACCAACTCTCCTTTAAAATATCCCACCTCCTCCCCCACCCCCTTCCCTTCAATAATGCCGCTGGGTAAAGGCCACTCCCAATCCTGGTGAATACTGGAGGTTTATTCTCTGAATATGGGGAATGCTAGATACAGTTGAAGGTCTGAATAATGTTTCTGAAAGCAAGATAATTAAGATAAATACTTCATATTGAATACTGAGGATACCCCAGACAGTTTCCCCCATTTGGCTCGTACATTGCTGGTAGTACCCTCCCAAGCAATAGTTTGTGTCTTCTCTGAAGAATCTGACTAGCCCCAAGAGGAAAGATCTAAAAATACTAATTTGGGATGGGGAATTTCTCTAACAAATGGACCAGCCAGATGACTGTAAAGTGAAGCTCAAAGTCAATAAGAACCACTCATGTACTCAAAGTTTCTAATCTGTTTTTGGCTCCTACTCATAAATATGAGTATGGATCATCAGGCATCTGAGGAAAGACTCTAACGTGAAAGACAGAGAGCAGAACAAACAAACAGAAAGGAAAGCAAATAGGAGTAAACAGAGACCATGCAAAGAAAAAAAAAAACTCCAAAAATTATCACGAATACCCTCAGAGAAATAAGAGACACTATTCTATCTATTCAAAAAAATTTAAAAAAGCTCTTTAACGTGACCCAACTTAAACTCTTATTGGCTTAAAATAGATTGTTATAACGCTAAGAAACTTGTTAAAACTTTAAGTAAGCCCAGAATGTAAGCATAAAGAAAATACCTATAGAAGATTCACAAAAGAAAATGAGAGAGGAAAAAGCATATGACTACAAAAAAATCAATGAACCACTAAGGCAGACATTAAGAGAGAAAAAGAGGGACAAAAGAGCTACAAGACAGAAAACAACTAATAAATGGCAATAGGGAGTCCTTCCCCATCAATAAATTACTTTACATGTAAATGGGTTTAACTCCTTTGTCAAACACATACAGTGGCCAAATGAATAAAAAACAAGATCCATGTATGCCGTCTACAAGAAACTCACTTTAGATTTAAGGTCACATACAGGCTGAAAATGGAAGGATAGAAAAAAATATTCATGCAAATGGTAACCAAAAGAGCAGGGGTATCAGAAAAAAATAGACGTTAAGTCAAAACGGTCATAAGAGACAAAAAAGAACATTATATGGTAACAGGGTTAATGCACCAGGAAGGTATAACAATTATAAATATATATACATCCAACATTCAGAACACTTAAATATATGAAGCAAACATTGAGAGAACTGAAGACAGAAAATAGCAACACAATACTATTAGATTTCAATATCTTGCTTTCAATAGCAGAAGGAAAACTAGAAAATTCACAAATATGTGCAAATTCAATAAATTACTTAAAAATATATATATTTTCATTGAACTCAGAGAAGAAGGGAGTGGGAGAGAGAGAGATAGAAACACCAAAGATGAGAGAGAATCATTGATTGGCTGCCTCCTGCATGCCCCTACTGGGGATAGAGCCCACAACCCAGGCATGTTCCCTGACCGGAATTGAACCTGGAACCCTTCAGTCCACAGGCCAACGCTCTATCCACTGAGCCAAACCAGCTAAGGCTCAATAAATTACTCTTGATTAACTAATATGTCAAAGAAAAAATTAAAAGCGAAATTAGAAAATATCTTGAGAAAGCCCAGCCTGTATGGCTCTGTGGTTGAGCACTGACCTATGAACCAGGAGGTCATGGTTCAATTCCAGGCAGGGTACATGCCCAGGTTGCGGGCTCTATCCCCAGTGTGGGGTGTCCTCCATCCCTCTCTCAAAACAAGACACACACACACACACACACACACACACACACACACACACACACACACGTATATATATAAAAAAAGAAAATATTTTGAGATAAAAAAATGAAACCATAATATAAAATGTGATATGTAGCAAGAGCAGTACTAAGAGGGAAGTTTATAGTGATAAATGCTTATATTAAACAAGAAGAAAAACATCAAATGAACAACTTTATACCTCAAGAAAAATTAGAAAAAGAACTAAGCCCAAAGTTAGCAGAAAAAAATAAAGTTTAGACCAGAAATAAATAAAACATAGATTACAGAAACAATTTTTAAAAATCAACTAAATTAAGGTAGTTTTTTTAAAAAGAGAATATTCTTTTTAAAAAAATGTTTTATTGATTTTTAGAGAGAGAGGAAGGGAGAGGAATAGAGATAGAAACATCAATGAGAAACGTCATCTATCGGCTGCCTCCTGCATGCTTCCTACTGGGAATCAAGCCTGAAACCCTGGCATATGCCCTGACCAGGAATCAAACTGATGACCTCTTGGTTCCTGGGTTGACATTCAACCACTGAGCAACACTGGCTGGGCAAGAGCTAGTTTGTGTTTTTTTTAAAAAAATATTTATTTTTTTTAAAAAAATCATTTTATTGATTTTACAGAGAGGAAGGGAGACAGATAGAGTTAGAAACATTGGTGAGAGAGAAACATTGATCAGCTGCCTCCTACACACACCCTACTGGGGATCGAGCCTACCACCAAGGTATATGCCCTTAGACCAGAATCGAACCTGGGACCCTTCAGTTCATGGCCCGACACTCTATCCACTGAGCCAAACTGATCAGGACAAGAGCTAGTTTTTTAAAAAAGATCAACAAAATTGACTACCTTTAACAGTACTAAGAATAAAAAAAGACTCAAATAAAATCAGAAATGAAAGAGGACACATTATAATTAATGCCATATAAATAAAAAGGATTATAAAAGACTACTATGAACAATTCTTTGCCAACACACTGGTTAAACTGGAAGATAATAAGTTCCTGGAAACATACAACCTACACTAAGACTAAATTATATAAAAGTAGAAAATGTGAACAGATTTATAACTAGCAATGAGATTGAATCAGTAATCAAAACCTCCCACCAAAGAAAGCACCAGAACTAGATAGCTAGCTTCATGGGTGAACTCTATCAAACACTTAAAGAACTAATGCCAATCCTTCTCCAACTCTTCCAAAATATCGAAGAGGAGGAAACAATTCCAAACTAATTTTATGAGGCCAGCATTATCCTGATACCAAAAGCAGAAAAAGATATTACAAGAAAAGAAAACTACATGACAATATCCCTGATCAATACAGATGCAAAAATCCTCAACACAAAATTAGTAAACCGGATTCAAAAGCACATTAAAGGGGTCTTACACCATGACCAAAGGGTGTTTATCTCTGGAACATAAGGATGGTTCAACACATGAAAATCAGTAATTGTGACACACCACATTAACAGAATGAGGAATAAAAATCACATGATCATATCAATTGATGCAGAAAAAGCATTGACAAAGTCCATGATAAAAATGTTCAATTAGTTAGGAATAGAAGGAATTTACCTTAACATAATAAAGGCCATATATGAAAAGCCCATAGCAAACCTCATACTCAACAGTGAAAAACTTAAATCTGATCCTCGAAGATTAGAAACAAGGCAAGGATGTCCACTCTTCTCACTTCTATTCAACATAGTACTACTAGAAGTCCTAGTGAGAGCAATTAGACAAGAATAAAATAAAAGGCAACCAAATTAGAAATGAAGAAGTAAAATCATCTCTGTATGACATGATCCTATGTGTGGAAAACCCTAAAGACTTCATAATAAAACTGTTAAAAGTAATAAATTCAGTCAAGTTGCAGGATACAAAATCAACATACAAAAATTTGAAAAGGAAATCAAGAAAATAATTCCATTTACATAAGCATCAAAAAGAATAATATACTTAGAAATAAAGTTAACCAGGGAGCTGAAAGGCTAATAAACAGAAAACTAATTAATACTGAGGAAAATAATGAAAGAAAAAAAATAACATAAACACAAATAGATGAAAAGATATTTCATACTCATGGATTGGAAATATTAACATTGTCAAAATGTCTAAACTACCCAAAACTATCTACAGATTTTAATGCAATTCTTATCAAAGTCCCAATGGCAATTTATGGGAAAAAATCCTAAAATTCATATGGAACCACAAGAGACCCTAAGTAGATAAAGCACTATTAAGAACAAATCAGGAGGCATTACATTTCCTGATTTCAAATGACAGTTATCAAAACAGTATTGTACTGGCATAAAAAAGACATATTGAGCCCTAGCTGGTTTGGCTCAGTGGATAGAGCGTTGGCCTGTGGACAGAAGAGTCCTGGGTTCAATTCCTGTCAAGGGCACATGCCCGGGTTGCAGGCTCGATCCCCAGTAGGGGGCGTGCAAGAGGCAGCTGATTAATGATTCTCTCTCATCATTGATGTTTCTCTCTCTCTCCCTCTCCCTTCCTCTCTGATACCAATAAAAAATATATTTAAAAAAAAGACATACTGACCAGTATAACAGAATAGAGAGCCCAGAAATAAACCACACATTTATGGTAAATTGATCTTCAACAAGGGGGGCAAGAATACACAATAGGGAAATAATAGTCTCTTCAATAAATGGTGTTGGAAAAATAGTATATCCAGTGTAAAAGAATGAAATCGGATGCTTATCTTACACCATAGACAAAAATAATAATAATTCAAAATGGATTAAAGACTTGAAAATAAGACCTGAAACTCTAAAACTCGCAGGAGAAAATACATGGAAAAAGCTTATTGGCATTGGCCTTGGCAATGATTCTTGAATATGACATTAAAAGCACAAGCAACAAAAGCAAAAAAAGACAAGTAGGATTATATCAATAAAAAACCTGTGCAGCAAAGGAAATAATCAGCAAAGTGAAAAGGCAACCTATGGAAATGAGTAAATATATTTGCAAATCATATATCTGATAAAAGGTTAATATCTATATACAGTGGGGCCTTGACTTACGAGTTTAATTCGTTCCGTGATGGAGCTCGTAACTCAAATTACTCGTATGTCAAATCAAAAAGTGAACGAGTGAGACATGTGATGCTAGGCTGATGTTGTGGCGTTCACTGTGACGTTGGCTGCGCCAACTAGCGGTGGGGTATCTGAAGCTGGCTCGTAACCCGAATTTTAGCTCGCAACTCAAAGCAAAAAATCGGCTGAGAGATGGCTCGTATCTCGAAAAACTCGTTAGTCGGGACACTCATAAGTCAAGGCCCCACTGTATAAGGGTATCTATAACTTACCCCCCCCCCCATTTTAAAAATGGGCAAAAGTCCTAAATAGACATTTCTTCAAAAAAGACATACAAATTGCCAATAGGTATATGAAAGGATGCTCAGCATCACTAATCATCAGAGAAATGCAAATCAAAACTTCAATGGGATATCATCTCATGCCAGCTACAATGGCTATTATCGTAAAAACAAAAGTGTTGGTGAGGATGTGAAGAAATTTTAACCCTTGTACACTGTTGGAATGTAAATTGGTACAACCACTATGGAAAACAGTATGGAGGTTCCTCAAAAATAAAAATATAACTACTATATAATCCAGCAATCCCACTTCCGGGTTTTTACACCCAAAAGAACTGCAATCAGAATTGGGAAGAAATATCTGCATTCCCTTGTTCATTGCAGCATTATTTACAATAACAAAGACATGAAAACAACCTAAATATCCACTGACAGATGAATAGATAAAGTAAATATGGTGTATAAATACAACAGAATATTATTCACCCTTAAAAAATAAATAAATCTTGTCATTCGCTACAACATATATGGACTTGGAAGACATGCTAAATGAAATAAACCAGACATAGAAGAACAAATACGATATGATCTCACTTATATCAGAAATCTAAAATAGTCAAATTCATAGATGTAGAAAGTAGAATTGTATTTACCAGGGGCTGGGATCATTGGAAAGGTATTCATCAATGGGTAGATAGTTTCACTTATGCAAGATGACTAAGTCCTACAGAACTAGAGTACAGCATAATGTATATAGTTAACAATATTGTATTGGATACTTAAAAATTTGGTAAGAGACTAGATTTTATGTTTAATGTTATCAAAAGAAAAAAGAGGAAGGGAGGAAATCCTGGAGGTGATGGTTAAGTTTAGGGCACTGTATATGGTGACAGTTTCACAGTGTATATTTATCTTCAAACTCATCAAGATGCATACATTAACTATGTACTGCTTTTTTGTATGTCAATCATATATCGATTTAAAAAAAAAAGTAACCAAAGAGACGAAGGACTTGTATATTAAGACCCATGAAACATTGCTCAAAGAAATTAAAGACTGAAATGAATGCTTCCAGGGACTGAACGACAATATTGGTAAAATGTCCACACTACCCAAAATGATCTATAGATTTAATGCAATTCTTATCAAAATCCCAACAGTATTTTTATAGAAATAGGAAAAAAAATCCTAAAAGTCATATGGAACTACAAGAAACTCCAAAATAGCCAAAGCAATCCATAGAAATGAAAACTGGACGCCTCACACTTTTTCATTTCAAAACATATACAAATTTACCGAAACAGTATGATACTGGCATAAAGGCAGACATATAGAACAATGGAACAGAATAGAGAGCCCAGAAATAAATCCACAAGTATACAGTCAACTGGTTGACAAGGGGGGAGGGCAAGATACACAATGGAGAAAGGACAGTCCCTTCAACAAATGGTGTTGGGAAACACTGACATCCATATGTAAAAGAATAAAACTGGACTCTCATACAGAAAAATCAACTCAAAATGGATTAAACATAAGAACTGAAACTCCCAAGAAAACCTAGAGGGAAAGCTCCGTGACCCTGATTTCTTGGATATTACATTAGAAGCATAGGCAACAAAAGCAAAAATAAAGTGAGACTACATTAATCAAAATGCTTCTGCACAGCAAAGGAAATAGTCAGCAAAGTGAAAGGCAACCTACAGAATGGGAGAAAATATATGGAAACCATCTATCTGATTAGAGGTTAATATCTAAAATATATAAGGCCGAAACCGGTTTGGCTCAGTGGATAGAGCGTCGGCCTGCGGACTGAAAGGTCCCAGGTTCGATTCCGGTCAGGGGCATGTACCTGGGTTGCGGGCACATCCCCAATAGGAGATGTGCAGGGGGCAGCTGGTCGATGTTTCTCTCTCATCGATGTTTCTAACTCTCTATCTCTCTCCCTTCCTCTCTGTAAAAAATCAATAAAATATATTTAAAAAAAAATATATAAGAAACTCCTACAACTCTATAGCAAAAAGACAACTCGATTTTTAAAAATGGGCAAAATATACATTTCCTCAAAGAACACATACAGAAAATAACTGTTGAGGATGTGCATTGTTCGTAGAAATACAAAATGGTGCAGCCTCTATGGAGAACAGTATGGAGGTTCCTCAAAAAATTAAAACTGGAACTACCATAAGATCTAGCAAGCTACTTCTGGGTACTTATTCCAAAGAATTAAAATCAGGATCTCTAAGAGATGTCTGAATTCACATGTTCATTGCAGCACAGCTCACAATACCCAAGAGATGGAAACAACCTAAATGCCCATCATGGATGGATAAAGAAAATGTGGAATATTATTCAGTCAGAAAAAGGAAATCTTGTCATACACAACATGAATGAATTTTGAGGGGATTATACTAAGTTCAATAAGCCAGTCACAACAGGGATAATACTTCATGATATCACTTGTGGCATCTGCAGTAGTCAGACTCATCAAAGCACAAACTAGAATGGTGGTTGCCAGTGGCTGTGGGAAGAGGAAAAGGAGGAGTTATTATTCATTGGGTATAAAGTTCAGTCATGCAAGATGCCTAAGTTATAGAGATCTGCTGTACAGCACTGTGCCTACAGTTAAGAATACTGTAATGTACACTTAAAATCTTGTTAAGATGGTAGATATCAGGTTATGTGTATTTTACTAAAATAAAAAAAGTGCGGAGAAAAAAAGAGATCTCTATATTTACTAGCATAAGTTATATCCTATAGTATTTTGAAGGAACTTGGGAAGAATTCAGACAGGAGCAGCAAAAGCAAAGAGCTAGAAAATAGAGCCCACTTAAATTACTTAACCATTGAAATGTATGAATATATTAAACATTGTAATAAACAGATTTTTTTATTTCTCAAAGTCTTTCGAAGCTGAGTATCCACATATTTAGCATTTAATTATACTTTTATCTTAGACAAGGACATAGAATAATTGATTTGTGGTTCACTTAAGTAATTTTAGGTGATCTAGAGTTTTGGTTCTAAAATACTCATCATGAAAACATCATAAAATTAAATGACTAGCCCAGCCAGCATGGCTCAGTATTTGAGCGTCGACCTATGAACCAGGAGGTCACAGTTCGATTCCTGGTCAGGGCACATGCCCGAGTTGTGAGCTCTATCCCTGTAGCACGTGCAGGAGTCGGCCAATCAATGATTCTATCTCATCATTGATGTTTGTATCTCTCTCCCTCTCCCTTCCTCTCTGAAATTAATAAAAATATATTTTAAAACAAGCTTTAAAAAAATTAAATGACCACAGAAAGGGGTATGTGAAATATATGGCAAGTTTCTCACCAAGTAGGAAAGATCCATACTAAGATTGTTCCCTTTGATATGAACATTTTAAAAAAATTAAGATGACTTCTGGTTGAGGTGGCTCGGTCACTTCTTGCTTAGATGCATCTTCTCTGCTCCAAAAACATACATATGTACATACATATATACACACAGGTATGTACATATGTACATATCTACAAAATACATTTATATTCATATATATGCATATATAAAAAGATAAACACAAAGATACAGCTAGGTTCGAAAACAAGATAAACATTTCTGTGAAACAGAAAAACAAACCCCAAGTGAAAATAGAGAATGAGTCTATAGTATTCCTCTGTAATACACGGTATTGTTTTGTATTTTTAAAACTTTATATAAATGGCATTATACTATATGCATTCTTTTGCAGCTACCTGTTTAAAATTTTTAAAAAATACTTTATTTTTTAGAACAGAAAAACTTACACATTTACAAAAAAACTGAGAAGCTAGTATAAAGAGTTCCCATATACCCCACACCTAGTTTCCCCTGTTATTATTTTACATTACTATGGTACATTGTTAAAATAAATAAATATTGATATATTATCATTTAAAGTCCATATTTTTTTAGATTTTCTTAGTTTTTCCTTAATGTTCTTTTTCGGTTCCAGGATCCCTTCCAGGATACCGCAGTACATTTAGTTTTCATGTGTCTTCAGGCTCCTCTTGGCTGTGGCAGTTAATCAGACTTTGTTTTTAATGATCTTGACAGCTTTAAGGAAAATTGATTAGGTACTTTGTAGGATGGCCCACTACTATAATTTTTCTGGTGTTTTTCTCATGGTTAGATTGGGGTTATGGATTATTAGGAAAAAGATCACAGATGAAAAGTACAATTTTGATCCTCTTACAAGCAAACAAATCAACATGATTTATAACTGTTGATGTTGGCTTTGATAACCTGGCTGAGGCAGTTTTAGGTTTCTATTCTGTAATGCTATTTTTTTTCCTGCCTTCCCATACTGTACTCTTTGGAAAGAAGTCACTATAAGTAGCTCAAAACGAATCCCCACTCCTTGAGGTAGAGCATTTACAAAATTTATATAAGAATTTTTCTTCATGGGATTTTTGTCTCCTCTCTCCAATTTATCAACTTAACAGTTTTATTTATGATCAGTATGGACCCATAGATATTTATTCTATACTTTAGGATATAGTCCAATACTAATTTACTTAGTTTATTACATAAATTGTTCCAACTTTGGTCATTGGAAACTCTTTCACTTGGCTCCTGTGCTCCTTTTTTTTTTTTATACATATTTTATTGATTTTTTACAGAGAGGAAGGGAGAGGGATAGAGAGTTAGAAACATCGATGAGAGAGAAACATCGGTCAGCTGCCTCCTGCACACTCCCTACTGGGGATGTGCCCGCAACCAAGGTACATGCCCTTGACTGGAATCGAACCTGGGACCCTTGAGTCCACAGGCTGACGCTCTATCCACTGAGCCAAACCAGTTAGGGCTCCTGTGCTCCTTTGACATACCCCCAACAATGTTTTTATCTTGCTGTTTTTAGCACTTCCTTATTTTCTGGCACTTCAAAATGCCTAAGGCTCATCTTGTGTATTTCCTACCCTCAGTACTAGAATCAGCCATTTCTCTAAGGAGCCCTGATTACTTTTATTAGAGAATGGTATTTAAAAACAAAGATCTGGTTGCTGAACATGCTTGTTACTACTGGAGTATCACTTCATTTAGATCCTCTCAGCTGACAGAAAAATTTACGTTTAATGCTAACCTGGGTATATACAGTTATTTATAAATAATTCTACCAGGTGTACCGGTTAATAATGCGGATTTTTTCAATAAATGGAGTTACACATATGTTGATATATATGCGATTTGATATTATGCTATTTTGTTGTATTGACAGCAAGTTTCAAAACTTCATATGTCAAATTTCTGAAGGTATTTACATCATAGATATTTTTACGCTTAAAAATGTCGAATATTGTGCCAAAAAAAGAGCATTTGCGGGAAGTTTTAATTCATTACTTTATTTTGAGGAAAAGTGCTGCTGAAAGTTATCGTATACTTCGGGAAGCTTATGGTGAACATGCTCCATCTCAAGATACTTGTGAACGTTGGTTTAAACGCTTTAAAAGTGATGATTTCGATGTGAAA
>NW_005361652.1:98640-111880 GCF_000412655.1 Myotis brandtii | reverse complement strand
ATCATTTACAAGCAATGGGAAGGATTTTAAAGGAAGGAAAATGGGTGCCACATCAACTGAAGGAAAGACAAATGGAAAACTGAAAAGTCATAAGTAAAATGTTGCTTCAACGGCATAAAAGAAAGTCTTTTTTGCATCGAATTGTGACTGGCGATGAAAAGTGGATTTATTTTGAGAATCCCAAACGCACAAAATCATGGGTTGATCCAGGTCAACCAACAACATCGACTGCAAGGCCAAATCGCTTTGGGAAGAAGACAATGCTCTGCGTTTGGTGGGATCAGGAAGGGGTGGTGAATTATGAGCTTCTAAAACCAGGTGAAAGCATTAATACTATCGCTACCGACAACAAATAATCAATTTGAACCATGCTTTGATTGCAAAACGACCAGAATGGGCCAGAAGACACGGCCAAGTAATTTTGGCTTCATGATGATGCACCATCACACCCTTCAAAAACAGTTAAAGACACGTTAAAAGTTCTTGCCTGGGAAGTATTAACCCACCCGCTGTAATCACCAGACCTCGCTCCTTCAGATTACCACTTGTTCCGATTGATGGCACACGCACTTTCTGAGCAGCACTTCAAAACAGAAGAAGAAGTGGAAAATTGGGTCTCTGAATGGTTTGCCTCAAAACAAGAAAAGTTCTATTGGGATGGTATCCACAAATTACCTGAAAGATGGGGGAAATGTGTAGCTAGTGATGGACATTACTTTGAATAAAGCACTTTTGATGTTTCTCTTGAAATTATAGTGTTTTCTTTGATTACAAAATCCGAATTATTAAGTGGTACACATTATGTATGTAATCATCCATATATTAAGTTAAACATGAATTCATAATGATGTCTCCAACTATAAACCATTACCACATGGATCATTTTAGTTTTCTCCCATTGCTTATCTATAAATTCCAAGGGTGAGAAACCTGGCTTCACCATCTGCCATTCATTTACTTAATTGCTCCATTTCATTATACAGGTATAACAATATCAGAATTGTTAACCTGTACCCCCATGTTACAAAATCTTATCATCTAGGGTACAGTGATTATGTACTGTTCTGTTTACCTCTCTGTTGCTTCCACATTCCACACAGTTCCAAAGATACTTAGGTCAGCACCCTTTCCCCCATTGCTTCATATACAGTGGGGCCTTGACTTACGAGTGTCCCGACTAACGAGTTTTTTGAGATACCAGCTGTCTCTCGGCCGATTTTTTGCATTGAGTTGATAGAGTAATTTGAGTTAACGAGCTCCTTAACGAGCTTGGTCTCGGAACAAATTAAACTCGTAAGTCAAGGCCCCATTGCATTTGTAACAGATTCTCTTGTCACAATCTGCATTTTTTCCTGAGGTTCTCTAACCTCCTAAATGATTTTAAAAATATTTGTATACATCAAAGGTCATTCTTCGTGCTGTACAGTATTATGGGTTTTGACAAATGCATGTCTTGTATCCACTATTACATTATCATACAGAATAATTTTACTGCCCTAAAAATCCTCTGTCTCTGTACTTCATCTATTCCTCTGTCCCCCACGTCCCCCAGAGTCCTGGCAATCATCAATCATTTATCGTCACTATAGTTTTGTGTTTACTAAAGTGTCACATAACTGGAATAAACAATAAGCAGTCTTTTCATATTGGCTTCTTTCACTTATTAAAATGCATTTATAGTCCCTCTATGTCTTTATTGTAGTTTGACAGCTCATTTCTTTGTATTGCTGAATTATATTCCATTGTATAGATGTAGCACAGGTGAATGGAAACAGAAGAACATCTTGATTGCAAGTTTTTGGTAATTATGAATAAAACTGCTATGAACATTCACATGCTGGGTTTTGTATAAATATAGGTTTTCAAATCAATTGCAGTAAATAACTAGAAGCGCAATTACTAGATCATATGGTAAAACAATGTTTCGCTTTGTCATAGGCTGTCAAACTAACTTCCAAAGAGATTGTGTCATGTTGTATTCTCACCAGCAATGAATAAGAGTACCTGTTGCTCAGCATCCTCAATAGCATTTGGGACTGTCAATTTTATTGTGATTGTTAGTCATTCTAATAGGTGTATAATGGCATCTCATTATTGTTTTATTTTGCAGTTTCCTGATGACAAATGATGGTGAGCTCCTTTGTATATGCTTATTTGACATGTAAATACCTTCTTTGGGGAGGTGTCTGTTCTTTTGCCCATTTTTAATTGGGTAGTTCATCTTATTACTGTTGAGTTTTAGAAGACCTTTTTATATTTTGGATACACGTCCTTTATTAGACATGTGTTTTGAAGATATTTTCTTCCAGTCTGTGGCATATTTTTTTTCTCTTAAAAGTATCTTTCACATAGAAGTTTATAATTTTAATGAAGTCTGATTTATCAAACTTTTTTCTCTCATAAATCATATTTTTTGTTGTATCTATAAATACATCACCAAACACAAGGTCATTTAGATTTTTCTCGTTTTCTTCTAGAAGTTTTATGGTATTTTTTTACATTTGTATCTACAATCTATTTTACAGTTAATTTTTTTGAAGATTGCAAAATCTGTGTCTAGATTCATTTTTTAAAATGCTGATATCCAGTTGTTGCAGCACAATTTGATGAAAAGACTATCCTTTCTCCATTTAATTGCCTCTGTTCCCTTGTCAAAGATCAGTTCACTATATTAGTGTGAATCTATGTCTGTAGTCTTTATTCTGCCCAATTGATCTATGCATCTTTTTTCACCTGCACTGGATTACTTGATTACAGTAAGCCTTAAAGTTGAGTACTGTCAGCCCTTCAACTTTGTTGTTCTTCAGTATTGTATTAGATATTCTGGACCTTTTCATTTCCTAGAAACTTAGAATCAATGTGTCTATATCCACAAAATAGCTTGCTGGGATTTTGGTGAGACTGGAAAATCTACATATCAATTTGGGAAAATTGACATCTTAACAATATTAGGTTGTCCAATCCATAAACACAGGACATCTCTGCATTTATTTAGATCTTTTTTAAAAACTATCTTTTTATTGTTTTTTAGATAGAAAGGAAGAGAGAGGGAGATAGAAACATCAGTGAGAGAGAAACATCAATGGGCTGATTTCTGCACACCCCCTCCTGGGGATCAAGCCAGTGACCCGGGCATGCGCCCTGATTGGGAAACAAACAGGGGACCTCTTGGTCCATGGGATGACGCTCAATCCATTGAGCCACACCGGCTAGGCTTATTTAGAGCTTTAAGTTTTCAGTAGGGTTTTGTAATTTTCTGCATACAGATCCTGTATAAATTTTGTTAGATCTATACCTAATTATTTAACTATATTCAGTCCTATTGTAAATAGTATTGTTTGTATTTCGCTATCAATGGTTCATTTCTTGGTTTACAGGAAAACAATAGACTTTTATATATAAACCTTGTATCCTCCAAGTACACTGTACTTATTTATTAGTTCCAGAAATTGTTTTAGGTTTACTGTTTGGGATTTTCAGTATAGACATACATGTCATCTATGAACAAAGACAGTTTTACATTTTCCTTTCCAATATGTGTGCTTTTTATTTCCTTTTCTTATTTTATTTCACTAGCTAGCATTTCCAGTACAGTATTTTAAAAAGTGGGAAGAGGAGGTATCTATCTATTCCATGTTTCTGATCAAAGGGGAACACATCCAGTTTCTCATCATTAAGTATGATGTTAGCTGTAGGGTTTGTAGATATTCTTTTCCAAGTTGAGGATGTTCCTCTCTATTCCTAGTTTGCTGAGAGATTTTTTTCATTAATGGGTGTTGAATTTTGTCAAGTACTTTTTCTACAGCAATTGAAATAATGACATAATTATTTTTCTTTAGTCTGTTGATGTGGTATATTATATTAACTAAGTTTCAAACTGTTGAACCAGCCTTGGATACCTGGAATAAATCCCACTTGTTCATAATATAGAATTCTTTTGATATCGTGTTGGATTTCATTTCCTAATATTTTGATTTTTAAATAAAAGTATCTCAATCAACTATTCTGACTTTCCTAATATTTATGATTTTTACATCTATGCTCATGAGAGAGACTGGTCTGTAATTATTATTTTTTAAAAATTGTAATATCTTCATCTGGTTTTGGTATTAAGCTAATGCCGGCCCTCATAAAACAAGTCAGAAAATGTTCCCTTTGCTTCTATTTTCTGGGAAAGATTGTAGAGAATGAGTATCATTTTATATGATTCCATTTTTACCCCTCTAGTAGCATATCAATTAGACTTCTATTTATAATTTTTAGTGGTTGCCCTAGAATTTGCCATATACATTTATAACTAATCTAAGTCCACGCTCAATTAACACTATACCAGTTCACAGGTAGTGCAGATATCTTATAATAGTATACTAAATACAAATTCCTCCCTCCTATACCTTATAACATTCCTGCCATTTATTTCACTTATCTATATGCTATAATTACCTAACACAATGCTATTATTATTTTGAACAGTTATCTTTTAGATCACTTAAAATAAAAAATTTCACCTTCAGATATTCCATTTTTAAGCTCTTCCTTTCTTTATAGGAATCTGATTTTCTAACCTATATTATTTTCCTTCTCTCTGAAGAACTTAATTTTTTTTTTCTTGCAAGGCAGGTTTACTGGCAACAAATTCCCTGTTTCTGTTTGTCTGATAAAATCTTTATTTTTCCTTCACTTTTGAAGGATATTTTTTCTGGATACAGAACTCTAGCTAGGTGGGGTTCCCCCCACCCAATACTTTAAATATTAAATATTTGACACCACTATCTTCTTGTTTGCATGGTTTCTGATGAGAAATCCAATGCGATTGTTATCTTTGTTTCTCTATAGACAAAGTGGTTTTCTTCTGGCTGTTTTCAAGATTTTCTCTGTCTTCGGTATTTGCACATGATATGCTTAGCTGTTTTTTGCTTTGGTAGTTATCCTGCTTGGTGTTCTCTGCTCAAATCCTGTATCAGTGGTCTGGTAATTTTGAAAAATTCCCAGCCATCATTACTTCAAAAATTTCTTCTGTTCCTTTTTCTCTTATCCTTCTGGTATTCCAATAATGTGTATGTTACACCTTTTAAAATTGTCCCATAGTTCTTGGACATTAGTTCCATTTTTTAAGTCTTTTTTTCTTTGCATTTTAGTCTGGGTTGTTTGTACTGACATGTCTTCAAGCTTACTGATTCTTTCCTTGGCCATACCAAGTATACTAATGAGCCTATCAAAGTGTTATTCCTATTATAGTGCTTTTTATTTCTACCATCTCCTTTTAATTATTTCTTTGAGTTTCTATTTCTGTTTACTTGACCTGTTTTTGCATATTGTGTACTATTTCTAATAGACTCTTTAGCATTTAATTATGTTAAATTCTATAAATGTAATCATTCCAAAACTTGAGCCATATCTGACTTTGGTTCTGATGCTTGTTTTGTCTCTTGAAACTGTTTTTTCTTTTACCATGCCTTACAATTTCTTCTATGTTGAAAGTCAAACATGATGTATAACATAATAGGATCTGAGGTAAACAGGCTGTTAGCGTGATTTTTTTGTTAATCTTGCCAGGCGTTGGGCTGTGTTTAATGTTTACTCTAGCTGTAGGTGTCACAGGTTTCAATTTCTTGTAATGTCCTTGTTTTTGTTTCCCATGTTTTCTCTGGGTTTCCCTGAAAACTTTTTAGAGTCTGAGCCTTGCAGGTTTTTCAGCTGTACCATAGTTATTATCCTAAAGCCCTGTTGATGTGGTGGTAAGGTGTAGGGTAAGGGAAACATTCTGAAATTCTATAATTAAGCCTCAGTCTTTCAGTGTGCCTGGGTCCCTAGACTGTAATCTTCAGAAGTGTTTCACAGTTTTCTTTTTTTCTCTCTCTCAGATGGGACAGGAAGACCAGAGGGGCCTAAAGTAAGATGATTTCCCTTCTCCCATAGTGGAGAAGGGTTTGGTAAAATTGTTTCACATGTTGGATAGTCCTTTGTTCTGTAGAAGCTCTGGGTGTATTTCAAAATGATTACTTTTCTGCTCCCCATGCCAGGAACAGATTTTTTTCCTTGGCTCTTCAACTTGAGAACCTAGTGGGGTTCCTGGAGGTATTTATTGACTAATTTCAGAGGCACCATGGCTACCATATATGGTGCTTTTATGAATACTATCTGATTTATTACTAGCCAGGAACAGACTTTTTTCTTGGCTCTTCAAATTGAGAAACTGTTATGTTCAAACACTAATCTACACTCTGACTTAAGCAATTTGTCAAAGTTACCACTTAAGTATTCCTACCAGTTTATGGCTCCTGTGGCTTTCCGCTCCTAATAAGTAGATCTGGGCTGTGGTTCTCTTTAATTGCCTGTCTCTCCAAATTTCAGGGTTGCAGTTTGCCCTGTGAATTCAATGCTCTGATGGGCCCAAGAAAAAGTCATTGATTTTTTGTTTGTTCCACTGTTTTTCTTGTAAGACAGGAATGACAACTTCCAAGCACTTTGTATGTTAAAGTTGAAACCAGAAGTCTGAAACTGGCTTTTTTCATTCACATTATGTTTGTGAACTGCATCCACATTGATATCAGTAGTTATATTTTATTCATTTTCTCTACTGTACAGTATGCTATTTTATGACTATACCACGCTTTATCCATTCTCCTGCTGATGAACATGTATGCTGTCTACAAATAATGTTATAACGAGCATCCTTATAACATCTCCTAATGTGTATATGTAAGAATTCTTCTAGGACAGACACCTAGGAGTGGGACTGCTGATTTATACTGTATGAGCATCTCCCATTTTACCAGATATTGCCCCAATGTTCTTGAAAGTGGTTGTACTCATTTATATTCAGCCAGAAGCATATTAGCGTTTTTAGTGCTCCATATGTTCACCAGCACTTGGCACTGTCATGTCTTTATGCCAACATCCTGAGTGTTAAATGTTATCTCATTACAGTTTTATTTTGCATTTCTTTGATTACTAATGAGACTTTATAAGTTAATTGGCCATTCCTCTTCTTTTCTCTGTGAATTGCCTATTCATATCTTCTGACCATTTTTATTGGGTTGTCTATATTTTTTTCTTATTGATCTATAGGGAGGAATTTCCTTAAAGTGACTCCAAAAATGAAACCATCAAGTAAAATACTGATGATATGATTACATTAAAATGAAAGACTTCTGCTTAACGTAAGACATCAGAAGCAATGTTAAAATGATAAGCCACTCACTGAAATAATATATTTTCTAAATAAAAAAAAAATAGTTTGTATTCAGAATTTTAAAATAATCTCTATAAATAATATGAAAAACTAAACAACCAAATAATGGATAAAAAGGAACAGGCAACTCACAGAATGTTCCTGAAAGGCTAACAAATGCATGAATACATACATAATTTCACTGGAAATCACGAACATGCAAATTAAAACAATGAGATACCTTTCAAATACTATATTAGACTGGCAAAAATAAAGTCTAATACTACAAAGTCTTGGCAAGAATGTGGAAGAGATCTCTGAAATCCTGCTCACGGAGTTGAAGATATACATATCCTATATAGCACAGTAATTCTACTCCTAGGTATATAATCTATGATAGTGATTCTTAAAATGTCTCTCAGCAGCAATAGCATCTCCTGGGAACTTGTTGGACATGCAAATTCTCAGACCCTACTTCAGATCTACTGAATAAAAAATTCTGGGGACAGAGCCCAGCAATCTTCATTTTAACAAGCCTGCCAGGTGATTTTGGTACACACTAACATTTGATAATCACTGCAACAAAGCAATATTTTTTCCAACGTTTTGGACTAAGATCTATAGGAAGACATGCATTCTTGTCCCACACATGTCTATCCCCCCCTTCTCTCATGTGTGTGTACATACATATGTAAAACAAAACCTTCAATAAACAGAAACTACTCTTACTCTATAATATTGATATTTTCTATTCTATTCTGTTTCATTTCCTTAAAAAATTGCCGATTGTGACCTACTAATTGTACAATAATGTTTGTTGCAGAATTGAAAAGAAAATATCTTCAGGAAAATGGACAAATGAATTATACTATATTTCTACAATGGAATACATAGTTCCTTATAGCATTAGAAATAAATTTCAAAACATTATGTATATTGAGTTTAAAAAGCAAGTTATAGAAGGGTATGTAGAGCATGATTTTATCTATAGTTTAGAAATATGTAAAACTATATGTTGTTTATGAATATATAGCTATGTAGTAAGAATATAAAAAGATTATTTACAAGTTTACTTAGATATTTGCCAATTTCTCAAGACTTAGAGGGCCTGTGCTTCCACTTTGCTCTTAACTACCAGCATCTAAGTCATATGTTCCAAAGACTAGTTCCAAAGGCACCATGGCTATCAGATATGGAGGTCCTATGAATACTACCTGATTTATTACTAGCCTACGAAATTGGAGGTTACTTTCCCTTCAATTCAGGTCTTTTAGTAGGTTTGGAATAGAGTCTTTCAAGATTTCTTTAAAATTCTATAGGTACTTTAGGACCTTAGAAATGCACAAGGAACATCACAAGAAATATGCTACTTATATAGTATGCAGAGAAAGAATAGTGAAGGACAAGGAAAAACACGATCACTATACCTATGTCATAATTCTTTAGTATAATTAAAGTGAATTTAAAAGTATTACTTTAGGTAGAGGTAAATTAAAATGAAAACAACCCATGTTTTTGTCTTGGTTTAGCCTATACCTTGTTTGGCTCCCCTGGATTATATGAAGAAAACATAGGAATTTTTCGGATCTCTTCCTCTGACAAACGATTTCTCTGGATCTCATCTTCTGGGACAAATTCTATTGGCTGCGTCAGCTTCTTAGGCCCAGTCCAACACTGCTCAGGTGAATTATCAATAACTTTTGCCACATGAAGACTGGGACCTTTACCCTGTGCTGCCTGTTCTCCCTTGTCCTGGAGTAATGGCGGGTTCTCAGCTGTGTCACTATCTCCCACTGATGTAGCTGAGACCAGTGAGTGGGAAGCAAAGGGTTCACCTCTCATAAGTTGGAACTCTTCAAGACGTTTTTTCATTATCATCTCTTGGTAAAAATTTTCCAGGTTGTTCATGGGATCACCTTTGTTCTTCTTTTGGGGTTCATCTGGATTAAGACAAAGAGATAGGGAAGTTCTACAAAGCCTATCAATACAACCTTTGACAAATTAATTAAAATTAAATCTTCGATCTCAGATTTAGAAACTCTGCTGGGGCAGGTGTTTACAACCTGCAATAAATGACAATAGTATATAGCTATTTTATTACAGTGCATCTCAAGCAAGGCTGGAACTATGGTGAAGCAAGTGAGGCCCCTGGGGTACAAAACTTAAGGAGGTGCTCACTCTCAGGGTCATGCAAGTACATGCACTTAACTGATAAGGACATTTAAAAATGTAACCAGTATGGCATAATCACACTTCACAAAATTAATAATTCCTTAATATAATCTAATACCAAGTTCATATTGAAATGGTCCTGATTATCAAAAAGATATATTTTTACACTTGATTGTTTAACCCAGCCTTTGGCTGTTACATCTCTTAAGTCTCTTTTATTTTAAAACAGTACCCCTTCCTTCCCACCCCTCCAACCCATTTTTTACCCCATCCCATTGATTTATTAGAAGAACCATATTTGTTCACAGAACAAATTAATTTGATTGTTTTTCATGGTATTGTTTAATTTGTTCCTTAATCCCCTCCATTTCTTACAAACTGGCAGCTAAATATAGAGCTATTCTATCTAATACAGTATCCACTGGCCACGCAAACCTATTCAAATTAATCTTTTAAATGTCAGTTCCTCAGTTAAACTAGTCACATTTCGAATGCTCAACAGCCACCTGTGGCAAGTGGATACTATATTGGGCAAAAAAAGATAGAGACCATTTACATTATTATACAAGTTACATTGGGCAGTGCTGATTTAGAGGTATGATTAGATTCAGGTTTCATATTTTTAGGCAAGAATCCTCCACAGATGGTTGTATATTTCCTATTACATCAAAAGGCACATAATGTTTGGTGGTCCCATTTTTAGTGATGCTAAAATTGATCAGTGTGTTCAGGTGGTATTAGTCGGATCTCTCCATTATGAAATTTTCTCGCTCATCTTTCACCTAATGGGTTTTACATCCAGTGATGACTGCTGTCTAGATCTATTAATTTATTAAGAGTTGTGAAATGGAGCTCCCCTAATTCCACTATTTTTTTGTGTTTATTATTTAGAATTCTATAATAAACTTACCGTCATCAACTAGTTTCCCTATATACAGTTTATACAGGAAAGGCAGGATAAATGCATTATTTTCCCCATTATTTACCACTATGAGAGTAATGAGTTGGTACCTTACAAATTTCCAGTGGTGACCAATGATTATTTTTAGTATAATTGTGAGATCGTGTATTTTTATTACATTTGATGTGTTTCAATTAAATATAGTCATTATTCTTTTAGTGGTCAAATTATCCCACTTAGGGCCAGTAGGAGTCCTTTCAAATTGACTACTATAGTGCTTTTCAGTTTTCTGGCACAGCAAGATGTCCCAAGCTCATATTGCACATTTCCTGACTCAAACCTAAACTATTTTTCCAAGGACCCTTGGCTCCTTTTAATGGGGAATAGTATTTAAAAAGTATAATGTGTTGCTAGGTGTGTTCATTGCTGTTAAGTTGTTATTGCTTCTAGACATTTTCGGTGGACAAAACCAGGAAATTTTTTTAAAGAGAAAAAGAAATTATACTGGTATTTCCACTTCAAATGTAAGATTATAAGGTTTTTACTCAAACTTCTTGATTTTAGACTTGTATATCTCTTTTCACATATGCTTAAAATATTTGTTTTTTTAACATTAACAACATTATTTATTTGCTTTTTCTTATAATATATTTATAGAATTTTTAAATGTCAATAACAATACTAATATGAATATCAACAATGAAACTACTGAATAGAGATTTACATCTTTTTGCAGTTACCTTTATAATATATCCCATTAGGAATGTACAAATATTGTTTTAAAGTCATTTTAAGTAATTGTTTCCTCTGTATTTTTATGCTACCAACTTTTTTTATGGTTAGATTCATTTGCTTCAGGTTGTTCATGAATTTTAGGGATGGATGTTTCCCTTTTTGATTTTTAAATTATGCAAAAACATTTAAATAGGTGTAGAGTAAAAACTGTGTTATACAGTACCTTCACAGAAGTTTCACTTCCATCTCTGTCCCCTTCATCCCATTCCTTTCCTTCCCCATAAATAATAATTTTATTAGGTTTTGGCTTTATGGTTCCATTGATTCTTTTTTGAAAATATAAGCAAAGAAGCATATACACATATATATGTATATGTGTGTGTGTATATATGTATATATAGTATCCCAAAATGTATATACACATTTTGAATAATTATAAAGGCAGTGTTTATTAAAATACATTTCATTTTCAAAACTGAGCTATCAGTTGTTAAAGTATGTATACATTTTTTGGGGACACACACTATATATAATTCATTAGTTATACCCCTCTCCTACATAAACAGTAACTTACTATACACTATTGACAACTTACATTTATAAAATTTCTAAAATTGATTTGAGAGAGAGAGAGAGAGAGAGACTTGAATTGGTTGCCTCCTGCATGTGCCCTGACGGGATCAAACCCCCAACCTGGGTATGTATTCTGACCGGAAATTGAACCCGCCATTTTTGGTGTACAGGACGGCACTTCAACAACTTGAGCCACACCGGCCAGTGCACAACTTACTTCTTTGCACTTAATAATATATACTTTAGGTAACTCCATATTAATATGTAAAGCTCTTTCCCTTTCTTCTGATAGCTGTATAAATACTCCACTGTGTGGATGTACCATAGTTTATTCAACTATTCCCTACTGATGCACACTGGTATTATATCTTAGTCTTATTTGCTGTTATGAATAATGCCATGAAAAACAACCTTGTGCATATAGAATTTTGTATTTTTCCAGTACACTGTTGAAGTAGATTAAAAGAGGTGGCTTTGCTGAGACAAAGGATCAAATGTGTATGTAACTTTTCTCTATATTGCTAAATTCCACATTGTAGAAGTTGTGTTATTCTGCATTTACACCAGCAAGGTATAAGAACAGTATGGAAGGCTTCTTAAGTTCCCTAAAGCACTAACCATAAAAGAAAAATATTGACAAATTCAACTACATAAAAATAAATTAATCAACCATAAAAGAATTCAGGGAAATGCTAATTAAGAAGAAAATACTAAAAGAAAACTGCCATATTGGCAAAAAAATTAAAAAGAATGTCAATATCACATATCAGTGAGATTGTAAAGCAAACGAAACCCTCAGACATTGCTGGTAGGAATGTGCAACCATATTGCAAAGCACTATGACATTATTTACTAATGTGCAATAAATGCTCATAACATGACCCATTAATTCTACTCCTACATATTTACACTAGAAAAATTTGGGTATATGGTACCAGGGTACAACAATAACAATGGTTAGATCACTGGTATATATATAATGGCCTGAAACTAGCAAAAATACAAGTGTCGATTTAAGAAGAATCAACTATTAAATTGTAGTAAGATTATATAATGAAATATTACATTCCAATGAAAGTGAACATGAAGGGGGTGAAAATGGGAGATATCTGTAATACTATCAACAATAAAAAATATACTTTAAAAAAGTGAACAAATTTTAGCTACATATGATTAAGTAGATGAAATACCCTAATGTATACACTCAAAAATATATATATTTATTCAGTGACTATTATGATCCAGGAATTATTCTAGCTTTTTGAGAGACATCCATAAATAAAACAAAGATTTCTGCCTTCAGAGAGTTAAGTAAATTATATTAGAAGGCTATGGGGGGAGGTTATGAGGGGTTTGAAAAGAAAAAAATACAGCAATATAAGGGATGATAGAAAATGCTAAGAGATGGTGGTATTGGTGGCTGCAATTTTAATATTGGACTGGGTTGGTCTCATTGAGAGGGTAGCATTTAAGAGGAGACAATGAAAGTGAGGGAAGCTACATGCTGATATTAAAGTGAGGGTCCCAAGTATGTCTCAAAAATGTTAAAAAGTCTGAAATCATACGATGTGTTTTTCTAACCACAAACGAATCACATTTAGAGATCAACTACTAGAAGAAATCTGGGAAAACACAAATATTTGAAAATTAGACTACACACCTCAAAATAACCCATAGGCAAAGAA
>NW_005361652.1:89384-98569 GCF_000412655.1 Myotis brandtii | reverse complement strand
CAAACTGGCAGCAGTATAAGTGGAAGCTACACTGACTCTCCCAGGACCAAACTGGAAATACAACTAAAATACAGAATAACCACTCTGAAAAATCAACTGAAGACTAGCTGGAGAGAACCTGATAACCAAGGATGGAAAGTGGAGACCACATAGAGACTGGTAGGAAGTATGGAGATGTGAAAGGGCTGGATGGGCTCCCACAGACAGCAGATGAAGATCTGGAGGGATATCTCAGTTGTGGGGGGGTTCCCACTGGGAACTCTGGGGTCTAAACCCCAAGCTGGGCTCCCCAAAACAGTGCCCACAGAACATCTGGCTGTGAAAAGCAGCAGGGTTGCTGTTTGCCAGTGAGAGAGGGCTGAAAATGCAGGAAACCTGTTAAAGGGCCAACACACAAATGGGATGGGATGGAATGAGGGTAGGGGCTGAGCTGAGTCTTTTTAAAGGAGCAAGAGTCAGTCTGGTGACATGCAGGGGACATGGCACTTCAGACAGAGGGGAGAGCATAAGTAAAAAGAGTAAAAACAGAGGAGAGGACAGCACCGTGATGGCGAACCTTTTGAGCTCGGCGTGTCAGCATTTTGCAAAACCCTAACTTAACTCTGGTGCCGTGTCACATATAGAAATTTTTTGATATTTGCAACCATAGTAAAACAAAGATTTATATTTTTGATATTTATTTTATATATTTAAATGCCATTTAACAAAGAAAAAGCAACCAAAAAAATGAGTTCGCATGTCACCTCTGACACGCGTGTCATAGGTTCGCCATCGCTGTCCTAAAGACCTTTGCCAGACAGGTGGTTTTTGCCTGGGGGGATGGAATTTGCCCCACCCTGTTGGAAGACCTCTTGTCCCACCCTGTGGTCAATAACCTGATGGTAATTAAGTCTGAGTGTCAATAGGACTGCAGACAGAGGCGAGTGTCTGGAGACTTGGAGTCTTTGCCTGATCTCCTTTTGGGCTAGGGGCTAGGAAAAGCAAACCTTAGTGCACATCTTGTTATTTTCCAAAGGCACTCAGCCCCAGCAGAAGGAGCCACAAGCTGTGGATTGCTGTTAGCTCCAAACAGGACATTCAGGGCCAGTCACAAACAGTGTTGTCCTGCACTAGGGATTGGGCTCCTAGCAGATTTATCTAATACACAGACACAAACCCAAACAGGTAGCCAAAATGGGGAGACAAAAAATCAAGTCCAAAATGAAAGAACAAGAGCATTCTCCAGAAGAAGAGCTAAATGAAATGGAAAAAGAAATTTATTAGACACAGAGTTCAGAATAAGGATGGCAAAGATGCTCAACAGCATGAGAAAATATATAGTAATTATGAAGAATGACATAGCACTAATAAAGAACACAGTAGGTTAGGGGAAGCCAAGGATTGGATCAATGAATTAGAAGACAGGGTAGTAAAAATTAATCAGAAAACCAAAAAGAAAAACAAAATAAAACAGGAGGACACTTAAGGGAGCTGTGGGACAATATGAAAGTAATGATATTTGCATAATAGGTGCCAGAAGGTGAAGAAAGTGAGCAAGGGATAAAGAACATGTTTGAAGAAATAATAGCAGAAAACCCCCCTAAAATGGTAAAGGGAAAAATCACACTAGTTCAGGAGGCACAGAGAGTCCCAGACAAGAAAACCCAAACAGGCTCATCCATACACATCATAATTACAAAGCCAAAAATTAAAGACAAAGACAGAATCTTAAAGGCAACAAGAGAAAAGCCATGTGTTACCTACAAAGGAGCTCCCCTTAGGCTATCACCAGTTTTCTCACCAGAAACTCTACAGGCCAGAAGGGAATGGCACGAAGTATCCAAGGTGATGAAAAGCAAGGATCTGAAACCAAGACTTCTATATCCAGCAAGACCATCATTCAAAATAGATGGTGAAATAACGAGCTTCCCAGAAAAAAAAAAAAGGCTAAAGGAGATTATCACCACAAAACCAGCACTGCAAGAAATGCTAAAGGGACTGCTGTAATGAGAAGTATATATAGAGAAACAGGAATAGGGAATTAAAATGGCAATAAATAAGATCCTATCAATAATAAACTTGAATGTAAATAGATTAAATGCTCCAAGCAAAAGATATAGGGTAGATAAATGGATACAAAAACATGACCCAATTATATGCTGTATACAAGAGACCCACCTCAGAACAAAAGACTCACACTGGATGAGAGTGAAGGGATGGAAAAACAAAAAATCTGGGGTAGCAATACCAATATCAGACAAAACAGATTTAAAAATGAAGGTCATTACAAGAGACAATAAAGATCACTACATAATACTAAAGGAATTGATCCAACAAAAGCAAATAACCCTGGTAAACATACATGCAAACAATATAGGAGCACCTAAATATATGAAAAAAACTTCTAGAGCATTTTAAGGGGGAGACCTACAGCAATACAGTAACAGTAGGGGACTTTAACACTTCACTGACTTCACTGGATAGAACTTGCAGACAAAAAACTAATGAGGAAAGAGAGACTCTAAATGACACACTGGATCAGGTGGATTTAATTGACATTTATAGAACACTTCACCCCAAAGCTGCAGAATATACATTCTTCTCAAGTACTCATGGGTCATGCTCAAAGATAGACCACATGTTAGGACACAAAACAAGTCTCCACAAGTTGAAGATTTCAATCATTATCAAGCATTTTCTCAGATCACAAAGCAATGAAATTAGAAATCAACTACAGTAAAAACACTAAAAAACATTTAAACACAGGGAGACTAAATAGCATTTTATTAAACAATGAATGAGTTACTATAGTAATATTAAGAAAGAAATCAAATACTTCCTGGAAACAAATGAAAATGAACACACAGTAACCCCAAATCATGGCAAAAGCATTCCTGAGAGGGAAGTTTGTAGCACTACGGCCTACCCCAAGAAACAAGAAAAATTAATAATAAACAATTTAACCCCACAACTTAAAGAATTAGAAAGAGAACATCAAGAAAAGCCCAGAGTATGTAGAAGGAAAGAAATAATAAAGATTAGAGCAGAAACAAATGACATAGAGGTTAAAAAACAAAAACAAAAACAACAAAAAAAATCAATGAAACCAAGAGCTAGTTCTCTGAAAAGATAAACAAGATTGATGAACCGGTAGTTAGACTCGTCAAGAAACAGAGAGGGCCCAAATAAGCAAAATCAGAAACAAAATCAGTGAAGTAACAACTGACCCCCACAGAAATACAAAGGAATGAAAGAAAATACTATGAATTACTATATGCCAACAAGCTGGACAATGGGGATGAAATGGACAAATTTCTAAAAAAACAAAACACTACAATCTTCCTTAATTGAATCAGGAAGAATCAGAAAACCTGAATAGGCCAATTACAACTGATGAAATAGAAGCAGTAATCAAAAAACTCCCAGCCCTAACTGGTTTGGCTCAGTGGATAGAGCGTCAGCCTGTGGACTGAAAGGTCCCAGGTTTGATTTCGGTCAAGGGCATGTACCCTGGTTGTGGGCACATCCCCAGTGGGAGGTGTGCAGGAGGCAGCTTATTGATGTTTCTAACTCTCTATCCCTCTCCCTTCCTCTCTGTAAAAAATCAATAAAATATTTAAAAAAAACAAAAAAAAACAAAACTCCCAGCAAACAAGAGCTCTGGTCCAGACGGATTCACAGGGGCGTTTTACCAAACATTCAAAGAATAACTAAAACCTATCATTTACAAACTATTCCAAAAAATCCAAGAGGAAGGAACTCCTCCAACCTCTTTTTATGAGGCCAGCATTATCCTAATTCCAAATCCAGAAAAGAAAGAGAACTGCAGCCATTATCCATGATGAACATAGATGCTAAAATCCTCAACAAAATATTAGCAATTTGGATCCAGCAATATATTAAAAAGATCATACACTATGAACAAGTGGGATTTATTCCACGGATGCAAGGCTGATACAATATTCGCAAATCAATAAATGTGGTACATCATATAAACAAACTGAAAGACAAAAATTACATGATCATATCAGTAGATGCAGAAAAAGCATTTGACAAAATCCAACACCCATTTTTGAGAGATCATATTTCAACATAATAAAGGCCATATATAACAAACCTACAGCCAACATCATACTCAATGGGCAAAAACTAAAACTATTTCCCCTAAGAACAGGAAGAAGACAGGGATGTCTGATTTTACTACTCTTATTCAACATAGTACTGGAAGTTCTACCCACAATGATCGGACAAGAAGAGATAAAAGGCATCCAAATTGGAAAGGAGGAAGTAAAACTGTCATTATTTGCATTATGACATGATATTGTACATAGAAAACCCTAACGACTCCACCAAAAAACCAGCAGATTTAATAAATGATTTTGGCAATGTAGCAGGATACCAAATTAATATCCAGAAATCAATGGAATTTTTATACACCAATAATGAATTCTCAGAAAGAGAAACTAAACAAACAAACCATTTACCATTGCAACAAAAAATTAATATACATAGGAATAAACTTAACCAAGGACAGAAAACTACAGGACATTGAAAAAAGAGATAGAGGAAGATATAAACAAGTAGAAGAATATACGGTGCTCATAGTTTGATTGAAATAACATAATTAAAATGTCCATACTACCCAAAGCAATCTACAGATTCAATGCAATCCCCATTAAATTACCAAAGCAGTATTTCACAGATCTAGAACAAATACTCCAAAAATTTATATGGAACCAAAAAAGCTGCAGCAATCTTGAGGAAGGGAACAAAGTTGGAGGAATCACAATACCAGATATCAAGGCATACTGCAAAGCCAATGTAATCAAAACTGTCGGGTACCCACACAAGAATAGACATATAGATGAAAGGAACAGAACAGAGACCACAAAAATCTACCAAAGCCATTATGCTCTATTAATATTTGACAAAGGAGGCAAGAACATACAGTCCAAATATTTTGAAGAGATAGTCTCTTCAAAAGATGGTGTTGGGAAAATTGGGCAGATACATGCAAAAAAATGAAACTACACCACCAACTTACACCATACATAAGAATAAACTCTAAATAGATAAAAGACTTAAATGTAAGCCGTGCAACCATAAAATTTCTAGAAGAAACCATATGCAGCAAAATCTTGTAGCAATGTGTTGTCCGATACATATCCTAGGGCAAGTGAAGCAAAGGAGAATATAAACAAATGGGACAACATCAAAATAAAAAGCTGCTGCACAGCAAAAGAAATCATCTACAAAATGAAAAGGAAGCCCACTGTACAGGAGAACATATCTGGCAATGATACATCTTATAAAGGTTTAATATCCAATACATATAAGGAACTCATACAACTTAACAAAATGAAGGCAAACAATCCAATTAAAAAATGGGCAAAGGACTTAAATAGACACTTCTCCAAAGCGGACATACAGGTGGCCAAAAGACATGAAAAAACGCTGAAAGTCACTGACCATCTGAGAGATGCAAATTAAAACGACAATGAGGTATCATCTCACACCTGTCAGGATGGCTACCATCAACAAATCAACAAATGACAAGTGCTGGAAGGATGTGGAGAATAGGGAACCTTAGTATACTGCTGGCGGGAATGCAGACTGGTGCAGCCATTACGAAAAACAGTATGGAGCTTCCTGGAAAAATTAAATATGGAACTGCTATTTGACTCAGTGTTCCCACTTCTAGGAATATATCCTAAGAGACCCGAAACACCAATCAGAAAGAATTTATGCACCCCTATGTTCATAGCAGCACAACTTATGATAGCTAAGATCTGGAAACAGCCCAAATGCCCATAAAAAAGCTGTGATATATTTACACCATGGAATACTATGCAGCAGTGAAAAAGAAGGATGTCTTAGCCTTTGAGCCAGCATGGAGGGACCTGCAGAGTATTATGCTAAGCAAAAAAGTCAGTCAGAGAAATATAAGTAGTATATGATCTCACTCACATGTGGAATCTAATGAACAAAATAAATTGAGGAACAACAGAGACCCAGAGACATAGAAGCATGGAACAGACTGTGGAATCTCAGAGGAAAGGAGGAGGTGGGTGGGTGGGAAGAAATTAACCAAAAAACTTGCATGCGTATACTAGTATGCATAACCCATGAATACCGACAATAGGGTGGTGATGATCTGGGGTGGGGGATGGGGGTGGGCTTGAAGGGGTCAATGGGAGAAAAATGGGGACATATGTAATACTTTCAACAATAAAGATTTAATTTTAAAAAATTGCCGAAACCGGTTTGGCTCAGTGGATAGAGCGTCGGCCTGCGGACTGAAAGGTCCCAGGTTCAATTCCGGTCAAGGGCATGTACCTGGGTTGCGGGCACATCCCCAGTGGGAGATGTGCAGGAGGCAGCTGATTGATGTTTCTCTCTCATCGATGTTTCTAACTCTCTATCCCTCTCCCTTCCTCTCTGTAAAAAATCAATAAAATATATTTAAAAAAATTGATAATAATGGCTTCAAACCTATAATAGGAGCTTGCAACTTAGAAAAGTAGAATAAGCAAAGTAAACACAATACAAGCAAAAGGAAGAAAATAATAAAGATGAGGTAATAGACTAGCACCCTAGAAAACAGAAAAATAGAGAAAAACTAATGAAACCAAAAGCTAGTTCTTTGAAAAGGTTATCAAAATGGTAAACCCTTAGCTAAACCAACCAAGAAAATAAGACAGAAGACAAAAATGACCAAAACAAAGAACTAACGAGGAAACATCATTACTGAATGTATAGACATGGGAAAAAATTTTAAGATAATATTATAAATAACTTTAGGTCAACCAATTAGCTTAGATGAACGAACAAATTCGAAGAAAGATTCCAATTACCAAAGCAAACTCAAGAAGAAAGAGAATACCTGAAGAAACTTATAATAAGTAGTAAAGAGGTTGAATTAGTAATCAACAAATTGCCAGCAAAGAAGAGTCCAGGTCCAAGTATCTTTATTCATGAGTTCTACCAAATATTTAAAGAAATAATATCAATCCTACACAAACACTCAGAAAACAGAGGAGGAAAGAATATTTTCAAAATTTTCTATGAGGTCAGTATTAGACAGAAGCCCAAGCTAAATAAAGACATCAGAAGCAAAGGAAACCACAAATCAATATTCATCATGAACATAGACACAGAATCTTTAATAAAATATTTTCAAGCCTAATCCATCAACATATAAAAATTATATACATACTAATGGCCCAGTGCATGAATTCATGCACATTGAAAGGGAATTAATTAGAAGAAATATTTTAATATCACTATTTGCCAAGAACTGGGTGCGGGTATCCGGCTCCCTCCTCCCTCCTCCCTCCTGTCAGAGTCTGTGACAGCACCTGCGGGGACGCAGCATCAAAGCTGGTGCCCCGCAGGGCTGTGAGACTCACCCGAGTCCTGGAGTCCCGCAGTCCGTGGGGCCGGGACCTCAGGGGACACGGGGCTGGTGAGGGGGATGAGAGTGGTGGCCCGGCTCTAAGACAACCGCCCTGGGCCTCCCTGGGTTACCTCTGGGTTCCCCCGTGCGGAGCTGGGGGCGGCGGCAGCGGTGGAAGAAGCTGCCATGACTGACTCTTCGCCTATCACTGCGGCGGGACTGCGGCAAAGAGCAGAACATGCCTTAGTGGGAATGTCTCTTATATGAGCGGGGTGAGGGCTGTTTTAGAATGTGGCTGCCTGGCTACCAGGGTTCCACGTTCTGTTGGGCTCCATTGTCAGGACGTGAGGTCACTGCTTTTGTCAGGGAATGAAATCACTACTCTTGTGTGGGGAGAAGCTCAGGGGAGGGGACCAGGCAGTGACCATGGAGGTGTTCTGTCATGTTCATACCCCAGGTCAAGGCTTGGAGGTGGACGTGGAGTGTGGGCAGCTCCCTCTAACCCAACACTGGAGCTGACTCTCATTTCCCCTGGGTGGAGGTGGAGTGGGGGTGGTGCCCTTTGCCCTGATGTTTAGCGGCCCCACGGGGCTGTGGGACTCCCCCGAGTTCCGGAGTCCCACAGCCCGTGGGGCGACTCCCCGGAGTCCCGCTCTGTGGTGGAGCTCGGCGGGACTCCCCCAATGCACCTCCTGGTCAACTTCCCTCCAGCGCCCTTGCACACGCAGCATCAAGCCCAGCCCCACTGACCTGTGATGGCATGAGGGCATCATGGTGTGACGGTGTGAGGACCACCTAGGCCAGTGATGGCGAACCTTTTGAGCTCGGCGTGTCAGCATTTTGAAAAACCCTAACTTAACTCTGGTGCCGTGTCACCTATAGAAACTTTTTGATATTTGCAACCATAGTAAAACAAAGATTTATATTTTTGATATTTATTTTATATATTTAAATGCCATTTAACAAAGAAAAATCAACCAAAAACATGAGTTCGCGTGTCACCTCTGACACGCGTGTCATAGGTTCGCCATCACTGACCTAGGCTTTTATTAGTAAGTAGGATTTATCCCAGGAGTGAAATATTGGCTTACCATCTAAAAATCAATGAATATAATATAATAGATTATATTAATAGATTAAAACCTTAAGTCATGTGATCACCACAATAGGTGCAAAAAAAGCAATAAGCAAAATCCAACACTCACTCATGGTTAAACACACACACACACACACACACACACACACACACACACACACACACAAAACAATAACTCTCAAGTAACTAGATATAGACGGGAACATCCCCAATCTGCATATGGTAGGCTGAATATAATGGCTCCCCAACCCCTCCCCGCCGGCACAAAGATATCTACTTCCTAATCCCTGGGATCAGTAAAAAATATTAATGGTAAAAGGGACTCTGCAGATGTGATTAATATACAGCTCTTGAGATAGGGGAATTATCCTGCATTATGTAGATAGGCCAAATCTATATATATAAAGGGCTAAGTGACTGACTGTACGTATATCCGACCAACCGGCCGGTACATATGACATGCACTGGCAATTAAAAATAAATGTTGACTCGTGTATGCGCGATACATATAAAACTCTCGCTGGCGCCAAAGAGCATGCCATGCATAGGTGACGTTAAAGTTGTAAATGCTTCATCACAAGGGAAATTAGTCAAGCACTCTGAAAGTGTTTTTACTCTTCATGGGGTATATAGGGAGATATTAGAATAAGTTTAATCAATTTATCAGTCATTGTTTTTATCAATGTTTTTATATCGTTTTTGTTATATCATGTT
>NW_005361652.1:82459-89296 GCF_000412655.1 Myotis brandtii | reverse complement strand
CTTTTTTTTTTTAATATATTTTATTGATTTTTTACAGAGAGGAAGGGAGAGAGATAGAGAGTTAGAAACATCGATGAGAGAGAAACATCGATCAGCTGCCTCCTGCACATTTCCTACTGGGGATGTGCCCGCAACCCAGGTACATGCCCTTGACCGGAATTGAACCTGGGACCTTTCAGTCCGCAGGCCGACGCTCTATCCACTGAGCCAAACCGGTTTCGGCATGACACTTCTATTATAGAGAAAGAACGAATACCGATATTAAAATGTTTCTTCTAATTAATTTCCTTTCAATGTGCACAAATCCGTGTACCGAGCCACTAGTGTAATTATAATGGTTCTTATAAAAAGGAGGCAGGAGGGTCAGGGACAGAGTATAGGAGATGTAGTGATGGAAGTAGAAATTGAAATAATGCGAAAAAGGGGTCACGAGCTAATGAACGCTGGTAGATTCTAGATGCTGGCAAAGGTTCCCCTAGAGCAGTGGTCGCCAACCGGTGGTCCTCAGACCACTGGTGGTCCGTGAGGTCCAAAAGGTTGGCAACTGCTGCCTTAGAGAACTCCAGAAGGAATGCAGTCCTATGGACAACTTGATGTTAGGACTTTTGGCCTCTAAAACGGTAAGAAAAGAAATGTGTTGTTTTAAGCCACTAAGCTTACGGTAACAAGTTATAGCACCCACAGGAAAGTAATATAATGCTGGCGTGGCTCAATAGTTAAGTATTGACCTATGAACCAGGAGGTCATGGTTTAATTCCTGATCAGCGCATATGCCCGGGTTGTGGGCTTGACCCCCAGTGTGGGGCGTGCAGGAGGCAGCAGATCAATGATTCTCTCTCATCATTGATGTTTCTATCTCTCTTTTCCTCTCCCTTCCTCTCTGAAATCAATAAAAAGATATTTAAAAACAAACAAACAAAAAATAAAAACCAATGTTTTCCCCCTAAGACTGGGAACAAGACAAGGATGTTTGCTCTCACCACTTTCATTCAACATAGTACTGAAGGTTCTGCAAATAGACAAAAAAGACTTCCAGATTGCAAAGGAAGGGTAAAACTATCTTTATTCAGAGGCAACATGATTATCTGTATAGAAAATCCTAAGATAGCTACAACAAAATTACTAAAATTAATTAAAGAGTTTAGTCACAGAATATAAGATCGATATAAAATAATCAACTGCATTTCTATATACTTTTATGCACCAATCAGAAAATGAAATAAGACAATAGTACTATTCACAAGAGCATAAAATGAAAAAAACATTTACACATTTAGAAATTAATAAAAGTAATATTTGTAAACTGAAACTATAAAACATTGCTGAAACAAATAATAGATCTAAATAAAGAGACATTCCATATTAATGGATTAGAGCAAGCATGTCAAACTTTAAATAAACGAGGCATGCGGCTCGCTGGCTGCGAGTTTGACATGCTTGGATTAGAATATTCAATATTATTAAAATGTTCATTTTCCCCAAATTGAATTACAAAGTTAACATAATTCTTATTAAATTCTAGCAGGCTTCTTTGTAGAAAAATTAACAAGCTGCTTCTTCTAAAATTTACATGGAAATGCAAAGGACCTAGAATAATCAAAGCAATTTTGAAAAAAAGGAACAAAGTTGGAGAAGTTACACTACTGTATTTAAAAGCTTACTATAAAGATAAAGAGATTCAGAACATAAGGATAGGTATATAGATCAATGAAGCCACAATAATGTCCAGAAATAAACCCTTACCTTTATGGCCAATTGATTTCCACAAAGGTGCCAAGACAATTCAATGGGAAAATGATAGTCTTTACAATAAATTGTGCTAGGACAACTGGATATCCATTTACAAAAATATGAACTTGGGCCCTTTCTCTCACACACAGAAATTAACTCAAAATGGATAATATATTTGATTTTAAGATCTAAAACTAGAAACATTCTAGAAGAAAATAAAGGATATCATTTTGACCTTGAATTCAGTCAAGATTTCTTAGATATGATATCAAAAGCACAAGTCATAAAGAAACAAATTGATAAATTTAACTTCATTTAAATGAGAAACATTTGTGCTTTAAAAGATACCAGTAAGAATAAAGCCCTGGCCACGTAGCTCAGTTGGTTAGAGCTTCATCTTGATATCCCAAGGCTACAGTTTGATCCCTGATCAGGGCACATATAAGAATCAACCAATGAATGCATAAATAAGTGGAATAACAAACTCTGCCTCTCTCTCTAAAATCAATAATTATTTTAAAAAATTGAAATAAAAAGACAAACTGCAGACTGGAACAAAATATTTACAAATCATATTCTAACTTATAAAGGCCTTATGTTCAGAATATATAAAGAACTCTTACAACTCAATTATAAGAAAACAAACAACCCAACAAAAATTGGTAAAATACTTGACTAGAACATTTAATCAAAGAAGACATATGAATGACTAATGAAAAAATGAAAAAGCATTCAAGATTATTTGTTATTATAGAAATTCAAATTACAACCACAATGAGATATCAGCACACTAGAATGGCTGCATTTTTTTAAAAATATATTTTATTGATTTTTTACAGAGAGGAAGGGAGAGAGATAGAGAGTTAGAAACATCGATCAGCTGCCTCCTGTACACTCCCTACTGGAGATGTGCCCGCAACCGAGGTACATGCCCTTAACCGGAATCGAACCTGGGACCTTTCAGTCCACAGGCCGACGCTCTATCCACTGAGCCAAACCGGTTACGGCTGGAATGGCTGCATTTTAAAAAAGGCAATAACAAGTATTGCCAAAGATGCAGAGAAGTAGGAATGCTCACACATTGCTCTTGAGAAAGTAAAATGGTGTAACCACATTGGAGAATAGTTTGGCAGTTACTCAAAAGATTATACAGAGAGTTACCAGATGGCCCAGAAATTCCATTCACTCAAGAGAAATGATCATAGCACTATTCATTATAGTCAAAAATTGTAAACAACACAAATGTCATCCAAGTGATGAAGGGATAAAAAAAATGTGGTATATCTATACAATGGAAACTATTTAATAATAAAAAGCACTGAATTGCTGATACATGCTAAAATATGAACAAACTTCAAAACACAGTATTCTACCTGAAAGAATCCAGATTCCAATGGAAGATTTCATTTATATGAAATATCTAGAAACAACAAATTTATAGAGACAGAAGGCTTGGGGTAGATGTGGGAGTGATTTACTGCAAATAGGCTCAAGGATATTTTGTAGAGTGATGGAGATGTCCTAAAATTGAATTGAATTATTCAATAAAATAAATATCACCTAATCGAGCACTTACAACAGGTGAAGTTCATCATATGTAAATTATATGCCTCAATAAAGCTGCTTAAAAATTAAGAAAAAACTATTTAGTCTCACAGAATGTTAGAAGTAACAGAAAATAGAAAATACAGTAAAAGACATTAAAGAAATAATTAAATGAATAAAAATATATACTGTACTCACATCTAAAGATGACGATTCATATTGCAAATATGTCATTGATTTAGGTACTTGATAGAATCTCTATCTCTATATCTATCTATCTATCTACCTACTTATTGAGACAGAAATTTGAGAAGCTGATTCTAAAATTTTCATGAAAAGCAAAATGTCCAAAATAGACAAAACACCCTTGAAGAACAAGGTAGAAGAATTTGTTCTTCTGCTGTACCAGATAGCAAAACATTTGAGAAGCTAAACTGTATGATATTGATTTTGCAATAGCCAAAAAAGACCAAAGGAACAAAAGAGAGAACCAAGGAAAACATCCATGCATATATGAACATCTAAGATAGAGCTGGCAATATAATAACAGCGCAGGGAAAACAATTTCAATATATGGTGTTGGGATAGAGCCGTGGTCGGCAAACTGCGGCTCGTGAGCCACATGCAGCTCTTTGGCCCCTTGAGTGTGGCTCTTCCTAAGTCTTAGGAGTACCCTAATTAAGTTAATAACAATGTACCTACCTATATAGTTTAAGTTTAAAAAATTTGGCTCTCAAAAGAAATTTCAATTGTTGTACTGTTGATATTTGGTTCTGTTGACTAATGAGTTTGCCAACCACTGGGATAGAGGATTATTTACATGAAAAATAATCTAAAATGCCACTTCATATCATACACATAAATCAGTTCCAAGTGAATTAAAGATTTAAATGTGAAGGAAAAAAACAAAGTTTTTAGAAAAAGAACAGTATCTTCCTGAGCTTATGTAGGGAAGGACTTATTAATCAAAGTACAAAAAGCACTAAGTAGAAAGAAAAATTAATTTTATTACATAAAAATGAAGAAATTTTATTCATCAAAAGACACCATAAAGGCAGTGAAATGATTAGCCACACAAAAGAAAGACATTTTCAACACATATAACCAACAAAGAGAAAATATCCACAATAATAAAGAACTTGTACAAATTTATAAGAAATACATGTAATATTAGAGAAGAAATTTGAAGAGAGAATATTTAGGACATAAAACCAGAATACTTTCCTAGCTTCCTCTTCTTTGTAGCTGTACCGAAGGTAAGTAGCAATCACTGAGATCTGTCATATCCAAAAGCTTTGGGGCTGAGCTACTGCTTTGATACATGCCTAAGTGACCTCTGAACCAAGATTGTATCTGGACACAGATACAAACAGATGAAAAGATATTCAGGCAGGAAACAGACATTTCCACATTTGCTAAATGGGCAAAAGAATTAAATAGCCATTTCATAAAGGAGGCTATCCAAATTGTGACAATGTTTCCAACCTCATTAGATATCAAGAAGATGAAATTAAAACCACAATGAAACAAACATTATAGACCTGGACTCCTGAAAAATATCAATGTCCTGAAAGACAATGGCTGGACAAAACTTCCACTTACGAGATTAGGTATATGACTCATGGATCCAATTAACCATGTCAGTAGAAGCCAGGAATAGAGAGAGAAAGAGCTATCCAGAAAGGATCTGTAGAAAACACTCATATCTAATGTTTTGAAATCTTGACATACACGAGAGGTTTTTAAGAATTGTATAGCAGGGAGAGACCAAGATGGCGGCATAGGTAAACACCGCAGACTGCTGCCGCAAACAACCACTTCAAAAATACAAATAAAAGACGGAACGGACATCACCCAGAACCACAGGAAGGCTGGCTGAGGAGAGACTCTTCAACTAGAAGGAAAAATAACAGCACACCGAGGCTCAGAGGAGGCGCAGTGTGGAAAATACTCAGGTGCGGAGGTGCGCGCGCAAAGCGGGCTGGTGGCTGAGAGCGCGGTTGTCGTTTTCGGTCAGGGGGGAGTCTCAGACTCTGAGCTCCAGATACGGGCGAATCGCTGGGGACTCGGACCCAAACGGGAGAAGCGGGAGTGTCTGGCATCAGTTGGAAGGCAGCTTTCTCTCCGAGGTTTGCAGCGGTTCCTGGGGTTCTGAGAAGCAGAGCCTCTGGGAACGGGACTGAGGGCACCATAACCGCTCCCTCCGCCCGCCCTGCCCTGTTGAGCCCGCCCCGCCCAAGCCCTGCGCAGAGCCATTTGCCGGATCGCCTCAGGCAAAGGCTAGATTAGCACCTCCCCAGAGGACAGAAGTTTTCCGCGGCAGACACAGCTGATTCACACAGCCAGTCGGCCTGGTGGTCAAATCCCTCTAGTATTAACTACAACAATCAAGGCTCAACTAGAACAAGACTGCGCACAAAGACCACTAGAGGGTGCACCAAGAAAGCATAAAAAATGCGGAGACAAAAAAACATGACAGAAATGGAGGATATAGAGCTAAAAAACGCAATTTTGAGGGCTTGCAATAAACTTTTGGAGAGCTTCACGAAAACTAATGAGACCCTCGATGCTATGATAAAGAAACTAGAAATTAAGCATACACGCTCTGAAATAAAGAATATTACACCCAATAGCAGACCAGAGGAGCGCAAGAATCAAGCCAAAGATTTGAAATGCGAAGAAGCAAAAAACACCCAACCGGAAAAGCAAAATGAAAAAAGAATCCGAAAATACGAAGATAGTGTAAGGAGCCTCTGGGACAGCTTCAAGCGTACAAACATCAGAATAATTGGGGTGCCAGAAGATGAGAGACAGCAAGATATTGAAAACCTATTTGAAGAAATAATGGCAGAAAACTTCCCCCACCTGGTGAAAGAAATGGACTTACAGGTCCAAGAAGCGCAGAGAACCCCAAACAAAAGGAATCCAAAGAGGACCACACCAAGACACATCATAATTAAAATGCCAAGAGCAAAAGACAAAGAGAGAATCTTAAAAGCAGCAAGAGAAAGAGACTCAATTACCTACAAGGGAATACCCATACGACTGTCAGCTGATTTCTCAACAGAAACTTGGCAGGCCAGAAGGGAATGGCAAGAAATATTCAAAGTGATGAATACCAAGAACCTACAACCAAGATTACTTTATCCAGCAAAGCTATCATTCAGAATTGAAGGTCAGATAAAGAGCTTCACAGATAAGGAAAAGCTAAAGGAGTTCATCACCACTAAACCAGTATTATACGAAATGCTGAAAGGTATCCTTTAAGAAGAGGAAGAAGAAAAAGGTAAAGATACAAATTGTGAACAACAAACATGCATCTATCAACAAGTGAATCTAAGAACCAAGTGAATAAATAATCTGATGTACAGAATGAACTGGTGATTATAATGAATCAGGGACATAGAAAGGGAATGGACTGACTATTCTTGGGGGGGAAAGGGGAATGGGAGATGCGGGAAGAAACTGGACAAAAATCGTGCACCTATGGATGAGGACAGTGGGTGGGGAGTGAGGGCGGAGGGTGGGGTGGGAACTGGGAGGAGGGGAGTTATGGAGGGG
>NW_005361652.1:68904-77077 GCF_000412655.1 Myotis brandtii | reverse complement strand
AGAATTGTATAGCAGCCCAGCTGGCGAGGCTCAGTAGTTGAACATTGACCTATGAACCAGGAGGTCACAGTTCGATTCCAGGTCAAGGCACATGCCCAGGTTACGGGCTTGATCCCCAGTGTGGGGCATGCAGGGTGCAGCCAATCAATGATCTATCTCTCACTCCCTCTCTCTTCCTCTCTGAAATCAATAAAAATATTTTTAAAAAGAAGAATTTTATAGCACCAGAAAGAGTGCCTGCCTGGTAAGAAAGTAAAAGAGACAGGACAAAGGGAAGGAATGGTGACTTTAAGGGCAAAGCTACAGATGCAAAAACTAGATAGGATGGGAGGCTGAAAAGGTGGGGCTGTTCCAGAGGGCCCAGATAGTGAGACTACCCCTGGGGCCAGAGGACAGAATACTGAGTCCAGAGCATTTTTCTTAGGCCTTGAAACCTAATGGAATTTGCCATGCTGGGATGCTAATTTGCTTTAGACCAGTAACCCCTTTATTCCTTCCTTTTTTTACCTTTTCAAAATGGGGATACCTATCCCATGCCAGTCTCACCACTGTATTTTGGAAACAGATATCTTGTCTAGTTACACAGGTGTCTGGACACAGAAATTTTAACTTAGGATGGAACATACTCAGAGCCTCACAAACACCTGATTTAGATGATTTAAATAAAGAGAGTTGGGATTTTTTTCTGGAAGCCAATTCTAGCTTGTCATAATTTCAAGAGTTTCATCAAAAGGTTGATGGAACTTGGGGACTCAACAAGGGCTGAGTCACATATGTTGTCACCTGTTGGGAATGGCTGAGGGCATTTCCCCAAACCTGAAAAGGGATGGATTGCTTGCTGCCAGACAGCTCAGGGCATCTTAATCTACATGTTATTGCCTCCTACTGGCCAAACACCTAAACAGCTGTAGGCTAATTCTCCCCATTCTGACAATGCCTCTGTATAGGAAACCCTGACCCTTTGAAGTGTATATCTCTGCCTCGCCTTAGGACAATTTGTGTTAATAAAAAGCATGGGGTTCTGAGACGAGATCTTAGTTCCTTTTAGCTAAGCTCCTCTGACCCCCATATGCCTTTCAAAATTATATTCTGTCTCTGGACTCTCTCTTTATGAAGTTACACACAGACCCTTCTCCAGATTGCTGAACCCTTCTTGATGCCGGGACAAGAACCCCGGCAACTTTTTGAGTTGATATTTAGATGAGACTTGGGACTTAGATTTGATGCTGGAATAGATTAAAACTTTTGGGGATGTTGTGATGGGGTGAATGTATGTTGCATGAGAGGTGGATATGAGATTGTACTGGATGGAATAGCATGCTCTCAAAATTAATATCCATCCAAACCCTCATGATGTGACTTTATAGGGTCTTTGCAGATGTAGTTAGTTAAGATGAGGTCATACTGGATCAGGTGGGTCCTAAATCCAAGACTAATCTCCTTATAAGAAGGCCATTAGAAGACAGAGACACAGATCCACAAGGAAACTGCCACATGATGACAAAAGCAGAGACAGGAATGATACATCTATAATACCAAGGAATGCCAGCAACCACCAGAAGCCAAGAGACAAGGAATGATCTTCTAGACTAGAGCCTTCAGAAAAAGCATGGCTCTGCCAACACCTTGATTTCAGACTTTTAGCCACCATGAGAGGATACATTTCTGTTGTACTAAGCCACTAGATTTCTAGTAATTTGTTATGGCAGCCCTAAAAAAATAATATAAAAAACTCTTCCAAGAAATTTTGTTGTAGAGAGAAGAAAAATTTTTCATACACATAATATAAATGAATCTAAAAAATATGGTGAGTTAAAGAAGCCGTACAAAAGAATATAGAGTGTTATGTATGGTTTCAGTTATCTGAGTTTTAAAACAGGCAAAACTAACCTACAGTAAAAAAAATTAAAACACTAGTTGCATCAGAGAGGGAATTACTGAAAAGTATTATGGAACTTTCTGGAGTGATAGACATCTTTGTGTTGATAGGGGTTACGTTACACAGATGCAGTGGTGTGCTGGAGATGGGTCAATGATTTGTACATCTCTTGCCAACTCCACGTTTAGTGATAACACATTGGTAGCTTGAAATCAGCTATGGTAAAGTATGCAAACCACAAAAACTGGCAAATGATACAAATCACAAGCCTTTTTTTTTCTGAAGAGCTGGGTGTTAAACATGTACCAACACATCACTACAAAGATGCATACATTGGTTAAAAGTCAACAAATGAACATAAGATTTATGCATTTCATTGCATGCAAATTTTACATAAAAGAAAAAGTAAATATTTAATTCTAAGTAATATGCATACTGAAGTATTTAGGGGGAACACATATTTGAAGAGATGGTATAATAGGTAAGAGAATTGTGAGAGCCAGAAAGATTAGGAAAAGGTTATGGTCAAAGAATAATATACTGGAGTTTAAAATTTCAAAACAATGACTGATAAATTGATTAAATACATCAATAAAGTAAGATAGATTATAATAGAGGGATAGATAGATATGTGATAAAGTAAAATATTAATGGTTGAATCTAGTCAATTACATAATGGATGCTTGTGATAAAATTTTTTCAGCTTCTCTGTCTTTGAAAATTTTCATTAAAGATTAGAAAAAAAACTTCCAATTGCTTCTCAGCCTTTTGGTTAAGATCAAGTGTAGAAAAAAAATTTCCCATTTGGTTATCACAATATTAACATAGGTACTAATTCTATCTTTTTAGGGCTTCAATTTTTACATTGCATTTTTAAAACCAATTGCTACTTATGGTATATAGTGAAGGGAGATAATCTAAATGTATTATTTACTCAAGTAGCTAAACAATTGAAGGGCATTTAAAAACATTCTTTAAAAGACAGTTCATAGTAGGAGTATGTATACCATGGAAACTGGCAAATGGTGCAAATCATGTTAAAATCCTAAAAGAAAAGAAGCAATACTGGGGATAACTGATTGAGGTCCCCACAGGAGAGAAGAGGAATAGGATCCAGCACAAAGGTATAAAGATTAACTTTAGGCAGGAAAGTTGTCCTTAGCACTGAGCTGAGATGAAAAAAAAAAAAAGTTAGGATGCAGAAATTAGCACAGTGTCAGGCAGAAAGTGGATGAAGGTCCTTGCCGATGGCAATGTTTCCTTTGAAGTAGGAAGGAAGATTATCTGCTAAAAAATAAAAGAAAAGAAATAGAATAGAAACGAGTAATGAAGATCTAAAATAGTAATTGTAAAGGGATAAAACAGACAGCTTACTAGGGACTAGGAGAAAGACTGCTGAATAAGGAAGAAGGCTCTAGACCAGTGGTTCTCAACCTTCCTAATGCCGCAACCCTTTAATACAGTTCCTCATGTTGTGGTGACCCCCAACCATAAAATTATTTTTGTTGCTACTTCATAACTGTAATTTTGCTACTGTTATGAATCGTAATGTAAATATCTGATATGCAGGATGTATTTTCATTGTTACAAATTGAACATAATTAAAGCATAGTGATTAATCACAAAAACAATATGTAATTATATATGTGTTTTATGATGGTCTTAGGCGACCCCTGTGAAAGGGTCGTTTGACCCCCAAAAGGGTTCGCGACCCAGAGGTTGGGAACCGCTGCTCTAGACAATACTAGAGATGAGAAACTAGTGGAGCCACTAATCAACAAAGTTTTATGATTTTTCTCTAGTAGTGTTCAAAAGCCATCATGCATAAATAAAAAAGGCAATTATTTGGATTGATTTAGCGTTGAGGTTTTGCTGGGTGGGTATGATTCATAGACAAGAAAGCAAGGAGAATGATTCACGGGCAAGAACATGGGTAAATAATGGATGTTAGAATCTAAGTGAGATGTGAAAAGGAGGCAAGAAGGGAATGACATATTGGGAGAAAAGAAAAAGGTCAAGGAATTAGAGATTTTAACAGGGTTGAAGAGATGGTATAATAGGTAAGAGAATTGTGAGAGCCAGAAAGATTAGGAAAAGGTTATGGTCACAGAGTAATATACTGGAGTTTAAAATTTCAAAGCAAGTACATATCTAGAGATAATACATATTGTTTTCCCACAGATGGTTAGAAAATAGGAAAACTGTTATCCCCCCCCCCCAAAAAAATTATCTCAAGATATAGTAAAATCACATTTAATAAACAAAAAAAAAACAACCTTTTTGAATCACATATACAAGTGGCATGATCAGTATCACAGACTAACATGCAAGAACAGATCCAGATTTAAGTCCTAGCATGGCCACTTAACAATTGACCTTGAGAAAGTCACTTATTCCCTCACAAACTTAATTTTGTTATCTGTAAAATGGGTATAATACTGCCACTACCTCATAAGGCTCAAATAAGTTAATGTGCAAAAATGCTTAGCACAAGGGCTGGCACAAATAAGCCCTCAAAAATTATTAGCTATTAAGACTTCTGTTTCTGGATAAGATGAAGTAAGTACACTTCACCCTGTCTCTCTCACTGAATACAGTTATAAAACCTAGAGAGAATGCACAGAGCACTCGAAGACTGTGAAAAGTATATAATAGCAGGTGGAATAGGTAAGAAGCCCAGAATTTGAAATAAGAAAGAACCCATGCACAGACACAGTATAATCAAATTGCTGAAAAGTAAACAGAAAGAGTAAAAAGAGACAATTTAATTGGGAAAGGATAGTCTTTTCAACTAAAGGTGCTAGGACAAGTGGACATCCATATGCAAAGAGATTAACATAACCCAAACCCTACACCAAACATATAATAAATAAATTAATTAAAAATGGTTCACTGACCTAAATGTGTGAGTTAAAAGTATAAATTTGCTACACGAACACATGTGAGAAAATTTTTCTGACCTTGGGTTAGAAATAAATCTTAGTTACAGGGCCAAAAGCAGAAATAAAAAAAAATTATAAAGTTACACTTCATCAAAATCACAAACTTTCAAGCTTCACCTCCAGAAAGGTGACATCAGTGAAAACAGCAGAGTAAGGACCCCATAAAACTCTCTCCTCCATAAAAGCAATGATAACACTGGCAGAAACTGTCAGAATCAACTTTTTCAGAACTCAAAATTAACCAAAGGCTTGCAGCAATCTGGGAAACATTTATTCAAGAAAAATTTAAGAACATTTATCACTGAGCTGAATCTCAGTAAGAATAATGTTTTGTGGAATTTTAACATGGCATTTCTCATCCTTTCCTCCAAGATCTGTAATAACCCTGAAAACCAACCACACCAAATCACAGTGAAAACCAGCAGCCTGGCAGCAACTGGAGAAGGAAGAACAGGGTTGAAGCTCCCTAAATGAGTCATTCTCAGAGTTTTCATTACTTGACATATCTACTGATGCTCTGTAAGATCCCACAGGCAATGCTGTTTTTATTTAACCTGACTCAAAGCTAACTCAGTGCCAATAACCTTTTCTCCCACAACTTTTGTGAAAAAACAATCAGAGGCAGTTGTTGAATTTTACAGCTATCTGAGGTGGTGAAGTTGGGGCAAATAATAGGCTAGCCAACAAGCTGAAAAAGAAATCCTGAGGAATTAAATGTCTTTAAAGAGCTCTGAAAAGCTCCAAAGTTATTTCTAGGAAACCAGAAGGCCACACACGTGTATAATAGACTATCCACATGGCCAGAGCTTTGTGAGTTTTCAGGAAAGACCTGAAAAAGCCTTCAGCTCTTAGCTCTGACTAATCTTGAGTCTCTGAGCAAATAGGAAGTGAAGGCTAAAATGAAATTGTAAACTGCCTGGGTGACGGTTAAAGATATCCTCAGCTTGCACACAAAATCTCTCAGTACTAGAAACTCCTTCAGTAATGGGAAAAGTTCTAGACATAATTAAAATATTGTGTTAAGTTAAAAAAGGCCACATATTATATGATTCCACTTATATACAATGTCCAAAATAGGCAAATCCATAAGGCAGATAGATTAGTGGTTGCCTAGGTTGGGAGCGGAAACAGGAACTGAGAACAATCTCGGGAGTGATGAAAATGTTCTAAAACTGGATTGTGGCAATGGTTGATCAACTCTGGAAATTTACCACAAATCACTGTACCTTTAAAATGAGTGAGCTTTATGGTATGTAAATGATAACTATATAAAGAAGTGAAAAAAATGATCCAACAACATTCTATAAAGAAACTTACTTTTGCAACAAGATGAGGAAGTTATTTAAGAAAAACAGCTGAGTCTCAGTAAGAATAGAAATATTTGTTGTACTCCAACTTTCCATAATCCTATTCCCTCTCTCCAGCTTTGCAGTAGCCTTATAAACCAATTATCCACAACTACGGTAGTTGTAAAAAACAAATAAACAGCAGACTAACCAATGCTAGAGAAAGCAGAGCAGTTCTGGAGCTTCCCAAAACCCATCCTCGGAGAAGTGTCACTGTTTGATCTGCCTAGCACTTTAATGAAAAGCTATATTCTGAGGGCTATATTTTTTGACTTGGTTCACATCTCACTCTGTTATAACATTTCATCCCTAAGGCATTTGTCAAAAACCAGTCAATGGATATTGTTTAATATTGCAGCTGCTTGAAGTGGCATTACCAGTTGGGGTAAGAAGAGTCTGACAAAAAACTTTTAAAAGGAAACAGGGAATGAGCATTATACTTTCTCATTTCACAAAAGACTACAAAGATACAGCAATTAAAACAGTATGGTACTGGCTTAAAGATAGACATACAGATTAGTGGAACAGAACTGAGAGTCCAAAAATAAACCACATATTTATGGTCAACTGATCTTTGACAAGGGTGCCAGGAATACACAATGGGGAAAGGACAGTCCTTTCAACAAATGGTGCTGGGAAAACTGGATATCCACATGTGAAAGAATGAAATTGGCCCCCAATCTGACACCACTCACAAAAATCAATTCAAAATTGATTAAAGACTTAAAAATAAGCCCTGAAACTCTAAAGCTCCTGGAAGAAAACATAGAGGAAAGGACTCTTGACACTGGTATTGGCAACAATTTCTTGGATATAACCCTCAAAACACAGACAACAAAAGCAAAAACAGATAAGTAGGACTACATTAAATTAAAACGTTTCTGCATAGTAAAAGAGACAAATAATAGAGTAAAACGGCAACCTACAGAATGGGATAAAATATTTAGAAACAATTTATCTGATAAGGAGTTAACATCCAAAACATCAAGGAAACTCTTACAGCTCAATGGCATAAATACAAAACCTGATCAAAAAATGGGCAAAGTATGTGAAAGATGTTTCTCCATAGAAGATATATAAATAGCCAACAGGTATATGAAAAGGTGTTCAGCATCACTAATGATCAGGGAAATGCAAATCAAAACTACAATGAGATTATAGTGTGACTATTAACAAAAGAAGTGTAGGCAAGAATCTGGAAAAACTGAAACACTTGTACACATTCGGTGGGAATGTAAAATGGCGAGACTGCTACAGAAAACAGTATGAAAGTTCCATAAAAGATTAAAAACAGAAATACCATGTGATAAAGCAATCTTATTCCTAAGCATTTATCCAAAACACTTACGAAATCTCATTCACATATTCATTGCAGCACTGTTCACAATAGTCAAGATGTAGAAATAACCTAATGTCCATAGATGGATGAAGAAAGAAAATTTCGTATATACATGTATTAAATATCATTCAACCTTAAGAAGTAAGTTAATCCTGCTATGTGACAACATAGATGAACGTTTAGGACATTATCCTAAGTGAAATAACCCAGTCAGAAAGAGAAAAGATACTGCATGATACAATTTATATGAGGTAGAAAAATAATCCCACACATAGAAGCAGAAAGTATAATGCTGGTTACCAGGGGCTGGGGGAAAGGGAAAATGGAGAATTGCCGGGAGCTGGTCCATCCTTGCTGCTTGACACAGTCGCTGCAGGGAAGAAACATCTGCACAGCATATGTTTCAAGGGACCTGGCATATATGGCATACTGTTCTTAATATGTTTGCTCCCCTTCTTGGCGCTATGTGTTTTAACCAAGGTCACCTCTCCGAGAAAGGTTGTTTCCCCAGGTAGGGAATTTTCCCTGAAGTTAGGGAGGGAATAAAACCTCTTAACTAAGTGCCAGGTGCGTAGTTAATCACTTTAACTATGAACAATCACGCTTAAGCTACATAATCTTTACTCCCTGGAATGGAGATAAGAAACGCCCTAACCTTTGGAATAGA
>NW_005361652.1:57363-68716 GCF_000412655.1 Myotis brandtii | reverse complement strand
AGAGATCCTGGCTAGGCTGCTGATCAACTGAACGCTGTCTCCGTGTCATTCCTTCTTTGCCAACTCTGTCCACACCTTGGGGAACCCCTGGACCTGCTGGGGTTGGACCCCAGCAGAGAATTATTATTCAATGGTTATAAATTTTCAGTTATATAAGTTCCAGAGATCTGCTGTACAACATTGTACTTATAGTTTACAATGCTGTATTGTACACTTAAAATTTGTTAACAGGTAAATCTCATGTTAAGTTCTTACCACAATTTTAAAAAAGAAAGAATAATAGAAAATGAGATGTCCATAGCAATCTTTGAAAAGTTTAGACATATACTCCTGAGACTCTAGAAGGTAATGAATGTGTGCAGGGTTATGTGTATGCCCAGGAAAGTTAGGGCCTGAGAAGTCACTAATTCCTCATTTTTGGATGACCTTGAGGCTCTAAACAAGCAGAAAGTAATGTCTATGAAACAGCTGCAAACTATCTGCACTGAAAGAATGACCACCCCCGCCCCCCCACACACACACATACAACCATGACAAAGGCTGGTAGGTTTTTTGGTTCAAGGCATTTAAGGAAAACTCTCTCCAAGCAGACCACTATGCTAACTGAACAGAGACTTTGGTGGCTGCACATGAGAAAGAATTCAAAATTTACAGAATTGGCCCAGTAAAGTCATCAAACAAATAAACAGCAACAACAACAAAATCTGGGTGGGGGGTATTGACTGATTTTCAGAGTTGTCACATTCTATTATTTTAAACTAGTGCCCCGGTGCACAGATTCGTGCACATTGAAATAAAATTAATTAGAAGGTGGCTGGTGGGGTGGGACTGGGTGAGAAGGGCTGGACACACCCTGGATCCAACCTCCTGTGGTCCCTCACCCCCGCTGGCCACACCTTGGGCGGCACCAGGGCTCAAAGGGCGTTTGCAGAGTGAGCGGGGTCCCTCTGGCAGGTGGGGTCCCTCAGTCTAGCCTGCAGGGATTGGGCCGGAACCGGCTCTCCAACATCCCCTAAGGGGTCCTGGATTGCGAGAGGGTGGTTCTTGGGGGACACACCCAGGAATCGGGGTCTCTCCTCTCTGGTCCTCCCAGAACCACAGCTGCCAAGTCACTGCAGCTCGGCAGCTCAAGCGTCTGCCACCTTGGTGGTCAGTGTACGTCATAGATACTGGTTGGAGCGTCGGTCCCCTGGTGGTCATTGCACGCCATAGCTACTGGTCAGATGATCGGATGGTCAGATGTCTAACTTGCAACAAAAATTATAAGACTGTTACAAACTAAATATTTGTGTCCCTCTGCCTCAAAATTCATTTGTTGAAACTCTACCCTCAATGTGATGGTAATAGGGGGTGGGATCATTTTAGAGGTAATTAGGATTAGATGAGGTCATGAGGGTGGATCCCTCCAGAAATGGGATTAGTGCCCTGATAAGAGTCATTAGAGAGAGCTTGCTGCTCTCTGCTCTCTGCTCTCTGCCACGTTAGGATCAAATAACAAGTCAGCAGTTTGCAACCTAGAAAAGGGCTCTCACCAGAACCTGGTCATGCTGGAACCCTAATCTCAGACTTCTAGCCTCTAGAACTGTGAGAAATAAGCCTCTCTTTTTAATAAGTCACTCTATGGTACTTTGCTAAAACAGCCTGAGCTAAAATGTAGACAATTAAAAAAAAAGAAAAGTATGGCCCCAGACATAGGAAATTGATCAAAACTATTCTGAGGAAGCACATTTGACTTTTCAGGCAAAACTTTAAATAAGTTATTATAAGTTATTCAAACAATCAAAGGAAATCATGTATAAAGAACTAAAAGAATGTTTCAAAATGCCTTGCCAAATAGGGAATAAAAATAAAAAGAAATTATAATAAAAAACCAAATAGAGATTCTGGAGTTGAAAGTATGGAAACTAAAATAAAAAAATACACTGGAGAGTCTCAATAGAAGATCTGAGCTGACAGAAGACTCTGAGATGGGTTGATGGCCTCATCTAAGAAAGACCGTAGTGGGGAAAAAATAATGATGACAAAACAACAGAGACTCAGAAACCTATGGGAGACCATCGAGCATACAAGCATATGATGCATAAAGGAAATCTCAGAAGAAGGAAAGGAAGGGTCAAAAAGAATATTTGAAGAATTAATGGCTGAAAGTTTCCCCAAATTGATGGGAAAAATTAATTTACACTTCACAGAACCTCTATAGACTCCAAGTAAGATAAACTCAAAGAGATTTACTTTAAGTCTGTCCAAAGAGACACTTAGACATGTAGCCAAATTGTCAAAAGAGACAGATGAAGAACTAATCTTGAAAGCTGAAAGAGATACAAGACTCATCATAGACAAGGAATCCTAAGATTAACAGCTAACTTCTCAACAGGAACTACAGGGGTTAAAAGGCAGTGAAATGACATATTTGATATGCTGAAAGAAAAAGATTACCAACCAAAAAGCTATATTTCAAAACTAAATGATAATTTAAAACATTCCAAGATAAACACAAACAGAGATATCATTACTAAAAGACCTGACCTATGAGAAAAACTATAGGGAGTTCTTCAGGCTGAAATAAAAGGATACTATACAGTTGCTCAAATACACACAAAGAAAGAGGATTATTAAAGTTGACTATAGAATTCTCAAAATGGCGGGAGACTAAGTGAAAGCTACATTGACACTCTTCCAACACAAAACTGGAAATATAACTAAAATACAGAATAACCACTCTGAAATCAACTGAAGACTAGCTGGAGAGAACTCTGATAACCAAGGATGGAAAGTGGAGACCACATAGAGACAGGTAGGAAGTGTGAAGACGCAAAAGGGCTGGCCAGGCTCCACAGACAGCAGGTGAATACTGGAGGAATAGCTCAGCTGTGGAAGGTTCCAACTGAGAACTCTATGTTCTAAACCCAAAGATGGGCTCCCGAGCACAGAGCACAAGAACAGAGAAAGGTGCCTACATAACATCTGGCTGTGAAAAGCAACAGGGTTGCTGTCAGCCATTGTGAGACAGCTGGAAATGCAGGAACCCTGTTAAAGGGCCAACACATAAAATTTCACATGCAGCCGCTCACTGTGGGTTCCAGCAGAAGGAGGGCAGAGTGGACTGCAGCTGTGTGAGCAGAAGCCAGGATTGGGGACTCTGGGGTTGGAGCTCAGAGGGCAGCCACCTTGATTTCCTATGCTGAGTCATTCCCTCTGGCTGTAGAGGAAATTTTTCTCCTAAAGACCTTTGCCAACCAAGTAGATTTTGCTTGTGGGGAAGGAAGTTACCCCACCCTGTTGGAAGACCTCTTGCCCACCCTGTGATCTATAGCCTGAGGCTAATCAAGTTTGAGTATCAATGGCACTGCAAACAGAGGCTGGTGCATCTGGAGGCTTGGAGTCTTTGCCTGATCTAATCTGGGGCCAGAGGCTAGGAAAAGCAGTCCCTGCTGGACATCTTGGTCCTTTCCAAAGTCAGCCAGCCCCAGCAGAGGGAGCTACAAGGTGTGGATTGCAGATAGCTCCAAACAGGATACTCAGGGCCAGTCACAAACAGTGTCTGACATTGTCCTGCACTAGAGATTGGGACTCCTAGCAGATCTCCCTAATACACAGACACAAACCCAAACAGGGAGCCAAAATGGAAAGACAAAAAAACAAGCTCAAAATGAAAGAACAAGAGCATTTTCTAGAAGAAGAGCTAAATGAAATGGAGAAAGACATTTATTAGACACAGAGTTCAGAATAAGGATGGCAAAGATGCTCAACAGCATGAGAAGATACAGTAATTATGAAAAATGACATAGTACTAATAAAGAACACAGTGGGAGGAATACACAGCAGATTAGGAGAAGCCGAGGATCACATCAATGAATTAGAAGACAGGGTAGGGAAAAAAAATCACTCAATGAGAGAACCAAAAAGAAAAAAAAATGGAAGGACACTTAAGAGAGTTGTGGGACAATATGAAATGTAACAATATTTGTGTAATAGGTGTGCTAGAAGGTGAAGAAAGTGAACAAGGGATAGAGAACCATGTTTGAAGCAATAATGGCAGAAAACTTCCCTACTGTGGTGAAGGAAAAAGTCAGAGGCACAGAGAGTCCCAAGAAAGAAGAACCCAAATAGGCCCACAACTAGACACATAATTAAAATGCCAAAAATTTAAAAACAAACAAACACAAAAAACAGAGAATCTTAAAGGTAGCAAGAAAAAAAGCAATTTGTTATATACAAAGGAGCTCCCATAAGGCTGTCAGTTGATTTTTCATGAGAAACTCCACAGCCAAAAGGAAATGAAATGAAGTACTCAAGGTAACAAAAAGCAGGGATCAGAAACCAAGATTACTATATCCATTTAGGCTATCATTCAAAACAGATGGCGAAATAGTTTCCTAGACAAAAGAAAGGCCAAAAAAGTTTATTCCTACCAAACCAGCACCACAAGAATGCTAAAGGGACTGTTGTACTGAGAAGAAGAGAGAGAGAGAGAGAGAGAGAGAGAGAGAGAGAGAAACATAGGCATACAGAATTAAAGTGGCAACAAATAAGTACCTATCAATAACCTTAAATTTAAATAGATTAAATGCTCTAATCAAAAGATATAGGGTAGCTGAATGGACACAAATACATGACCCAATTATATGCTATCTACAAGAGACCCACCTCAGAACAAAAGACTCACACAGGATGAGTGTAGGGATAGAAAAAAATTTTCCAGGCAAATAGAAAAAAAAAAAAAAAAAAAGCTGGGATAGCAACACTCATATGTGACAAAACAGACTTCAAAATGAAGACCATCACAAGAAATAATAAAGGTCACTACGTCATTCTAAAGGGATCCATCCAACAATTGTATATAACCTTGGTGAACATATATGCATGAAATATAGGAGCACCTAAATATATTAAAAAAACTTCTAGTCCTAGCCGGTTTGGCTCAGTGGACAAAGTCTCGGACCACAGACTGAAGGGTCCCAGGTTTGATTCCGGTCTTGGGCATGTACCTTGATTGCAGGCTCCCAGGCCCAGGGTTGGAGTGTGTGCAGGAGGCAACCAATCGATGTGTCTCTCTCACATCGATGTTTCTCTCTGACTCTCCCTCTCCCTTCCACTCTCTCTAAAGAAAAAAAAAATCAATGGAAAAATATCCACGGGTGAGGATTATCAGAAAAGAAAAACAACACACACACACACACACACACACACACACACGCACGCACGCACCCAAACCTGTAGAGGGTTTTAAGGGAGAGACCTACAGCAATACATTCATAGTAGGGGACTTTTAACACCCTGCTGATGTCACTGAATATCATCAAGACAATAACTTAACAAGGAAACAGAGACTCTAAATGACACACGGGATCAGGTGGATTTAATTGACACATATTGAACATTTCACCCCAAAGCTGCAGAATGTACATTCTTGTCAAGTACACATGAGTCATTCTCAAAGAAAGACCACATGTTAGGACACAAAACAAGTCTCTACAAGTTCAAGGAGCTTTAAATCATATCAAGCATCCTCTCAGATCACAAAGGAACAAAATTAGAAAGCAACTACAGTAAAACCATTAAAAAACATTCAAACACATGGAGGCTAAATAGCATGTTATTAAACAATGAATGGGTTACTAATGAGATCAAGAAAGAAAGCGAAACCTTCCTAGAAACAAATAAAAATGAACACACAGCAACTCAAAATCTATGGGATGCAGGGAAAGCAGTCCTGAGAGGGATGTTTATAGCACTACAGGCCCACTTCAAGAAACAAGAAAAATTAATAATAAACTATATAACCATACAACTTAAAGAATTAGAAAGAGAACAAGAAAAGCCAAAAATAGGTAGAAGGAAGGAAATAAAGATTAGAGCAGAAATAAATGACATAGAGGCTAAAAATATATTTAAAAAATCAATGAAACCAAGAGCTGGTTCTTTGAAAAGATAAACCATAGGCCAGACTCATCAAGAAACAAAGAGAGAGGACCCAAATAAGCAAAATCAGAAACAAAAGAAGTGAACTAGCACCACAGAAATACAAAGGAATATAAGAAAATACTATGAACAACTGCATGCCAATAAGCAGGTCAATATGGATGAAATGGACAAATTCCTAAAAAAAAATACAATATTCTAAAACTGAATCAGGAAGAATAAGAAAACCTGAATAGGCCAATAAGCACTGATGAAATAGAAGCAATAATAATAAAAAAAAAAAACTTCCAGCAAACAAAAACTCTGGTCCAAACGAATTCACGGTGTGTGTGTGTGTGTGTGTGTGTGTGTGTGTTGTGTGTGTTTGTGTTTCTCTAACCTCTTTTTATGAGGCCAGCATTATCCTAATTCCAAAACCAGAGAGAGACACTACAAAAAGAGAGAACTATAGGCCAATATCGCTGATGAACACAGATGCTAAAATCCTTAAAAAATATTAGCAAATCAGATCCAGCAATATATTAAAAAGATCATACACCATGACTAAACAGAATTTATTCCAGAGGTTCAAGGCTGGTACAATATTCGAAAATCAATAACTGCATCACGTTTACATCACGTAAACAAATTGAAAGACAAAAATCATGTGATAATATCAATTTGTGCAGAAAAAGCATGTTTAGAAAAAAATCCAACACCTATTTTTCATAAAAACTCTCAGCAAATTGGAATAGAGGGGTCATATCTCAACATAATAAAGGCCATATATAACAAACCTACAGCTGACATCATACTCAATGTGCAAAATTAAAACCATTTCCCTTAAGAACAGAACAAAACAGGATGTCTGTTTTCACCATTGTCATTAAACGTAGTACTGGAAGTCCTAGCCACAGTAATCAGACAAGAAGAAATAGAAGCCATCCAAATTGGAAAGGAGGAAGTATAACTGTCATTATTTGCAAATGACATGATGCTGTACAAAGAAAACCCTAAAGATTCCACCAAAAACTACTACAGTTAATAAGGGAATTCAGCCATGTAGCAGGATATAAAATTAACACTCAGAAATCAATGTTTTTTTTTTTAATATATTTTATTGATTTTTTACAGAGAGGAAGGGAGAGGGATAGAGAGTTAGAAACATCGATGAGAGAGAAACATCGATCAGCTGCCTCCTGCACATCTCCTACTGGGGATGTGCCCGCAACCCAGGTACATGCCCTTGACCGGAATCGAACCTGGGACCTTTCAGTCCGCAGGCCGACGCTCTATCCACTGAGCCAAACCGGTTTCGGCTGAAATCAATGGTATTTTTAAAAAATATATATTTCACTGATTTTTCAGAGAGGAAGGAAGAGGGGTAGAGAGTCAGAACCATCGATGAGAGAGAAGCATCGATCAGCTGCCTCCTGCACACCCCCTACTGGGGATATGCCCGCAACCAAGGTACATGCCCTTGAACGGAATCGAACCTGGGACTCTTCAGTCCCCAGGCCGACACTCAATCCAGTGAGCCAAACCGGCCAGGGCAATCAATGGCATTTTTATGTACCAATAATGAATTCTCAGAAAGAGAAACTAAACAAACAATCCCATTTACCATTGCAACAAAAAATTAAGATACCCAGGAATAAACTTAACTAAGGATATAAAAACCTTGTACCTGGAAAATTACAGGGCGTTGAAAATAGAGATAAAGGAAGATATAAACAAGTAGAAGAATATACCATGTTCATGGACTGGTAGAATTAACATCATTAAAAGGCCCATACTACCCAAAGCAATCTACAAATTCAATGCAATTCCTATTAAAACATGACCAGCATATTTCTCAGATCTAGAACAATACTCCAAAAACTTATATGGAACCAATAAAGACCCTAAATAGCCACAGCAATCTTGAGAAAGAAGAAACTTGGGGGGATCACAAAACCAGATATCAAGGTATACTACAAAGCTATCGTAATCGAAACAGGCTGGTACTGGCACAAGAACAGGCATATAGATTAATGGAACAGAACAGAAACCCCAGAAATAGACCCAAACCATTACACTCAATATTTGACAAAGGAGGCAAGAACATGCAATGGAGTAAAGACAGTCTCTTCTATAAATGGTTTTGGGAAAATTAGACAGATACATGCAAAAAAATGAAACTAGACCACCAACTTACACCATACACAATAATAAACTCAAAATATGTAAAAGACTTAAACATAAGTCGTGAAACCATAAAAATCCTGGAAGAAACCACAGGCAGCAAAATCTCAGACATCTCTCACAACAACATGTTTGTGGATATATCTCCTATGGCAAAGGAAAGTAAGGAGAAAATAAACAAATGCAACTACATCAACATAAAAATCTTCTGCACAGCCAAAGAAACCATCAACAAAATGAAAAGGGAGAACATATTTTCCAATGATTCACCTGATAAGGGGTTAATTTCCAATATATATAGGGAACTCATACACCTTAACAAAAGGAAGACAAATAATCCAATTAAAAAATGGAATGGGTAAAGGACCTAAATCAGCGGTTCTCAACCTGTGGGTCGCGACCCCTTTGGGGGTCGAACAACCCTTTCACGGGGGTCGCCTAAGACCATCGGAAAACACATATATAATTACATATTGTTTTTGTGATTAATCACTATGCTTTAATTATGTTCAATTTGTAACAATGAAAATACATCCTGCATATCAGATATTTACATTACGATTCATAACAGTAGCAAAATTACAGCCTAAGACCATCGGAAAACACATCTATAATTACATATTGTTTTTGTGATTAATCACTATGCTTTAATTATGTTCAATTTGTAACAATGAAAATACATCCTGCATATCAGATATTTACATTACGATTCATAACAGTAACAAAATTACAGTTATGAAGTAGCAACGAAAATAATTTTATGGTTGGGGGTCACCACAACATGAGGAACTGTATTAAAGGGTTGCGGTATTAGGAAGGTTGAGAAACATTGACCTAAATAGACACTTCTCCAAAGCAGACATACAGGTGGCCAAGAGACATATGAAAAAATGCTGAAAGTCACTGATCATCAGAGAGATTTAAATTAAAACGACAATGAGGTATCACCTCACACCTGTTAGAATCACTACCATCAACAAATCAACAAATGACAAGTGCTGGTGAGGATGTGGAGATAAGGGAACCTTAGTACACTGCTGGTGGGAATGCAGACTGGTGCATCCATTATGGAAAACAGTATGGAGTTTCCTCAAAAAATTAAATATGGGACCTGACCGGTTTGGCTCAGTGGACAAAGCGTCGGGTCGTGGACTGAAAGGTCTCAGGTTCTATTCAGGAGGAGGGCATGTACCTTGGTTGCAGGCTTGATCCCCAGTAGGGGGCGTGCAGGAGGCAGCTGATCAATGTTTCTCTCTCACTGATGTTTCTAACTCTCTGTCCCTCTCCCTTCTTCTCTGTAAAAAGTCAATAAAAATATATTTTAAAAAATTAAATATGGATCTGCCCTTTGATCCAGTGATCCCACTTCTAGGAATAAAGAGACCCAAAACACCAATCAGAAAGTATGCACCCCTATGTTCATAGCAGCACAATTTATAATAGCTAAGATCTGGAAACATCCCAAATGCCCATCAGTAGATGAGTGGATAAAATAGGTGTGATACATTTACACTATGGAATACTATGTAGCAGTGAAAAGGAAGCATTTCTTACCCTTTGAGACAGCATGGAGGGACCTGGAGAGTATTATGCTAAGCGAAATAAGCCAGTCTGAAAAAGACAAGTACCACATGATCTCACTCATATGTGGAATCTACTGAACAAAATAAACCAAGGAACAAAACAGATCTAGAGATACAGAAGCATGGAACAGACTGTGGAATCTCAGAGCAAAGGTGGGGGTGGGTGGGTGTTTGGGAAGAGATCAACCAAAGAACTTATATGCATATATGCATAACCCATCTACACAGATAATAGGGTGGTGAAGGCCGGGGGTAGGGGGTGGGGTGGACCAGAAGGGGTCTATGGGGGGAAAAAGGGGGACATATGTAATACTTTCAACAATAAAGATTTAATTAAAAAAAGAAATATGTCTTTTGAAATTCAAAAACAAGTAAAAATAAAGTTGACTACATAAGTAAACATAAAAGGCAGTATAAATGTTTGTTTTTTTTTATTGATTTCAGAGAGGAAGGGAGAGGGAGATAGAAAAATCAGTGAGAGAGAATCATTGATTGGCTGCCTCCTGCATGCCTCCTACTGGGGATCAAGCCCAAAACCTGGGAATGTGCACTTGACTTGAACTGAACACGGGACCCTTCAGTCCACAGGCTGACGCTCTATCCATTGAGCCAAACCAGCTAGGACTAAATGTTTTTGTCTTTGTGACTATTTTTCTTGTCCTATCTGATTTATAAGATAACAGCATAAAGCAATAATTATAAAAATGTTGATGAGCTTAAAATATATAAAGATGCAATTTGAGAATAATAGCACAGGGAAGGAAGAAGAGAACAGATCTAAACAAAAACAAAGTTTTTGAATATTATTGAAATTAAGTTTGTAGTAATGAAAACTAATTTGTTTAAGCTGAGATGTTAATTATAATCCCCAGGGCAACTACTAAGAGGTTAACTTTTAAAATAGTAAAAGAAGCAGCAACTTAATCAAAATGGTATACACAGAATATCTATTTAACATTAAGGAATAAATGGAGTAAGAGAGGAACAAAACAAAAATACAAGACATACAAAAACACAAATAGCAAAATGGCAGATTTTGTAAAGCCTACTTTATAAACTAATTCCAATACATCCTATATAATAAGAGAGAAACATGTAAATGGACCGTCCCTCCGCTACGCTCAACAGCCAACCAGGAGTGAGTATGCAAATTAACCCAACAAAGATGGTGGGTTAATTTTCATACACAGATGCCGGGCGGAGAGCAGAGTGGGAGAGCTGACAGAGAGTAGAGTGGCTTGGGGAACTTGGCTCCCCAAGCTGTGAGACAGAGAGCAGAGAGGGAGAGCTGGCAGCTTGGAGGACTTGGCAGACTGGGAGGCCGTGGGATGGAGACAGAGCAGGAAGGGAAAACCAAGGGCATGGGGAGCACCAGGAATTCTGGGAATAGTGGTTCTGGTGGCAGCCCCAGGACTAGAAGCGGAAGCCCAGAGTGCAGGGAGCACCAGGAATGCTGGGAATCGTAGTTCTGGTGGCAGACAGATCTCCTAGACACGAGAGCAGCAGTTTTCAACCTGTGAGTCGCAACCCGTTTGGGGGTTGAATGACCCTTTCACAGGGGTCACCTAAATACATCCTGCATATCAGATATTTACATTATGATTCATAACAGTAGCAAAATTACAGTTATGAAGTAGCAACGAAAATAATTTTATGGTTGGGGGTCACCACAACATGAGGAACTG
>NW_005361652.1:37100-49710 GCF_000412655.1 Myotis brandtii | reverse complement strand
GTGCTGGAGGAAAACCGGTGCCGGCAGCCAGGGGAAGGAAGGCTATTGCACGAATCTCTTCGTGCAACGGGCCTCTAGTTAAATATAAATGAAGTAAACACTCTACTCAACTGAACAATATCCTACCTAGGAAACAATCCAAAAAAGAAACATAATCTAACTATTTGCTGTCTACAATTTAGAATTTTTTAAAAGGTTGAAAGTAAAATGATGGACAAAGCTATTCAATGAAAAAAAGAATCAAAGAGAGCAGGGTATAAGAATTTTGAGTATTCTCTCATTTTTCCTTGGTAAGTTTAGCTTAAGAAATGTGAATTTTGTTGCTTTTTCCAAAAAAAACCCACAACTTTTGGTTTGTTGGTTTTCTCTATTTTTTCAATTCTCTATTTCATTTATTTTGCCTCTAAACTTTATTATTTCTTTCCTTTAGTTTGATATGAGTTTAGTTTGCTCTTCTTCTTGTGGTTTATTTTTTATTTTATTAAGACTTTATTTTCTTAGAGAAGTTATTGGTTAGCAGCAAAATTGAAGGGAAGGTACAGAAATTCCCCACAGTCCCCTGTCCCTACCTACACATGCATAGCCTCACCTATTATCAATATCTCCCAATAGAGTGGTATATTTGTTACAAATAATGAACCTACACTGGCACATCATAATTTACCCAGCCTATAATTTGAATTATGGTTCACTCTTGGTGTTGTACATTTTTATGGGTTTGGCCAAATTTTTATAGCTTCTTAAGATAGAAGTTTTGGTTAGTAATTTGAGAACTTTCTTTTTTACTAATATGGGCATTTTCACCTTTTAAATATCCCCTTAAAATACTGCTTTTACTGCATTTCATAAGTTATGGTATGTTAAGTTTGTTTTTACTCATTTCAAAGTATTTTCTAATACCCTTTGTGACTTTATTGATCAACTGCTTATTCAGTAGTGTTATTTAATTGCCGCATATTTTTAGATTTCTTAATTTCCTTCTATTATTATTTTTTATTATTGATTTTAGAGAGAGAGGAAGGGAGAGAGAGAAGGAGAGGGAGAAACACTGATTGGTTGCCTCCTGTATGCATCGCAACCAGGGATCGAACCTGCAATCTTTTGGTGTACAGGATGATGCTTCAACTAACTGAGCCTTAGTGGCCAGGGCAATGTCCTTCTATTATTGATTTCTAATTTCATTCCACTGTGAATGGAAGTGGTGAGAGTGGACATTCTTGCCTTATTCCTGATATTGGGGGAATTTTTTTCAATTTTCCACCATTAATTATGATGCTCATTATTAATACTAACATATAGCCAGATTTCTGGTAAAAATGCAAAGGCAAGTAAATGGAAAAAGAATACTCTTTTCAGCAATTAGCGCTAGAACAATTGGACATAGATAGGCAAAAAAGTAAAGCTCAACCTAACCCTCACACCTTATACAAAGTCAAAATGAATCATAGATCTAAATGTAAAATATACAACTATAAAACTGTCAGAAGAAAACAAAGGAAAAATATTTTTCATAATCTGGTATTAGAAAGAGTTCTTAGGCATGTGAAAAATAAACCATGATCCATGAGAGAAAAAATTTGACAAACTGTATTATCTCAAAATTTAAAACATTTGCTGAGGCAAAAAAGTTGTACGCTGAAAACTACAGAATGTTGCTGAGAGAAATTAAAGACACAAACAAATGTAAAGCATCCCATGTTCATGGATTGAACACCTAATATTGTTAAGATGTTAATATTACCCAAAGTGATCTATAGGTTCAATATAATCTCTACCAAAATCCCAATGACAATTTTTGCAGAAATAGGAAAAGCTATCCTAAAATTCATATGGTATTTCAAGGGGCCACAAATAGTGAAAACAATTTTTAATAAGAACAAAATTATTGATTTCAAATCTATAGTAATTAAAACAATATGGCACTGCTTTAAAGACAGAAATATAAACCAATGGAATACAATGGAGAACCTCTCATATTAATGGTCAAATGATTCTCAGAGATGGTGCTAAGTCCATTTAATGGGGAAGGACAGTCTTCAACAAGTAGTACTGGAAAAACTAAATACCAACATTTAAAAAATGAAGTTGGACCTCTTATCTGATACCATACACAAAAAGTAACTCAAAATGAACTAAAGACCTAAATGTAAGAGCTAAAAATATAAAACTCTCAGAAGATAATATAGGAGAAACGCTTTATGATATTAGATTTGGCAGTGATTTACTGGATATGACAGCAAAAACACAAGTAACAAAAGAAAATATTGAGAAACTGGACTTCATAAAAAATAAAAACTTTTGTACATCAGAGGACACTATCAACAGAGAGAGAAGGCAACCCAAGGAATTGGAGAAAATATAGGCAAATCATAAATCTGATAAAGGATCAATGTCCAGAATATATAAAGAACTCCTACAACCCAACAACAAATAAACAAATAACCTATTTAAAAAATAGCAAAGGACTTAGACATTTCTCCAAAGATATACAAATGTCCAAAAAGCACATGATAAGATGACCAACATCACTAGTCATTAGGGAAGTGAAAAACAAAACTGTAAGGAACCCAGCTGGTATGGCTCAATGGTTGAGCATCAACCTATGAACCAGGAGGTCACAGTTTGATTTTTGGTCAGGGCACATGCCTGGGTTGTGGGCTTGATCCCTGGTGGGTGGTGTGCAGGAGGCAGCCAATCAATGATTCTCTCTCATCATTGATGTTTCTATCTTTCTCTCCCTCTCCTTTCCTCTCTGAAATCAATAAAACTACATTTTTAAAAAACTATAAGGAAATACCACTTCACACACATTAGGATGGCTAGTCTAAAAAAATAAATAAAAGAAAGTAAGTGTTGGTGAGGGTATAGAGAAACTGGAATCCTTGTACATTGCTGGTGGGAAGGTAAAATGATATAGCCTCTATGGAAACCAGTGGTGATTACTCAAAAGATTAAATAAACACAGAATTACCATTTGATCCAGCAATTCTACTTCTGGGTATTTACTCAAAAGAATGGAGAGCAGTGACTTCAACAGATACTTATACATCCAGGTTCATAGCAGCATTATTCACAATTGTCAGAAGGTAGAAGCAAAATAAGTGTCTACTGACAGATGAATGGATTAAAAAAACATGGTGTATCCATACAATGGATTATTATTCAGCCTTAAAAAAAGGAAATTCTGACATATGCTACAACATGAATAACCTTGAGGACATTATGCAAAGTGAAAAAAGGACAAATACTGTATAATCCCACTTACATGAGGTACCTAGTGTAGTCAATTCATAGAGACAGAAAGAACAGTGGTTGCCAGGGGCTGAGGAGAGGGGAGAAAGGGGAGTTAGTGTTTAATGGGTACACAGTTTCAGTTTGATAAGATGAAAAAGTTGTGTAGATGGACAGTGGTGATGGTTGCACAACAATGTGAATATACTTAATGCCACAGAACTGAACACTTAAAAAAATGGTTAAAACAGTCCATTTTAGTAAGGTATATTTTACCATAATAAAAATTTTGTTCTACAGAAGATAGTGTTAAAAGAATCAAAAGACATACTACATATTGGGATAAAATATTTGCAAAGCAGATATCCAACAAAGAATTGTGTTTAAAATATATAAGGAACTCTCACAAGTCATCAGGAAGAAAATAAATAACCGAATTAAAAACAGCCAAAGATTTGAACAGACACATCAGCAAACAGGATATAAGGATGGCAAATAAGCATATGAAAAGATGTTCAACATCATTAGCCACCAAGGAAATGCAAATTAAAACTACAATGAGATACCACTTCACAGCTAATAGAATAACTAAAATAAGTACCGACAATACCAAATGCTGACAAAGATGCAGAGCAACTGGAACTCTCATACATTGCTGGTGGGAATGCAAAATGATTCAGCCACTCTGGAAAATGGTTTGGCAGGTTCTTATAAAGTTAAACAAACACTTACCATATGACCCAGTAATCCCACTCCTAGATATTTTACCTTGGAGAAATAAAAATTTTATGTTCACACAAAAACCTGTACAAGAATGTTCATATCAGTATTATTCATAATCACCATAACCTGAAAACAGCTCAAATACACTTCAATGGCTGAATGAATAAACAAATTTTGGAACATCCATACAATGGAACACTACTCAGCAAAATGAATGAACTATTGATACACACAACTTGCATGAATTTCAAAGGCATTACACTGAATGAAAGAAGCTACTCTCAAAAGATTACATATCTTGTGATTCCATTTGTATGACATTCTATAAAAGACAAAACTACAGTGATGGAAAACAGATCAGTGATTGCCAGAGATTATGGGTGGAGTTGGGGGTGACTACCAATGGACAGTATGAAGAAGTTTTAGGGTGATGAAGCTGTTCTTTATCCTGACTGTGGTGGTGATTACATGAATCTACATGATTTACATGCTTTACAATTCACAGAATTGTCCACCCCCCAAAAATCATTGTAAGTTCATTTAAAAAATAAAAGAAAATATTAGCTATTATATCATCATCATCATCATCATCATCATCAATATTTATACTTTACTGAATAATAAAAATATTCAGAATTACTTGTGAAATAAGATGTAAAAATTATTAAGGTTGTTTTATGTCTAGTACGATAACTTAAAGGTATAGAGAAAAAAACTCAACAACACTAAATGTAAAAACTTTACAACTTCTTCTAGCTCCTCTCTTTAATATTCTATATCAGAATAATATGCTACCTCTGGATAATTTCCTATAAACATTGTCATATACTGGATAAGGAATTAAATAAGCACTCAACTTAGAAGTCTGGGACCCTAGGTTACATTCCTAAATCTAACACTGTAAGAAAACTCTCAACTTGCCTTTTGTGCCTAATTTTATCTTCCTCTTCATTGAGGTCATGTACTTGTCTGCACTTGTCTTTTTGTGGTATGCTGTGAAGGTTTAAAGTAAGGAGTTTCAAAGATAGGAAAAACAGATTCATATACTACCCACCCACCCCCAAATACCAGGCACTGCTCTGATTCACATATATTACCTCAACCTTCTGAACAATCCTACTATATAGCTACTATTAATATTGTCACTTTACAAAGGAACTGAAGCACAGAGTGGTAACTTGCCCAAAATCTTAAAGCACCAGAATTAAGTGGGGCACCAGAATTTTCCCAGGAATCTGCCTCCAGGAATCTGCCTCCAGAACCCATGTCCTTAATCAGTTCGTATTAATGCCTCTCTACAAAAGGCTATTCATTTGTTGTTTTTTTCCTTCCTTCACCACTGCTCTTCCATGTCTATGGTATCTAACAAATCATTCATTCATTCTCATGGCTTTACTTCTGATCTAAGCATAGATGATTCCCAATTCTATAGATCTAGTTCTGTCCTCTCCCTTGAGCTTCATTGTTGCATTTCTAACTGCCTCCTCAATATCTGCATTTAATGAACCTGCCATTCGCACTAATTCAACATGTTCAAAATCAAACTCATTATTTTCCTCAAAATTTCCCCATAAAAGCTTTCTTAATTTTGACAATTAAGTCACACAGCCTTGAAACACCTGGATTACCTTTGACACATTCTTCTTTATTGACTGTCCTCCTTCAGCCTCAGTCAACAAGTTTTACCAATTCTTACTTTGTAATGTCTCTTACAATCATATCTACCTCTTTCTAATTCCACTGCCATCATTCTAGTCCATATCTTCATGCCTAAGGACTGTATTACTTCTTAAATCATTTCCTCTGCTTCCATCTCTTTCTCTCTCTCATCATACAGGATGGGGCAAAAGTAGGTCTACAGTTGTGAATATGTAAAACAGTTTATTCTTGTATTATTATTTATTAAGTATTGTATTATTTTCCATATAAATCTACTTTTGCTCCACCCTGTATTTCTTGGTCACCAGATTAATTATTTTCAAATACTGCTTTTCTCATGTTACTCCTGGTTCAAAAACCTTTAACCATATCCAAACTAACTAACTGAATAACTAACTCTGTATAGGTCTATACTGTCTACCACAGAAAGGTCAAAAATTTTAGCTACCTTGTCTCTCACAACATCCCCGAACACACCATAGTGCTCACAACATCTGCTGTGATGCCTTTCCCTCTCCACCCTAAAGAATATAGCATTAAAAGAACATTTAAACCTACCTCCAAGAGGACTTCTTTAGTCATGCCAATGCACAGGAGTCTTTTCCTCCTCTGAACTCCTACAGCACTTAACAACTGTATCTAGCATTGTTAGTAAAATGTCCTGTTTCTCTCAAACCAGACTGTAACTGGCTTAATGTTGGGAACCATTTCTTAAACTTCTGTGCACCTTACACAGTGCCTAGCAAAACATATCTGTTACACTCATTCTTTCTGGTTAAGACACAGACCATTTCTCTATAGATTTTGTGCTAATTTATAGTTCAGTCTAAAAACTTTTACAATCTAGCCTCACCTATCTTTCTAGTGTCATCTCCTATAATTAATTCACTGCCAAGTCCTATACTGCCTGCCACACTGACCTTTTCATTGTTCCCAGGTCCTTTCACAATCCTGTTCCTATTCACCTATTATCTGTAATGTCCTCTGCATCTTGTTAACCTGACAAATCTCTGTTAACCCATCAGGACTTAGAAATGTCAACTCCTGACTCCCCCAACTAGACTTGAGGCTCTATGTTCTGTGCTCCCTCAGCATTTTCTTCACATGTCTACAAATAGCAATTGAACTGCAGCTAACTCTGAACATATTTTTGTCTCTCACACATTCCTCAAGAGTAGTGAAAGTTTGTCTTTCCCCTACCCACTTCGCTAACTCTTCATATTTAATGCACTAATGGTAAATCTCTCTCTCTTAGTGAAAGAACACATCGAAGTTAGTGGTGATCACATACCTTGGTAGTAAAGAGCTTTAAGGAAGGAGTGACGATCAGCACCCTGAAATAAAGATTTTTCTATTTCCATTTCTCGCCGGGTCAGCTGTTTGCTTTTAGAAAATCTCTGTGGCAGGCAAAGGATGCGCTGACGCTCTGAGATCCTTTCTTCAATATCTTGAAGGCAGTTCTGTATTGCTTCAGGGGTTGCCCTCAGTCTCGTCCTCTGAAATCAGAGAAATGAGAGGGCATATATCATAGAGGACATACCCTTAAAGGGATGGTCTGATACTTAAAGTAAGAGCAATGATGATCAAGGCCCAGAATGAGTATTTATAGATACGGTAGCTAATCAGTCAAGGGATAGTTTCTCTTTTCCCAAGGTCCCTGTCCTAGGAATCAAAGAAGATTCAGACACAAAGCTTAGTTTTGTGAGAATTAAAAATAAAAAGGTTCTCAGTGCCAAATGAAGAGATATTGCTCTGCACTTTCCAGAAAAAAATTGCCCCACTCACCTTTTCACCTGAAACATGGCTCTTCCAGATCAAGATTTCTGTTTCATTGAGCCCTAGTTCCCTGAGAGCAGCAGTTTCCTGGTCCTTCTCATGCAATGTTTGAAACTGGGACAAAGTCATAGTTCCGGCTGCTTCCTTCCCAAAGGGCTTATACATAGTACCAGGAGCAAAACTCTCTTTCTTAGACACACATCTGCAAACCAAGAATGAAGAGAGTAAGAACATCTTCAAATTACAATTCACAGAAATAGGGCTCACCATTAAAAGAGGCACAATGAAACTCATCGGCAATTTCTCTCTCATATCCTATTTCTAGGCTGAAGTGCCACTGTTAACAATATGGAACTCCACCAATAGTCCCCTCATCCAGGACTAATAAATGACTGAATCAAATATTTGATTATTGAGTATTTACTATACATCAGACACTATGCTGGGTATTGAGGATTTAACAGTTTAAAAGATAAAAATGGTTTCTGCTTTTGTGGAATAACAGTAGAAGGAGAGGCAAGTAAACAGGCAATGATAATATTGGGTTGTAAGTGCTATGTATGTTAAGGGAAGACATAGGAAAGATACTTAGCATATATGTAGTAGAATATGGGAGGATCTGCAGAGGAAAAGACATAGAAGCAAAACCCTGCCTAATACGTAGAAGTTTGCCAAGGAACAGGGGGTGGGAGAGGAGTGTTGCATCCAGGCTTTAAAAGGGGTCACCTGGAGGTGAAGGTCTATGATACTTTACCTGTTTGCAAAATCAATACTTACTCCTCAATGGAGACAGAGGTGTCAAGTTGATGCTGAAGGAGGCTTTTCAGCTGCCTCTCCCCTTCTGTTTCTAACTCTTCCAGGACATGATCATCACTCTTCACACAGCTGTTTACCCTGGAGTAGATATAGGGACACATACAGAGAACAGATTCTTTACCTATATTATCTACCTTTGGTGACCCCATTTGTTCAAAGACCCTTCTCTAACAATCCTTTGCACTTTATAGTCATTCCATAAACATTTATTAAATACCTACTTACACACAAAACATTGTAAGGCACTGATGGAGTCAAAGGTATTTAAACATAGTCTCTATCCTCAAGGAGTTTGCAATTTATTTAGGGAGAGGAAATATATAGGTGTGTATGTATTGTGTACATGTGTCTGGCAAGGAGGGGAAAGTAAGGGAGGGGAGAGGAGAATGACAATACAAAGAAGCATATGCCAAATTAGTAGGAGTTCACAGAAGAAAGAAATAACTGGGAATTAGGAGGGTAAAATGAAGACTTCTTAAACTGGCATTTAAAGGACTGGGTATGATGAAAGGAAGAAGAGGGACAGCAAGTATGAGATGTTCTGGGGGTTAACAAGAAGTTCAATTTAGCTGACATTCAAGTATGGGCTAACTGGGGGATAATCTTGGAGGGGTAATTAGACTCAGATTTTGTGTGGCCTTAAATACACCAATTAAGGGGCCTGGATCTTAATGTATAGGTATTAGAAAGTAATTTATTAGGCAGTTAAGTGGCATGGTACAAGTGATGGTTTAGGAAAAAGAATGTGGTTATAATATGCCTTATGGATTAGTAGGAAAGAAACCAAAAGAACTAGCTGGAAAACTTATCAAGGATAAGAGGACAAAAGTCCAAAGTGAAGTGGTAACAGGGGACAGAAATGAAGAGTTAGATGAGAGAGGCCTTTTGAAAATAGGGTAAAAGATAAGTAAAAGATAACCTCCAAATTTCAAACTGAGAGAACAATGGTACCAATGAAGGAAAGAGGAAGCTCCAGGTGAAATAGTTTGGGAAAAGGGAACATCAGTATTGTTTTAGCCATGTTAGGTCAACTACCTATTATAATGGAAACACCAGGAATATTCAAAGACATATTGAGTCTGAGGTGACAGTATAAATGATATTGGCTAAAAGGAAAGTGAGATACGGGAGAAATATTGCACAGGTAAGTATCAGGCTGAACATGGAAATATCAAGTCATCTGTAGTGTCAGAATCTGGAGCTATGAAAAGGAGATCTCCAAAGGAAAAAGCATAGAAACAAATGTGAAAGGGATCATAACATTATATAGCCTAGGCCAGTGATGGCGAACCTTTTGAGCTTGGCGTGTCAGCATTTTGAAAAACCCTAACTTAACTCTGGTGCCGTGTCACATATAGAAATTTTTTGACATTTGCAACCATAGTAAAACAAAAATTTACATTTTTGATATTTATTTTATATATTTAAATGCCATTTAACAAAGAAAAATCAACCAAAAAAATGAGTTCGCGTGTCACCTCTGACACGCGTGTCATAGGTTCGCCATCACTGGCCTAGGCACTACTGTATAGAAATCTAGGTAATGCTAACATGAGCCAACTAACCATAAATAACTTAAAACATCAGAGTATAAAGAAATAGCAGAATTATTTTAGGCAACAACAGATTATATAAAAGACAAAAAAACAACAAAAAAATTGAGCTAACTCCATGAGGAAAATAAATATTAAAATACCTTATAAAATAGTCCTTTATTATTGGGACCTAGGAAAAGTATCCCTCATAATTATAAGCAAGATTCTCATGCTCTAGAAAGACTTATGCCTATTTTGGGAAATAGGTATAAGTCCCATTTGTTAAAATATCCTTAGGCCCAGGGTTTTAAAAATCCCTTTTAAGTATCCTAATTTTTATTTATTATTTAGAATTCATAAAGTTTTTGCTAAGTTTAAAGTGGCTTTGAAATGAGTAAACCATAGCTAAATACTCAAAAAGAAATGTTGAGTAAAAAAAGCAAGTCACATAAAAATGTATACAATATGTGTCCATCTATGTAAAGTTGAAAAATGGATAAAACAAGCAATATTTTGTTTAGGGATAAAATCATAAGTCATAAAACTATTTTTTTTAAAGAAAGGGAATGATAAGCACATGGAATATGATAAGCACAAAATTCTGAATAATGGTCCCCTGAGGAGGGAGAGAGGAGAAGTAATCTGGGAGGGACACTGGGGACTTCTAAGGTACTAGTAATGTTCCAGGTCTAAAGCTTGTAGTGGGTATGAGTCTATTATTATTCTTTAAACTTTATATATACATTATTTTGCATGTATGAGACATATCACTAGAAACATTTTTTTAAAGTCATTTTGAGGCAGGGAAAATCAGAACCAGTTTCTTAAAAGATACAGAAACTGACAGTGCAGGACAGCATAGTATCAGTAAGAATTGTAAATATACAGCCCTATTCCAGAGCGATTATTCTATTTGCAGAGTGGATACAAAACTAATTTGAGAATCCTTAGAAAAGGCTTGTGGACTAATTGGGAAGCTCAGGCTTTCAACAATGACCAGCCAAGTTAAAGCTGCCATTTCCTGCAGAACCAGTAGGGGGAACTGCTCGCACCAAGTGCCTTTCTTTTCCTATGACATTGAATCGGTTTTGCCTTCTAAATTTGTAGAAACAAAGTATCAAAGTATGACTTACTTTAAGATTTGAAAACGTTACATGCCCGCGTTTTCTTTAATACACAAACCCTGCAAATAAAGGCGCCTACCCAGGTCCCCTTTCTGAGGACAGGAGGAGCTGGAGGTATTGGGAGGAGCTGGCCTGGGTTTCTCTGGCACGAGGCATTAGTCGGCCAAGACTCTTGCACCTGGGTGGGTCCATCTGCAATAGGAAGAAGCCACAGCGTGTGTCCGGCTCCAGGGGACCCGCGCCGGGGCTTAGATGCCTGGGCTGAAAGGGCATTTCTGTGGGAACCGGCAGCGGCGGCGGCCCTTCCTGAACTTCGCCCAGGAGGCCTGCCTAGCCCGTCTCCTCTGCTCCCTCTTTTGTCTTCCCTCTCACACGAAACCGCATCCCGAGAACGTGACATACCCCACACACAAAGTAATAAAAGCCATTTTAAGTTAAAAGGTAAAACAGAGTTCCCTTCGCCGCCTGCTCAGACAAGCCCTTACCTCTTCATGTTTCCACAGGCCCTTTTCTCTAACTTGGATAAACAGGCCTCGGACTTCAAGTCCCAGAATTCTGTGCAGTCAACTCTGAGGGGATTGTGGTGGAGTGCGGGGCTCTGGGAATTGTAGTAGCGCAGAGCTAAAGAAAGGGAAAGAGAAAGTACGTAACGTATTGAGTAACTGGTATGTTGTAAATTGTTCAAATATTTCTCTTAAATTGTTTGGAGGTTAAAGGCAACACCCAAAATATCCAGCTCATAAACTTAGGAGTAATCTTTGACTTCTTGACCCTCTCATTCGGTATCACTAAATCCTGGCGCCCCCAATTTCCCTCAAATGTGTCCTTACTAGCCCGCTTCTGCTTCCAAGGACTTATTATCTGGCCTACCTGCTGTTTCCAGTGGAGCCTCTGGTCCGTCCTGTGTAACCACAATGATCAGACACAAGTTTGACATCTCTTGCGCTAATGGTTCTCCTCTATCTGTAACAGAGGCTTAAAAGACATGTACTTCTGGAGAATCAGAAATCCATATGTATTCAGGCTTGTGAACGTTTTAATTATTGTGAATCAAGAAAGGGATACAGCATACTGGTTAAGAGCATGGGCTCTTAGTTTCCAGAAATGGAAATACTAGTGTTCTTAAGTATATGAAAAAAAAAGATGTTTGATCTCACTTACAAGATGGAAATTTCAGAGTACACTGACGATGAAACAACTGACTTGTAATCCTCAAAGCTGTCAAGTTAATGAAATACATGAAAAGTCTGAGAAACTGTCCCAGCCAAACGAATCAAAAGAGACATGGTGATGATTAAATGCAATGTGGTATCCTGGATCAGAAAAAGGGCCCTAGGTAAAAAAGGAAATATGAATAAACTTGCACTTTAGTTAATGATAAGGTTCATGAATTGTGACAAATATACCAGTTATGTTAAGATGATAACATTAAGGGAAACTGAGTGGAGGTATATAGAACTCTGTACTGTGCAACTTTTCTGTAAACCTAAAACTGTTAAAAAAAAATAAAGTTTATTTTTAAAGCGCACACTATAGTAACCTACCAGATTAGTAAACATCCACAAGTTTGAGAACGCACTTGTTTTGCTGAGATCATGGGGAAATAGGCACTCTTAATACATTGCTAGTAGGAACGTAAATTGGTACAACCTTTGTGGAAGGCAATTGAAATTATAAATGCTCATTCCCTTTAGCATAGCAATTGATTGTGTATGAATGGTATCCTCAATGTTATGTATTCTCAAT
>NW_005361652.1:30345-37047 GCF_000412655.1 Myotis brandtii | reverse complement strand
AAATTTTTAAAAAATTAAATGGAATAATTTTTGTATCACAAAAATCCAAAGAAGAAAAAAATATATATATAGCAGCATTGCTTTTAATAACAAAATACTGAACAAACTTAAATATACATGAATTTGATACATCCATTCAATGGAAAACTGTTAGCAGTCTCAAAGGTGACCAAGTTCTATATGGAGAACTGGATGGTGAGGGACAAGAATGGGAAAAATTCTTCAGTCTCTCTCTATATATTTTTGTAACCTTTGAATTTTGAACTACATGATTATATTACCTAACCAATCATTTTAAAAAAATTAAATGGAGCAATTTTTGTATCACAAAAATCCAAAGAAGAAAAATGGGTTTGAGGTGGGGTCACACTGTTTGGATTTCTCAGTTCCCACAGTTATTGACAGTATAGCATAGTAGTCAATCTGGATTTTAACTTTTGCTTTGGCAAATTACAAGACTATGTGAGTTTTAGTAAGTTTCTTTACTGCTATAGGCCTGTTTGCTCACCTGGAAAATGGGGATAATACCTCAGAATAGAGTGACTATAAAGTAATATACAAAACTATGGTTTTAAAATCACTTGACAGGATGGCCATCTATGAATAAATATTCCAATTGGTTATCCAATAGGTTCAAATGTATTCAAACTAGCTGTATCGCCATGGTCAAGTTAGAAGATAAAACCAAAGAGCAGCTTCTGGAAGACATTGTACTTTCTATCCTGAGAACTACTAATAGATCAAAAATCTCATGGGAAGTATTAGTGTGGGTTATATCATAGCCTACACCAAGCAAATCCTATATGGTGCTGGGGCTGAATTCTGCCGCTCAACCAAAATGTCTAATTGACAAATTAATCAATAAGGAAATGGAAAAATACACCAAGGTTGATAGTGTGTTTATTCCTTGGGAAGGTGGCAAAGGGTGAAACAAAACTATACTAACCACCACATCAGACTTGTATACAACTTCTAATACACACTACATTAGAAATGCACTAGGTGGGATGGGTGGAGAATGAATGGTGAAAAAGATATATTCACATAGCCTGAAATTGCAACTAGATAGCAAGGTCATAAGAAAGTATTCTATGTGCCTGCGTATGACTGTAGCCAGCCCAAGTGGTAGGTACCAAGGGACAAACATTCAGAAAATTACACTAGGTGGAACATCAGGCTATTTCTAGCTCTGCCAAACTTATTAACTGTGGAATAATAGTTATTCTGTTTCCCATGGCATCCCTCTCCCTACTTTAAAAGGATATCAGACAGTATATAAAAAACTTTGAAATTTCTAGATATTATTCACAGGCACAGAGATATTAGTATGAGGTCATTTCACCCCTAGAAGAATTTATGACAAACTGAAAAATATGCCTCATTTGTCTTTCTGACAATTAAACAAGTTTAGTTTTATTAAGCCAGAAGCTCCTCCTTAAAATAGACATATTTTCAGGATTTGTTCTTTTTGAGCACTTTGTTCATAGCACACTTCTGATGAATACATTATGAAGCAATTTACAGATATGGAAGAAGATGCTAAAACCAAAAATCTTTTCTTGAAGAAGGATAGGATCACTCATCTAATATGAGATAGAATAAATGCTGTTATACAGCATCTTTTTCAAAAAACAAAAAAGTAGTCAAGCACTGGGAAAGTGTAAACATGACAAATTAAAAAATTCTCCTTCATATAATTTCAGCTGGTCTTTAACAATGATTAGAGGGGCTCAAGATTTCATCACCTTACATAAATGCTGCCTTAAAATTACTGGCAAAAATAGGTTATTTCTCATCTTTTAATTAATATTTGTTCAAAAGTGTCATGTTGAACCAGAGTCAGGAGGAACCTTAAAGATAATTTAGTCCAAGGCTCCAGATTCCAAACAGTACCAGTAAATTTTGCAGTGTTACTGTATTAAACTAGATGCCACTTGCCATCCACTGTCCTCCTCTATGTCCTGTAAAAAAAAAAAAAACACAAAAAAAACACACACACAGAACTCCCAGTACAAAGTCAATAGGAGTACTGTAGCCTTCTCTTTCTTTATTTTACTAAGGAACTTTATAGTAAGCACTTACTGGTAGTGAAAAGACATAAAAGAATCACAAAACTTTGAAGAAATGAAAAGTCATTTCTTTCAGTTGAGAAAAACTTAACATGGTCCAACTTTTTCATGTTATAGAGAAAATATTATGTCCAAATGAAATTGTCTAGTTAATTAAGAAGCAACAAGACAAAATCCAGTATTTCCTCCAATACTGAATGTGGAACTTAATTTATGAACAGACTATTTTACTGGAGTTGGACCTCCAAAAACAATACTAAAATGCTCTTCTCTAGGGTATATAGCATGTAATAATACTGGACTCAAAAATTAAGAGAACTCAAGATTATACTCAAAAGCACTTTACCCACAGAAATCATCCACAAAATTAAACGGTCTCTAGATTATTTTCATATTCTATATTTTTGAGTGGGAATGAAAACTTAACTAATAAGAACTACTAATTTGAGAAGTTTGGATAGGAAAAAAGGAGGCTACGTACGTTCTGATATTTAGTTTACTCATAAGGTGATGAAAATCACTACTACTCATTTGAAAAATATTTTATTCCCTTAATATGTACCCCTCAGGATGGTCATGTACATTCAGCACAACAGAAATTCAGCTCAGTAATTCTAGAAAACTAAGTACTAGCCACTAAAAAAATTTCAAGTAGTTTATTTTGGTGTTATACTTTTATATTTTAGAATATCACCATTATTTGTGACTTAGGTCAAACATGAAACACAAGAGATCAGATTATTCTCAAGCTAAGAACAAGGCTTTTTCTTGAAAAAGAAATGAACAAATACAAAAACGAATAATTATGAATCATATGGTAAAACACCAGCATAAATGTACATCAAAAATAAACAAATTGCCTTTCAAAAATAACCTAATTCAAGTCCCAAATCCACCCTAACTCTTCCTCCCATCTCTGATTTTCTATCACACACTTTCTGTGACTCATAACACACTCCCTTGTATTGTCTATATTACTTTTATACAGATAGGTATTAATTATATCTCAAGCTAAGGCAGTAAGTTCCCTTGAGGAGAGAGACTTTACAGTATACTGTATACTACTACTTTACAACAGGCACCCAAAGACTAGCTGGCATTTATTTTTTGGCATGTATTTGTCTATTATACAGTTTTTTCCTTCCTCCAAGAGTTTATTTTTGGTAAATGGAAGGAAAATTTGTTTTTCTACAAGGGAAACCTACTTCTAAATGATAATTTGAAAATCTTGATATATATTTTTTAAGATACACAAAAATAATGGAGAAGTGGGAATAACAGATTAGGTACTGTAACTTTATAAAGGCTTGCCTAAATCAAGAAGCCACACACACATATCTAATTTATGCAAACTAAAATTTTATATAAACTGCACTATACTATGATACTGTATATATTACCTAATTACAAAACAGAGTCATAATCTAATAGGCTGCTTCCTAGACAAAAGGGTTAATATAGCTTTGATTTGCTAATACTAAAAGCCAAACTACAGTACAATTCTCAAAGGCACAATATTTAAATAGAAAAAACACCCTAAACACATACATACTTTATTGCAACCAAAAATTATATACCAATTGTAACTACTACTACATTTAATGTCATCAAAATTTGTAAATAATGTATAAACCAAAAATAACACGCTGAAGATATGGTCATTCAATTAAAAGCCATCCTGACATTGTGTTCTTGCTCCTTGTGAAGACGATTCTGGAAAACCTGTGCTACCTCTTCTACCTTCCTTTGCAGCATGCCTAAAGGGGGGGAAACGTCATGCATCATTAATCTGAGACCAAAAAAATACCAGGAACATAACTTATATTCTCCCTTCAACATACGATTTATAAAACTTTACATATTGGTGTTTACAGCTCTAAGTATTATAATTACAGAAAAGTATTTGTCTATCTGTTTGGAAACTATAAAAACAGTAGACAAGACTGTTCTTGATTTGCTCTCCCTAGCTTTCCAGCATATAGCAATCTACTTGACATTTATGTTTTGTTGAAGAAAAGTGTTAACTGCTTTTTTACACATTATAGCCTAAAAGTGCCATACGGGTGGTCATTAAGTTGAGGGTATAGATTTTCATAGGTCTTTGGTGGCCTATAAGCAAATTAATACATTGAGTATATTCACATTTCTACTCCACTTCTAGTGATTTCTTTAACTTGGTGGTCCTTAAATTTTCTTAAGGGCAGAGCAACACAAATACCATTAATTTTACCATGTAAAACAGCAACTTCCTGTAGTAAAATAAGCTTTTGAAGTAAGCATGATAATCTGAATTTTTCTTTTAACGTACACAAATAAACTTGGCCATTTGTTTTAGTATTCATTAATGCTCATTAGTTGATAAGCAATAACTGGTGCCAAAGATTTAAGAAAAACTTTATAACGGAAAAACTAAAGATTTGAATCAATATACTTTAATTTTATACAGCCAATAGGAAAAGCCCAAATGTTATTCAATTTCTAAAGTATAATAATTCATCCTATCTTATAGGCACTGTAAGATCACACTTTATGAACAAGTTATTTAAATAATGGTTGGCTAGAAAAACAATGTACATTGAGCCCGGCAAAATACATCTTATTTTTGTAGTAATAACTAACTGCAGGGTAAAATTTTTCTCCCTATATAACATTTTTCAATGTGATAATAACGTAAATGAACACTATAACAAACCATTAACTTGAGGCCAGAAAAATCAACATATTAAATGCAAAGCAATACATTTTATATAAATTTTAAGAATCAATAAAATATCAAGAAACACAAATCTGTATTAAGTTAGCTTTACTGTAAACATTTTTTCATGCCTTCAAATTGAATTCCAAGGACTATTTCTGTATTAACATACTTCAAATTTTTTAGGAATTTCATTCTTTAAGGGCAAAAACTGCACGTAGGCAATTAACTACCTCGAGTGCTAGACCAATGACAGGTTTCAGTGATTGGTTCCTGCAGGCCTACTAAATTATATATCATACTATAAGTTGAATGCTAGTAAATAGTTAAAATTTGGGGGGGGGGGGGAATATACCATACACATTTTGACATTAGTAAAACATAATTGTACTGAACAATATAAAAATGAAATTAAGAAAATAATTCCATCCACAATAGTATCAAAAAATTAAAACACTTAGTAATAAATGTACCAAATGAAGTATGACCTCCATACTTAAAACTACAAGATATTGCTAAAAAAAAAACCTAAAGACAAACTAAATAAATAAAGAGATATTCCATGTTCATGGATGGAAAGACTCAATAGTGTTGAGATGGCAGTTCTCCATAAATTGATCTACAAATTCAACGTAATCCCTATGAAAATTCCAATGGCTATTTTTTTGTAGAAAGAGACAAGCTTTAAAATTTACATGGAAAGGCAAAGGACCCAGAATAGCCAAACAATCTTGAAAAAAGAAGAATAAATTGCAGGAATTGCCCTATCCAATTTTCAAATTTACTAATAAAGCTACAGTAATTGAGACAGTGTGGTATTAATATAGGATAGACAGAGAGATCAATGGGACAGAAAGAAAATTCAGAAATAAAAACCTTGTATTTATTGTCAGTTTATTTTTGACAAAGATGCCAAGGCAATTTAATGGAAGAAAGCAGACTTTTCCAACAAATGATGTGGAGAAAACTGGATATCTACATACAAATGAAGTTGAACCCCTACCTCTAACTATGCACAAAAATCAACAGGGTGGATTATTGATCTAAAAGTAAGAGCTAAAACTATATGTGAAAAATAAAACACATGTCAACCAACTGATGAATGGATAACAAAATGTAGTCCAGTCCATACACTGGAATGCTACACAGCAGTAAGAAGGTATAAAGTACTGAAACACGTTACAACATAGATGGACCTTGAAAACATTAAGCCAGACACAAAAGGTCATATATCATATGATTCCATTCATATGATCTCTCCAGAAAAGGCAAATCTATAAGAATAGAAAGTAGATTAGTGGTTGTCTGGGGTTAGGAGTATAAATAGCAATTAACCACAAGCAGGCAAGAGGGAACTTTCTGAGGTAATGGAAAGGTTCTAAAGTGGATTGTGTGATGTTTGCATAGCTCTATAGCTTGAGCTAAACTGCTATTGGTTCAGATGGCATATTTGTGTTTTTAAAATACAGGGTGGGGTAAATGTAGGTTTACAGTTGTGAGTATGCAAAACATAGCTTATTCTTATACTAGTAGCCCGGTGCACGAAATTTGTGCACATTAAAAGGGAATTAATTGCCATAACTGGTTTGGCTCAGTGGATAGAGTATCAGCCTGCAGACTCAAGGGTCCCAGGTTCGATTCTGGTCCAGGGCATGTACCTTGGTTGCGGGCACATCCCCAGTGGGGAGTGTGCAGGAGGCAGCTGATCGATGTTTCTCTCTCATCCATGTTTCTAACTCTCTATCCCTCTCCCTTCCTCTCTGTAAAAAATCAATAAAATATATTTTTTTTAAAAGGGAATTAATTAGAAATATTTTAATATTGCTATTTGCCCTTTATAATAGAAGTGTGAGAGATGAAAGGAAATTAGTAAAATGTATATGAAAATAATATATAAATTTATTAATAAATAAACAGTAACAAAAGGATATAACAACA
>NW_005361652.1:28555-29544 GCF_000412655.1 Myotis brandtii | reverse complement strand
GTTCAGGTGCATGTAGTTGAGTAGGATTGAAACCCAGGAGAATGTTTGTAAACATCTTGGTCACGCCCTTACTTTGCCTCTTAGCATCTGCTATAAACTAAAGGCATGGCTGTGGGCATGGTCGCTGTCTCTCAGAGAAGCAGTGTCCCACCAAGACCTGGCTTTCATTCTCTTGTCTGTCTTTTCTAAGCCTTTCAGCTGCCCCCACTCAGGTTCACCCTGGCTGTGCTGGCGCAGCACACTTTAGAAAGATCTGCCTCCACACTCCCAGGGCGGGTTCCTGCCTCAAACTCCGCCCTTACAGGAAACAGCTCTGGGAAACAGCTTGGGGGAGGGCGCAGCCATTGCCAAGACAACCCCTGCAGGACTGACTTCCTTCCTTCCGCTTGGTCGTGGCTGTTCGTCTGTATATGACGAACACCACCCATGGTTTTTATATAAGTAGATTATTATCTATTAATTACTGTATGATTTTCTATACAAATAACTGTAAACCTACTTTTCCCTCACCTTATAGTTCTTAAAAATTACTTCCCTCCCTGAAAATAACAACACTCAGGTAACACTGCTTCTAGCCAGCCCCAAATGTTTTCTTCACCTTAGCCTACTTGCAAATACTTCAGGTAAAGATCAAAAGACTTTCACAAAATTATAAAAATAACTTTGGTCATTAAAGAAAAACAAAGCACCCAGATGGCATGGCTCAGTGTTTCAGTGTTGACCTATGAACCAGGAGGGCACAGTTTGATTCCTGGTCATGGCACATACCTGGGTTGTGGGTTCGATCCCCAGTGTGGGGTGTGCGGGAGGCAGCTGATCAATGATTCTCTATCATCATTGATTTTTCTATCTCTTACTCCCTTTCCCTTCCTCTCTGAAAGCAATACAAAAAAGATTAAAAAAATAAAAACAGAAAACATAGCTTTCTAGTGTAATTATTTTTAGTTATACATATCCTAGTGGCCTGGTGCGCGAAATTCATGCGGGGG
>NW_005361652.1:25204-28534 GCF_000412655.1 Myotis brandtii | reverse complement strand
TCCCCCTAGCCAGCCTGTTCACCCCCAACTACCCCCACTGCCAACCTGCTCACCCCCAACTGCCCTCCCCTCCTGGCCTGATCACCCCTAATGACCTCTGCCTCAGCCCCGCCACCATGGCTTTGTCTGGAAGGACGTCTGGAAGGTCTCCCGGTCTAATTAGCATATTATACTTTTATTAGTATAGATTATTAGATGATATTAAATTCACTATCAAAGAAACAATGTAGTATACACACCTGTTATTCTCCTTCTAGGATAAAAAATGATTGGATCAGCAAGAGAAAAAATATCTTGATGAAAAATGGACAAAAGTCACAAATAGGCAACTTAGAAAATGAAATATGAATTGTTTATGTCCAAAACACTGTAGCAGCTCCCCACAATAAAGTTTTAATTCTGTTTCTTTGTTACTAATGTTATGGCCCCACCCCATGAATTGTTTATAAACATTTTTTTAAAAACCCAACTTCATTAGTAACCAGAGGAATGCAATTAAACGGGGAATAATTATTTTCACCTGTAAAATTTAGCATGGAATGATAAAGATGATAATGGTGGTAGTAATGATTATAAAAGTAGTAGTAGTGGAAAGAGTACAGAAGAAAAAAGATATCCTAATGAATTTGTGGTGAAAATATAAATTGGTACAACATACTTGACAGAATTATAAATCAAAAGCCTTTAAGAATGACATTACTCCTAATTCAGCATTTGAACTTCTACAAATTTTTTCTATTCCCAATAACCATATATTTACTCTAAAACATAGCTACATCTCATACCCTTAAACACAGCAGCACAATTTAAAGTAGCAAAAAGTTGAAAGCCAATACTTAACAATTAACCAATACCTAATAATGAGATAATAGTTAAATGAACTATGGTTTATCCATATAATAAAGAAATTAGCAGCCAAGAAAATGTAGAATATTAAATAGTATGGAATACTATTCATGTATATCTTTCTATTAGCTAAGTCTCTCTTTTTCCATCAAAAACTGAGTACAGTGTGCTGTGTACATAGCAGGGGACACATTTTTTAAAGTATATTGGTCCTCAAGTTCATGTCAGACATTGTTAAGTTCTGAAGGTACAGAAATAACTAAGATATAATCTCTATCACCAAGAAGCTCAAATTCCAGTAAGAGAGACAAGTAAGTATATAACTGCAATATCTATAATAATAAAAGTGTAATATGCTAATTAGACCAGACATCCTTCTGGACATCCTTCCAGATGACCTTCCGGACGAAGCTGGGGCTGTGAGGGAAGCCTGGGTCCCAGGTGCCAGAGGGAAGCTGGTGCAGCCGGGGGAAGAAAGGCCTACTCTTGCACGAATTTCATGCACGGGCCTCTAGTTGTATGATAAATGCGGACAAGCCTCTATCTCAAATGTGGATAAACAGGCTGTGGACTTCAAGTCCCAGAATTCTATGTGGCAGACTCTTTTTTTAATATATATATTTTTCATTGATTTCAGAGAGGAAGGGAGAGGGAGAGAGAGAGAGAGAAACATCAATGATGAGAGAGAATCATTGATCAGCTGCCTCCTGCACGCCCCCTACTGGGGATCTGCAACCCTGGCATGTGCCCTTGACTGGAATCAAACCTGGGACCTTTCAATCTGCAGGCCAACGCTTTATCCACTGATCCAAACCAGCTAGGGCATGTGTGGCAGACTCTTAAGTGATTGTGGTGAATTGCTTGGCTCTTGGAATTGTAGTAGCACAGAGCTAAAGTATTTATTGAATAATTTTTTTTAAAAAAAATTTCAGAGGTTAAAGGAAACACCCAAAATATCCATCTCATAAACCTAGGAGTCACCTATGACTTCTTGACTCTCTCTATTAGCACTAAAAGCCAAAACTAAGACTAGTATCTTCAGAGTCCCATCTAAAAGTATGTTTTCTTTTACAGTGCACCTATTTATTGATGCTGTGAAAATTTAAAATAAAAAGTATCATGCTGAGCTAATAATGGGCACCAGAGCATAATGCTATTTGTTGTCCCTTCCAATAGTGAAATGCTCAAAATAAGGTAGGCCTATCTGAATCCTATCTGGGGAGATTTCATTGGTGAAACACTACCCGGCCATGTTACCTATGAGGGGGCCATTGAGCAGTGGGTCCAAAAACAGCATTTTAGTTTTTAGTTACTAACAGGAAAAAATGCTTTGGAGAAATATCTGTATATCTCAAAAACAATATAAATTCTGATATTTGGGAGTGATTTAAGTCATGTTACACATAATTTATCTGAGAGGCCCTCCAGCTTGAATAAATGCATTTGGGCACAAAATGCACATAAGTAGGATTAGTAAAACATCTAATTTTTCAGATGTATTCAATGTGTTTCAAATCTGGATTTACATATAGAAAAGGAGGTTTGGGAAGTGGAGCTCTGAGAATGTTAAATATCATTCACTCTTTCCTAAAATGAGCTGAAGACTTTATCATCTTTTATTTTGATATCCTAATCTAACCTACAAGAAATTTTTCAGAATCAAGGACCAATGGTGTGTCAATGAATCTATTTTGTAAAGGGGATCAGAGATGAGCAGGTAGCTCATTAAACAATGGAAAGACATAAGATACCTTTCAATTAACTGCAATTGTGAGAAGCAAATGAGTACTTGTCTCTGTTGAGCCTAAGAGACTTTTAAAGGGACTCTTTGTGTATTGTCACGTCTCTGTCAGATAAAGAAAATTCACCTCTCAAGTGTCTGAAGTGGTACATTATACTCCAGAGCACAAGAGATGACCTCGTTGATCAATCAATGTCACCAAGGTTTCCCAAAGAATTTCAGAAAAAGGGGAGGGCCTGGCCATCATGGCTCAGTGGTTGAGCTTTGACCTATGGATTCCCAGTCAGGGCACATGCCCAGGTTGTGGGCTCGATCCCCAGTAGGGGGTGTGCAGGACGATTGATAATTCTCTCTCATTGATGTTTCTATCTCTCTCTCCCTCCCTCTCTCTGAAATCAATAAAAACATTTAAAAAAAGTAACAAAGAGAGAGGACCCAAATAAATAAAATCAGAAACAAAAGAGATGAAATAACAACTGACACCACAGAAATACAAAGGATTGTAAGAAAATATTATGAATAACAACATGCCAACAAGCTGGAAATGTGGATGACATGGACAAATTCCTAGAAAAATACAATCTTCCAAAACTGAATCAGGAAAAATCAGAAAACCTAAATAGGCCAATAATAACTGATAAAATTGAAGCAGTAATAAAAAAAAATTCCCAGCAAACAAAAGCTCTGATCTGGACTACTTCAGGGGAGTTTTACCAAATACTCAAAGAAGAACAACACCTATC
>NW_005361652.1:9557-24988 GCF_000412655.1 Myotis brandtii | reverse complement strand
TGGGATTTATTCCAGGGATGCAAGGCTGGTATAATATTCACAAATCAATAAATGTGATACATCACAGAAACAAATTGAAAGACAAAAATCACATGATCATATTTATAGACGCAGAAAAAGCATTCTAAAAATCCAACACTCATTTTTGATAAAAACACTCAGCAAAGTGGGAATAGAGGAAATCACACCTCAAAATAATATGACATATATGACAAAACTACAAGCAACATCAATGGGCAAACACTAAAACCATTTCCCCTAAGAACAGGATCAAGACAGGGATATCCTCTTTCACCGCTCTTATTCAACATAATACTGGAAGTCCTAGCCACAGCAATCAGACAAGAAGAAGAAATAAAAGACATCCAAATTGGAAAGAAAAAGTAAAACTCTCATTATTCGCAGATGACATGATATTATACATAGAAAACCCAAAACACTCCACCAAAAACTACCAGATTTAATAAATGATTTTGGCAATGTAGCAGGATACAAAATTAACATGCAGAAATCACTGACATTACACCAATAATGGACTCTCAGAAAGAGAAACAAAAAAATCAATCCCATTTACCATTGCAATAAAAAATTAAGATATTTAGGAATAACCTTAACCAAGGAGGTAAAAAACCTGTACTTGGAAAACTACAGGAAGTTGAGAAAAATAAGATAGAGGAAGATATAAACAAGTGGAAGATTACACCGTGTTCATGGATTACTGGAATTAACATCATTGAAATGTCTATACTACCCAAAGCAATCTACAGATTCAATGCAATCCCTATTAAAATACCAACAGCATATTTCACAGATCTAGAACAAGTAGTCCAAAAATTCATATGGAACCAAAAACGACCCAAAACAGCCACAGCAATCTTGAGAAAGAAAAACAAAGTTGGGGGGAATCACAAAATCAGATATCAAGTTATACTACAAAGCCACTGTAATCAGAACAGCCTGGTACTGGCACAAAAATAGGCATATAGATTAATGGAACAGAAGAACCCAGAAATCGACCCAATGCATTATGCTCAATCAATATTTGACAAAGGAGGCAAGAGCATACAATGGAGTAAAGACAATCTCATTAATAAATGTTGTTGGGAAAATTGGACAGGTACGTGCAAAAAAATGAAACTAGACCACCGACTTATACCATATACAAGGATAAACTCAAAATAGCTAAAATAATTAACTGTAAGTCGTGAAACCATAAAAATCCTAGAAGAAACTATAGGCAGCAAAATCTCAGACATCTCTTGAAACAATATGTTTGCTGATACATCTCCTAGGGAAAGAGAAAGTAAGGAGAAAATAAACAAATGGGTTTACATCAAAAGAAAAGGCTGCTTCACAGCAAAAGAAAACATCAAAACATCAACAAAATAAAAAGGGAGCCCATTGCATGGGAGAACATATTTTCCAATGATATACCTGATAAAGGTTTAATCTCCAAAATACATAGGGAACTCATACAACTTAACAAAAGATAAACAATCCAATTAAAACTGGGCAAAGGACCTAAATAAATACTTCTCCAAGCAAACATACAAATGGCCAAGAGATATATGAAAAAATGCTCAAGTCACTGATCATCAGAGAGATGCAAATTAAAATGACAATGAGGTATCACATCACCCTTGTCAGAATGGCTACCATCAACAAATCAAGAAATGACAAGCACTGGCAAGGATGTGGACAAAAGGGAACCCTAGTATACTGTTGGTAGGAAGGCAGACTGGTGCAGCCACTATGGAAAACAGTATGGAGTTTCCTCAAAAATCTAGATATGGAACTGCCATTTAACCCAGTGATCCCACTTCTAGAAATATATCCTAAGTGACTGGAAACACCAATCAGAAAGAATGTATGCACCCTTATGTTCATAGCAGCGCAATTTACAATAGCTAAGATCTGGAAACAGCCCAAGTATCCACCAGTAGATGAGCAGATAAAAAAGCTGTGATATATTTACACCATGGAATACTATGCAGCAGTGAAAAAGAAGGATGTCTTATCCTTTGAGATAACATGGAAGGACATGGAAAATATTATGCTAAGCGAAACAAGCCAGTTAGAGAAAGACAAGTATCACATGATCTCACTCATAAGTGGAATCTAATGAACAAAATGAATTTATGAACAAAATAGATCCAGAGACATAGAAGCATGGAACAGACTGTGGAATCTCAGAGGGAAGGTGGGAGTGGGTGGGTGAGTGGTAAGAAATAAACCAAAGAACTTATATGCACACTAGTGGCCCGGTGCACAAAATTTGTGCACATTAAAAGGGAATTAATTAGAGGAAATATTTTAATATTGCTATTTGCCCGTTCTCTATAATAGAAGTGTCAAAGATGAAAGAAAATTAGTAAAATGTATATGAAAATCTCCTCCTGTCAGAGTCTAGGGTGTGCAACGGGACCTAGAATCAAGTCCCCATCCACCACCCGCATGCGCTTCAAAAACGCAGGAGACCCAGACCCAGCTGGCCCCACCCCCATCAAGCCCTTCTGGGTGGGGGGCACAGCCTCAGATCCCCCAGCCCGGCACCAGGTGGGGGGTGCAGTTATAGGTCCCCGTCAAGCCCTGCTGGGTGGGGGGTTCAGCCTCAGGTCCCCCAGCCCAGCACCAGGAAGGGGGGTGTGGCCTGAGGTCCCCATCAAGCCCCACCTGGCGGGGGGCGTGGCCTGAGGTCCCCCAACCTGGTGCTGGGGTAGGGGGTGTGGCATGAGGTCTCCCAGCCTGGCACCAGGGCGGGGGCACAGCCTGAGGTCCCCCCATCAAGCCCCGCTGGGCGGGGGGCATTGCCTGAAGTACCCTGGCCCGGTGCTAGGATGGGGGGCATGGCCTGAGGTCCCTCACCCCAGCGAGGTGCCATGCAGCCTCAGGTCCCTGCTGGCCAGTCGTGATGTTATGGCATCTGGGCTAATTTGCATATTCCTCTATTATATAGATAGATATGCATAACCCATGGACACAGTCAATAGTGTGGTAAAGGCCTTTGGTGGTGGATGGGGTGGGCTAGAAGGGGTCAATGGGGAAAAAGGGAGACATATGTAATACAACAATAAAGATAAATTTAAATCCTATATAATAAAAGGCTAATATGCAAATTGTCCCCTCAGAAGGGGTCAATGGGGAAAAAGGGAGACATATGTAATACAACAATAAAGATAAATTTAAATCCTATATAATAAAAGGCTAATATGCAAATTGTCCCCTCAACTGGGAGTTCGACCAGGAGTTTGACCAGACGGTGGGGCTAGCCCACCAACCACCCGCAGCCCCTCTCTCCAGCTGGCCCCATCCCCGATTGGCCCTTCCACCCCGATTGGGGGCGGGGCAGGCCGGCAACCTCTCACATCCCCCCCCCCCCCCCCCCCCCACACACACACACAATCAGCCTGGCCTGATTGGGGCGGGCTGGCCAGATTCCACCCATACACGAATTCATGTACTGGGCCTCTAGTAATAAATAAATAAATAAAATAAGAAACCAAAAAGGGGAGGTAAAAGAAACCACCTCAATCAGTAAATCAGATTCTATTCTAGAAGATGAAAGAGGAAGAAAGGACTTTAATTGGAATTCAAAGCCATCTTTTGATATCTTAGTATTAGATATTCTTCAGATATGAGAAGGCTGAAAGTCTCTATATATATAAAAGGTTAATATGCCAAGTGTCCATCCGACTGATAGCTAGGATGCGCACTGACCACCAGGGGGCAGACATTCAATGTAGGAGTGCCTTGGCAGCAGCAGTTCTTGGGTGACGCATCCCAAAACCAGAGAGGAGGGAGCCCAATTCCTCACAGGGCCACGCAATTCCATCTTTGGCCATGGGTTATGTTGTTTCTGGGGCACCGTCAGACCCAAATCTGGTTTACTGCACACCTGAGTTTGCGTTCCACACCCTGTACGAAAGCAACTTTGCAGAGTGGCCTCTTGCACTCCAGGACCCCTCAGGGGATGTCAGAGAGCTGGTTTCAGCCCAATCCCCGCAGTCCAGGCCGAGGGACCCCATCTGCCAGAGGGACCCTGCTCACTCTGCAGATGCCCTTTGAGCCACGGCACCACCCCAGGTACAGCTGGCCAGGGAGGAACCACGGAGGTTGGCTCCAGGGCATATCCAGCCTGTCTCTCCCAGACCCTCCCCGCCGGCCACCTTCTAATTAATTTCCTTTTAATGTGCACGAATCTGTGCACTGGGTCACTAGTGTAATTAATAAAATATTTTAAAGCATTTCTTATCTGGGCCACAGCTACTTAAATAAAATACAGCATGGAGACTATAGTTAACCAGAGACCCAATGCATGAAATTCGTGCACTTGCGGGGGGTGTCCCTCAGCCTGGCCTGCGCCCTATATCAGTCTGGGAGCCCTTGGGGGATGTCAGACTGATGGCTTAGGCCTGCTCCCTAAGCCATCAGTCGGACATCCTTAGCACTGCCATGGAGGTGAGATCGGGTCCCGCCACTGCTGCTGCGCTCGCCAGCTATGAGTCTGGCTTCTGGCTGAGTGGCACACCCCCTGTGGGAGCGCACTGATTACCAGGGGGCAGCTCCTGTGTTGATAGTCTGCCCCCTGGTGGTCAGTGTGCACATAGCCACTGGTTGTTCCGCCGTTCAGTCGATTTGCATATTAGCCTTTTATTATACAGTAGGTTGTTGGGTTACGTTGGAGATCCGTTCCTACGGCACAACGTAACACGATTTTCAAATTTTTTTAAATATATTTTATTGATTCCTTACAGAGAGGAAGGGAGAGGGATAGAGAGTTAGAAATATCGATGAGAGAGAAACATGGATCAGCCGCCTCCTGCACACCCCCCACTGGGGATGTGCCCACAACCACAGTACATGCCCTTGACCAGAATCGAACCCGGGACCCTTCAGTCCACAGGCCGACTCTCTATCCACTGAGCCAAACCAGTCAGGGCCGTAACACGATTTTCCCCATAAGTTGGAACCCAGCTACATAAGCACCTATGTCACTCACATGGAGCACATACACAGCAGTAATGAAGTGAAATAGTAAAAAAAAATTTAAAAGAAAGATAACAATTCCTGACCTTTACTTGTGGTAAATAAATAATAAAAAACATAAAGCACATATGTACATACGTTGAAATGACGGAACTTTTTTTTTTTATAAATAAATGGGAGATGGCAATGCAACCATGAAATGACGTATGTTGAGTCCAACATAACCCGAGGACTGTCAGTATAGGATAATACTGTAATGTGTGTTAAAAATAGCTAAGAGAGTAGAACTTAAAAGTTCTCATCACAAGAAAAAATAGCTGTATAAGGTGACAGATGTCAACCAGACTTATTGTGGTGACCATTTGGCAATGTATACAAATATTCAATGATTGTGTTGTATACCTGAAACTAATATAATGTTATATGTGAAATGTGCCTCAATTAAAAAGAAAATTAAAAAGTAAAAATACCCAATCCTGAAAAATCGAATTTAAAATCATTACCTTAAAAAATAAAAAAAATAAAAAAAATAAAATCATTACCTTAAACAACAAATACTGACGACATTGGGTAAAATGAAGTATGATTACGACATACACAAAAAGTTGCTTCTCTAAACCAGTCCTGAAGACATTTTATCCAAGAGTTAGTTAGATCACACTGGATGACTAAGAATGTCCTACATCAAATAGTATTAATAATAATGTGTTCATAGACCAGTACTAATGAAACTATATTTTGTAAATATCACAAAATTCCTTATGGCATTTTAGTTACTCTAAGGATTCTTTTCTGCCCTGAATAGCAGTTGAAATGTAGTGAGCAGCTATTAAATAATTATGGGGTTCTAACCCATTAAAGACTGCAATGATCATGGATGAAATATACTTTAGTTGTGAAGCTTTGGGACACTTCATGAAAGAAGCAAAATGCCATAAAAATACTAAAGGATCTTTCAGACAATGGCAAGTATAAGATTAACTACTGCCCATCACTTTACTGTGATCTTTGGTAAATATTAATGGATACAACAATGGTTTGGTATATGAAAAAAACAAAAAATGCTTACCTTTCACCCTCTCCTCCCCCTCTAAAAGAAGTAGCTCCATATATTTAAAATGAGTAACAAAATTGGCTTAAATCGATTGCCAACTCTATCATAAGTGGTCCCAGAAGAGCTGGAGTTGCTGCAGTTCAGTGACTGCCAACTCAGAAGACAGATATGTGACTGCAGCACTGCCATCAAACCAATCTGGAAATAATGCTTCAAATTTTTACAAAGAGAAAGATGAGGGAACTGGTATTTGACTAGAATTACTATTAATTCTCAATTGTCCATTCTAATCAGGAGAAAAAGGAGCATACACAATGTTAAACGATGGATAAATATCAAATTTGAAAACTGGTCAATACTGGCACATGTTCAGATACTTCCTAATTTAATACTCATCTGATCCCTTTCTAGGTCAGTCCCATCACAGTCAGGTCTATGCAGTGGTTCTCAACCTTCTGGCCCTTTAAATACAGTTCCTCATGTTGTGACCCAACCATAAAATTATTTTTGTTGCTACTTCATAACTGTAATGTTGCTACTGTTATGAATTGTAATGTAAATATCTGATATGCAGGATGGTCTTAGGTGACCCCTGTGAAAGGGTTGTTTGACCGCCAAAGGGGTCGAGACCCACAGGTTGAGAACCGCTGGGTTAGAGGAAGAAAGGGACCTGCTTCTCTATAACTTACTCATGGATATTGAGAAGTTGATTGGACAGTAATATTTTAACATTTAAAGTATAATGTATGATTTCCAAGTCACTTTTAAAGATAAATCGATTTTTTTAGTTAAATGCATGATCCTATTGGCATAACAGTTGTTATGTTTTATAAACTAACTGTATGAATGTCAAATATATTAAATCATAAAAACATTACTCAGAAACCTTTTAAAATATAGATTTCAAGCCCTAGCCGGTTTGGCTCAGTAGATAGAGCATCAGCCTGCCAACTGAAGGGTCCCGAGTTCGATTTCGGTCAAGGTCAAGTACCTTGGTTGCAGGCTCAATCCCCGGTCCAGGACCTGGTCAGGGCGTGTGAAGGTGGCAATCAATCCATGTGTTTCTCTCACATAGATGTTTCTCTCTGTCTTTCCCTCTCTCTAAAAATCAATGGAAAAATATTCTTGGGTGAGGATTAAAAAAGAAACAGATTTCAACTTTAAAATCTTTTAAAAACATATACAAGTTAGAGATTTCTCTTTAGTAAAAAATATTTCTATTGTTAAAGTAATCCATGTATTAACCTTTCTATAACTATTATTTGGATGTAAATAAATTGACTGATTGAGAAATTTAACCTTAACACTTCTCAGCCTATAGCATTTTAGCAGATTTGATCCCATTAACTGTTAAAAAGCAAAATAAATAACCACCAACACCCCAAAAAACACATACCATTCTTAAACAGCATAATTAAACCTTGCCATTCTCCATTACTTGCTCATGTCATTTCCCGATATGAAAGGGAAAGGTTCCCTGTGTGAGAACAGTAAAAATGAGCCCACAGTATCAAGAATAACCAGGCCTTTTCCCATTCTTAAGCATGGCCTACGTGTCTCAGTTGAGACTCTATAAGAGATCTCTCTGCCTCTCCAACTCAATTGAATTTTTAGCATGAAAGTAACTCTCAGTAATTACTCTGTCTTACTCTTTTTACCCTGTGTTGACTGAGAACCTAGAACTTATATCCCACCCAATGCATTACCATTATCATACCCTCATCCTCTATTGTTAGGTACATGATTAAAATTCATTTTTATATCCAGTGATGCCCACAATAGAATTATTTTAAGAACATACCAGTAGAAAGAATGCTGTTCTAGTAATTAGGAAATTTTGATTCTCATCCTAGCTCTGCCACTAATTAGTTGTGTGTTCTTAGAAAAGTCATTTAACCTCTCTGGGATACAGTTTTTTAATTTATAGGAAATAAGCTCTTTGCAGAGCTAACAATCTTAATTTTATTATTAAGAAAACACTGCTTGAGAGCCTTGAGATTTCATTAAGACAAAGAGGATCCCAGCCAAGGGGAAAAAAATCACTATAACGTTTCTTTACAGCACAAATTACATTTTAGCATTGCCCCTCAACACAATCTTGGGTCTTGATATAACCTCTTTAGTCTTTGAATAATCTTTGTTTTCTGGGATCAAATATTTCTGAGACCTGAAATCAAATATTTCCCCAAGAAGCCTTAATTCCTTTTAATGGGAATGGCATTTAGAAACCAAGATCCAGGTGCTGCATATACTCATGGCTACCAGGGTATCTGTCACTGCTTCTTGGTCTTTTCCATGTACAGAACAAGGGAATAGGAATTCATACTGCAATAAAAATTTAAAATACAAATATAAAAGGAAAATATTTTATATAGCTTTTATTTTTAAATGAAAATCTTGGTTTCTATTATCACTGATATATTTATGCATTTGCTTTATCCTAAAATATATAAAATCATACTAATATTATAATGTATGTATATGTTATAATTCTGAAACCTACAATAAACCTATTAAGAACATTTAAGATTTCTTTGCAGTTCTTTTTATCCTTAAGATTACATCCTAGTAAGGATGCACCATCAGGGACACTATGTTCAAAATTTATCTGAACTGCATGTTATAAATTAGTTATACATTTTTGTTTGGTTTCAGTTGGTATCCATTTTTAACATTTGTTTTTCTTCCCATTATTTTTTGCTTAATTATAATGTTTGAGCATTTAAACTTTTATATAGCCCAAATGTCAAAACTGTATTAAAAAGTATACGCAGAGAAGTCCTACTTCTATCCCTCTCTCTCCCACCACATTTCTATACATCCCTTATTTTCATTAGTTCCTACCTTATCATTCTGTTTCATTTTATAAAAATAAGCAATTATAGTTCTTTAGAACTAATGTAGACATACCATGAGTTAAGCAATACCTTTATAAGTGAATTGTTATTTGAGTATGTTTATGGTACACAAAACCTAACTTGTATCACATTTTCTATTTGCAATACGCATAGCTTGGTAATCAAATAAACTCCTACCTGGATTCTGACTAATCCGCTCTAGAGAGTCCATATGAGCATTCAGAATTCTGCTGATCTGTTTGAGCTAAAAACAAACACAAGATATTTAGATTATAATTTCTGATATGGTAAACAAAAAGTAAACAAAATTTTGAAACTAGAAAGTGACTTTAATTTCTTCTGATAAGAAATGGACTGAGAATGATTAAACATTAACAGCTTCTTTTGCTATTTCATATTTATAATGTTCATTACATCTATATATTAATCTAATTACTTTGCAAATATCACAAATCTGATTGATTCTTAGAATTCAATAAGAAACTTACTACTACAGTACAAACATAAGTAAAGAACATTAAGAGACATTTCAGAAGATAAGAAATTCATTAAAAAATTTAAAATATTGCCTTTATTCATCCATATCAGCATTTTTATTGAGGTATAACTCAGATATAACGTATGAGATTCAGGTATGCAACATATTCTATATCTGTATATATTGTGAAATAATCACCACAATAAGTCTAGTTAACATCTGTCACCGTACATAGTTACAAAAATTTTTTTTGTATAAGTTCTGCAATCTTAGCAATTTTCAAATATGAAATATAGTATTATTAATATAGTCATTGTGCTGTATATTACATACCCATGACTTAATTATTTTATAACTAGAAGTTTGTACCTTTTGTATACCCCTTCACCCATTTTGCCCTTCCCCCCCTCTGACAACCAATCTGTTCTCTGTATTAGCTTGTTTTGTTTTGTTTTTAAATTCTACATATAAGCAAGATCATACAGTGTCTGTCTTTCTCTGTCTGACTTATTTCATTTAGCATATGTTATCAAAAATGGCATGATTTCTAAATCAGCAATTTTAAATAAATAGTAATATTCAATTGTCAAGTGTGTGTGCGGAAAATAGGTACATTCATATACAACCAATAGAAATATAATTTGATCCAACCCTTCAAAATGTAAAATTTTACAATATATATCATCTTAAAATATTCATACTTTTAAAAAATATATATTTTCTTATTGATTTTAGAGAGAGGAAGGGAGAGGGATAGAGAGATAGAAACATCAACATTGATGTGAAACATCAGTTGGTTACCTCCTGCACGCCCCCTACCAGGGATTGAACCTGCAACTGGGTCATGTGCACTGACCTGGAATCAAATCATGACTTTCTGGTTCATGGGCTGATGCTCGACCACTGAGTCACACTGGATGGGCTAAAATATTCATACTTTTTAACTCAGCATGTTCTATGTCAGAATCTGGTCCATCCTTGCTGCTTGACACAGTCACTGTAGGGAAGAAACATCTGCACAGCATGTTTCAAGGGACCTGGCGTATATGGCATACTGTTCTTAATATGTTTGCTCACCTTCTTGGCGCTATGTGTTTTAACCAAGGTCACCTCTCCGAGAAAGGTTGTTTCCCCAGGTAGGGATTTTTCCCTGAAGTTAGGGAGGGAATAAAACCCCTTAACTAAATGCCAGATGGGTAGTTAATCACTTTAACTACGAACAATCACGCTTAAGCTACATAATCTTTACTCCCTGGAATGGAGATAAGAAACGCCCTAACCTTTGGAATAGAAATTGATAGGATTAAAATCAACTGGTATAGATGTAACAAGACAATAAAACACAGAACCTGGCTGGAGAACCTGGTGACAACCTGGCTGGAGAACCTGGTGACAGAACTTGGCAGGAGATCCTGGATAGAACCAGGCGAGAGGAACCTGGCCATGATGATCACCTGAATGCTGCCTCCGTGTCCTTCATTCTTCGCCGACTCCGTCCACACCTTGGGGAACCCCTGGACCTGTTAGGGCTGGACCCCAACAGTTCTACTTCTAGGAATCTATCCAGAGAAAATTATCAAATCTAAACATAACTGATCATTGCAGGGCAATTTTGTAATGACAAAAAACTGGAAACAGTATCTCTACCAATAAAAAAATGATTATATTATTATAAAGTTACTTCTGATTAAAATTATAGAGTCATTAAAACCATGTGTTCCTCCTGGCCTGTGAGGCTCAGTGGCTGAATGTCGACCCATGAACCAGGAGGTCACAGTTCAATTCCCCTTCAGGGCACATGCCCAGGCTGTGGGCTTGGTCCCTGGGAGGGGACATGTAGGAGGGAGCTGATTGATGATTCTCATCATTGATGTTTCTATCTCTCTCTCCCACTCCTTTCCTCTCTCTTAAATCAATAAAAAATATATTAAAACTTTTTTTAAAAACATGTTTTCCAAAACAGAAACAGACTCATAGCTACAGTGAACAAACTGAGGATTGTCAGATGGAAGGAGGGTGGGGGTATGGATAAAAAGGTGAAGGGAATAAGAAGTTACAAAATAGTTACCGGAGTATAAAGTACAGCATAGGGAATATAGTCAATAATATTGTAATAACTATGTATAGTGCTACATGGGTACTAGAATTATCAGGGGGATCACTGTGTAAATTATATAATTGGATGGCCACTATACTGTACACCTGAAACAACTATAAAATAAAAAAAATGTTTTCAAAGAATGGTTATAATTTTGGGAAAACACCATGAAAGGATATTAAATGAAGGCAGAATACAAAATTTTATATAGGTATGTTTCCAAAGCTGTTCAAAACAGAAGTATTTTTTAATCAGCATAGCAAAAAGACTTGAAAGAAATAAACCAATATATTAGCAGAGTAATACAGGTGATTTAATTTTCTTTACAGATTTCCATATTTTCTAAGCTTAATACATTAAACAAGTATGTATATTAACTTTGTAATAAAAATACTAAACATTTAAAAAATTTTAGCCCCAGCTGGTTTGGCTCAATGGATAGAGTGTCGGCCTGCGGACTGAAGGGTCCCAGGTTTGATTCCAGCAAAGGGCACATGCCCGGGTTGCAGGCTCGATCCCCAGGGTGGGGCATGCAGGAGGCAGCCAGTCAGTGATTCTCTCTAATCATTGACGCTTCTATCTCTCTCTCCCTCTCCCTTCCTCTCTGAAATCAATAAAAATATATTAAAAAATAAAAAAATGTAGGATACTTTTGATGAATTTTCTAGCAAAGTCCAGGATAGTATTAAAAATAGGAGGAAATGAAAATGTTTCCACGCTTAAAAGACCAGTATATGTAATGACAACAGCAAATTAGAGTATTCTAGTATAACAAACAAATATCATTTGTAGTAGGAACAATGAGTTTTTGTAAGTGAATGTGACCGAGTATCATACACCATAATATGGACTTGCTTAATAAAAATTTTAGCTATTAGGAGGTCTCTCCCATCTCCCCCTAAGAAAAGTCAAAATCAAGAGGTAAATCTCATCACTGTGATTTAAGTTGTTATTTTTCTACCCTAGTGTATGGCCCATAGGTTGAGCTGGTCAGAATAAATTATTTACAAAATATTATTGTTCAACAAATGTGTTCTCTGCTTATATCCTTTAATTCTCTCATTGTCAATATCTCAATCTCCATGGCTAGGAAAAACAAAAGACTCAAACCATTTACTCCCCACTACTAAACTAAACTAAACTAAACTAAACTAATCCAAGGCTAAGATGAGAAAAAGGATAAGGATAGGATTGCAGTTTCCTTTTACTTAATCTGTTAGAACACATTAATTTAACACAGAGACTATGTATCAGCTCTATTTCATGCCTAAATCTGCATATACTTATCTGTGTATTAAAATTCTATTACAGCGGAACAATTCTGAATTTTGGAATCACAATAGTGATCTAATATTTCATTAAAAAGAAAACCCATGTTATGTCAACTCTTGATCATCTGTGTGGACTCAGGGAGATGGTAGTATGGATAATACCAGACTAATTTTTATTTGCCATTGTTCAACTTTAGATTCAACTAAAGTAAAGAATGGCATAATTTTTATTATAAGATTATTTTGTCCACCCTTGACATTTTGCAAAAGAAGGACCTAAGACCCAGAGAGATTAAGTGACTTAAATGAAATTCTTGTGCTTTTTCAATACACCATGCTATCTCTTCATAATTAAAAAAGCTAGTAATATGTTTGTAGATAAAGAAGTGTCTGTATATAATTGGACAAAGAGCTTACTAAAGAAATAATTACTACACATGTATTATGTCATTCATCCTCATCTACCCAAATCCTGGCTTCACTCTAATTATAATCAACTGATAGAAAGTACAATGGGAGCTCTCACAATGGGTGATTCCTCTTACCATTACTGCCATGGGGTGGCATCGAGTTAAAAGAAGGACTCCATTTAGCTGCTAAGACAACAGAGAAAGGTAGAGGAAATAAACTCTTTATGTAGAGTATAGATAAAGGGGAAATAATCATTTTTTACTGCCAAATTAATTCAAAACTTCTCAACTATTTAAATGGAGCTTTGACTGTATTTTTCCAGGCTATAATGCATTTATATTATGAGTTAAGTAGAGACTGGTGGAAACCTAATGACCATATTTAACAAAGTTTCTATGGAAAAAACATATTTTAAGTTTCACATAGTTTACTTATCAAACTTTTAAGATATAACCTAATTATAAGTTTACTTGGATAGATTTAACAGATTTAAACATCTATTCTCACATTTATATGAATATGTAGATAAATATATAAAAGAAAGAATGAATTAGCTAATGAGTAAGTGAACAGGAAAATAAGTACAGGGACAGAGTTAGTTATGTGAAGAACAGGAAGAAAACCCTGAAAATTTAGGGAGGTAAGTCATTTTTTTACTCTCCTGGGATAATCACAAAGAACTCTCAACCTTATCTGCCCTTAAATATTTCCTGTCCCATTAACTATAACCAAGAGCTTCATATCTCTAGAGGCAGATAAGGAGAACTAGAGAGGACAGGAGAAGGTGACTAGCTAAAGGAACCATAGAATGCTAATTTCATACTAAATCTTGGTTGTCTAAGTAGATAAAGCAGTTAACACACCAAGTCAATAGTGTCAGCAGGTTTTTCAAATATATTCAGGTGTTCAATAAGGTTTTTGAGATCCTGTGCCATTTGTTTCAACTGGACATCTATATTTTCTGCTAATTTGTAACTAAAAAAGCAAGTAAAGTAAAGGGATTAACAAGCAACAAATGTTTTCTCCACTTATGTATCATTACTAACATACAACAATGATACTGCCAACTGGATTTGCCCCAATTTCCCTACCTTCTCAGTGGGTCTCAGTTATGACTAATGGCGCATTTTTATGAATGCAGTATTCATGACCTTATTATTACCATCCTATATAATAAAAGGCTAATATGCAAATTGACCGAATGGCAGAACTACCTGTCGCTATGATGCGCACTGACCACCACGGGGCAGACGTTCAATGCAGGAGCTGCTCTCTGGTGGTCAGTGTACTCCCACAGGGGGAGCGCCGTTCAGTCAGAAGCTGGGCTCACGGGTGGTGAGAACAGCGGCAGTGGCGAGAGCCTCTCCCGCCTCCACGGCAGCCCTAAGGATGTCCAACTGCCAGCCTAGGCCCGCTCCCTCAGTTGGTCGGACATCCCCTGAGGGCTCCTGGACTGCAAGAGGACACAGACGGGGCTGAGGGACCCCCCACCTCCTGAGTGCACGAATCTCATGCACCGGTCTCTAGTATTCTAAAAAGACTCCATAGGTGAAGGCTTTTACTCACCTTGCCATTTTTACAGTCACATATTCACCCTCTTGCTAATGTTCTGAAGCAAAAGAGCCCTGAAACAAAGGAATTCTTTTGGGTGACAAAATAAATCCATAGGACATATTAAGAGTTATTCAGTGTTTAGTAGTATTCAGTAAGTGCAGACATGACTTCAATGACTTTGAATACATAAATTTTAAAAGTAAAACCTTATATAAATACTAGAGGCCTGGTGCATGAAAATTCATGCACTGGGTGGTGGGGGGTGGGGTGGTCCCTCAGCCTAGCCTGTGCCCTCACGCAGTTGGGGACCCCTCAGGGGATGTCAACCTGCCGGCTTAGGCCCACTCCCCCGGGGATCAGGCCTAAGCAGGCAGTCAGACATTCCTCTGGCCGCCCAGGAGCCCTTGAGGGATGTCTGAATGACAGCATGAGGAGCGGGCCTAAGCTGCAATCGGACAGCTTAGCACTGCCACCAAGATGGGAGAGGCTCCCCCCATCGGAGCTGTACTCACAGCCATCAGCCCGGCTTGTGGCTGAGCGGAGCTCCCCATGTGGAAACGCACTGACCACCAGGGGGCAGCTCCTGCATTGAGCATCTGCCCCCTGGTGGTCAGTGCATCTCATAGCGACCAGTCGGTTCCTGGTAGTTCTGCCTTTAGGGTCCATTTGCATATTACCCTTTTATTATATAGGACTAGAGGCCCGGTGCCCAAAAATTTGT
>NW_005361652.1:7288-8628 GCF_000412655.1 Myotis brandtii | reverse complement strand
GCTCCAGCTTGAGGCCTCGGCTGCTGAAAGCAGGGATCTGGGTTTGTTTGGGTTCTATAATTGTAAAACTGTTTCGGTCCTGCTTGCTCTAGCTCTCATGGCTGAAAGCAGGTTTCTGGAGTTTTGTTTAGCTTCTATATTTGCAACAATGTTTCTTAGAGAGCAAGCTCAGAGGCCGGCAAGGCAGGCGGGGAACCTTGGCTTCCTCCATCACTGGAGCAAGCAAGCCTCCTGTTCACTTCAGCTGCCTGGCAGCCAGCCACCATCCTGGTTGGCAGTTAATTTGCATATCGCCCTGATTAGCCAATGGGAAGGGTAGTGAAGTTATGGTTAATTACCATGTTTCTCTTTTATTAGATAGGATGCTCCATCATCCACCAAAAGATGTTTTGAGAAATAATACAATAATCAAAGGAAGATAAATCTGCTAAGTTCACAAAAAATTAATTAGTTGACTATTTTTAAGATTTCCATCCAAACTATTAACACACACACACACACACACAACTTAGTCAACATGTTTATGAGAATGAAAGTGACCAGAGGGTTTTTCAACCTTAATGTTTATAAAGATTAAAAAATCAATTAGATTTATTGATAACTATGTACTGTCTTTCTGTCCCAAAGTACTTATAGGTAATTGGTTGCCTAGATTGTTGAAGATTCTAGTACAGACTCTCTCAAATTATAAATCTAACTACATAAAAGCAATTGGAAAAAGAACACTGTTTCAATTATTTCTTCAAACTACAGTTAGGATCTCTTGGCTAAAAATATAACTCTATATGTTTCAAATAGAGAAATAGAGAAAAAAATGACAGAATGGGTAGAATCACACGCCAACAAAAGATTCACAAAAACTGAAATACAAAAGCAGAAACAGAATAAGGGTCCATACAGATTAGCAGCACATTTAACGAACCTACAAAAATGTTAATTTCAAAACTCTTAAAAATAAGCTTAGTCTTACCTCACTAATAAGCCATTGATAAAATAAGTCCAATTTAATCTCAATCTAGTTTACATAGAACATTCATACAAATTCTCTTAAGAACACTATATAATTTGGCTTAATTTTCTCTCAGTTCTAGAGGGATAAGTTACTGTGGGAACATTGGAAATATACCAATCGAAGGCATAGCCTGCACTGCACACAAATGAAATAAATCCAGCCCAAGACAAATAAAATATATTCAGCCCAAGACATTGACAAAACCATTCAATTTTTAAAGTTATGCAGTTTGCCCCCAGATTAACAAATTGCCTTTAAAATAGCAAATACTTTATCACTGAAGTAATTGCATGAACATTAGTTTTAAGAGTCAATATATTTAACCATA
>NW_005361652.1:0-7230 GCF_000412655.1 Myotis brandtii | reverse complement strand
GGGGGTGCACAGACAATACAATATACAGATGATTTATTATAGAATTATACACCTGAAACATATAATTTTATTAACCAACATCACCCCAATAAATTCAATTAAAAAGTAAAAAAGGAAGTCAATATAAATAGCAGACCATAAATATCCTACAATGCTATGACAACACAGCCATAAAATTTAAGAACAAAGTTGACAAATATAAAAACTTTACAGTGATCATATATAAGCTTGAAATTTTTAAATTTTGAGAATATGTTTATTCAAGTTGGGGACAGTGAAACAAGGAAGGGCTTAGGATAGAAGAATCAACAGGAGAGAGACTAGGCAGGGCTTTGGCTCACTGGAAAGTCAGAGAAAAGGGGGCCTTGGAGATAGGTTCAGGGGGTTAGCCCAGCACAAGCTGCTGCTGCCCATTGCTCCCCTGATTGCAAGTCTCGTGGGGGGTCCTTTAGCGTTTAGGAGATGCATGCCTGTGCAGGAAGAGGAGAGGGAAGGAAAAGACACAGGCATGCTACCAGGAGGGAGAGCACGCACCAGGCTTGAAATGAGTAAGTCTATAAAATGCTGTAAAACAAAATTGTCAGAATGATTAATTTATTTTCAAGAATCCTAAACAGTCAATAACAACAACAAAAAAATAGTCAAATAAGCTGATAAACAGCCACAAGAAGTTGTCCTACCAATTTTTATTCCTGACCTTTCAATTATTTTTCTCTTTTTAAGTAGCTGATTCCTGCCCCATTCCTTATCTTTACTCAGTTACTTACATCCTCTCATGCTCCTCGTCTTCATACTTCTGATAAACAGAACTACTCTGGTCCTTCAAAGACTCCTCTAAAGGGATCCAGGGATCTTCTATTTCCTTCTGCTGCGACAGGAGAAAATCCGATTCATTTTCTAGCCTGGAAAAAAATTAGTCAACAGAAGGGCTGGTGAAAGGAATTTGGGAGTGACAAAGTACGTTGTAATCAACTACAATTAGGATAAAACACTAAAAAGATAGATCTTTAAACTGTCAACCTAGGAAATGTAAGATTCTACCTTTTTCTATCCAATTTTACTTTTTCCACTTCTCCATGTGAAACAGTAATCTATAAAGGAAAATAAGAATACAATAATGTAAGTATTTGAATTTATATTGTAATTTTAAAGCAGTATTAATTTTCTTTATACGCTTCAAATATGAAAGTGTTCCTAATTCAGGGCACTTACTATCTAAGAAAAACATTTTTAAGTTGATAACATATTGGAATAGAAAATGAACCACTAAACACAGGTCTATTCTCTTGTGTTCATCTGAAAATACTTGTCTAATGCAAGTAGATTAATGAGAATATCTTCTCACCTTTTCACCATTCTCAATCAATGTATGGTCCCAAGCATTGACCTGGGTGGTCTGATGAAGAGAGTGCTTCTCTTGATCCTCTAATTAAAGGTTCCATTTATTTATCAGATCGTCCAGCTGATGATATGTCATCACAGGAGTTATGATCGGACTAAAAAAAAAGAATGCAATATGATCATACTTTTAAAAAGAATGATCTTAAATGGATAACATAGAGGACTTAGTGAAGAAAATAGTATATGAGAAATTTCTCAGACCTGCTCCCACAAAAAAACCATAACTGGTAAAGATTATTTTAAAAACAACTATTCAAAGTGTATGGAAATTGCCCTAACCAGTTTGGCTCAGTGTATAGAGCATCGGCCTGTGGACTGAAGGGTCCCAGGTTCGATTCCGATCAAGGGCATGTACCTTGGTTGTGGGCACATCCCCAGTAGGAGGCATGCAGGAGGCAGCTGATCTATGTTTCTCTCTCATCGATGTTTCTAACTCTCTATCCCTCTCCCTTCCTCTCTGTAAAAAATCAATAAAATATATTAAAAAAAAACCAAAGTGTATGGAAATTATCCTAAGGAAATACAGTAAATACATATTTATTCCAAAAATCTACTAAATCTCATTAAAAATGGCTAAAGTCCTTCCACCTCAGCTCAGCATGATGATACATCCATTCTGCATCGGTGTAGCCAAAGAGATAGGACTCACTCAAGGTGATCCATTCCAGGTCTAAACAGTATTTTCAAAACTGAGTAGGCACCTGGTCTTCCATCCTTCACTAGGCAGAGAACCAAGCAACATTTCCATTCCCTTACCAGATGATATCAAAAAGGCTGAGCAGGTAGCCGATCTTTGATCCTCTGATGAGTGGAACCAGACTATGTTCTGATTTCTCTGCTGGGGCAAGTGTCAGCAGGGTAGGTTGGAGAGATAATTACCAATTCCATGCCCAGCAGAGGCAGGCAATGTTCAATTTTCCTACCAGGCTACTGTCATCTCAGTACAGTGACAAACTGAACCAAAATCCCCACCCAGCAGCAACCAAGGCTCAATAAGGTAGAGTGAGACAGCATTAAGTACTGTTAGTCTTCAACCTTTGTCTTCAGTGTCAGTGGACCCAGTGGGGATCTAACCTCTACATCCACCAGGCATCATTGAGACAGAAAGATAATGAAATTATGGGCTAGTAAGGACTCGAATTCCTACCACTCTTGATGTCAGTAAGGCTCACTGGAAAGCTTAACCTCCACACCCACTAGAAAAACCAAGACTCAATGAGGCAGGGCTAGTTAGCACTCTGTCCCCCTTCTCCCAGAGCCTGTGTCAGTGAGGTCCAGTAGAGAGCTAAGCTTCCATATCAACCCAGCATCAATGAGACTGAATAAAGCAATATGAGGCAGAGCAGTTGACATTCTGCTTCCTTCCTCCTCTTGTGTAGGTAAGTCTCAGTAGGAAGCTGAAATTCTGCCTCTACCCTGCAACAACTAAGCAGTATGAGTTAGTTATCCACTTTCCCTTATTCTGAGCACCTGGAGGCTGAGCTGGGGACTAAGCTTATATTCCCACTTAGAGGCAATAAAGTGGTATGGCACACAAAGCCCCTCTTACATGGGGAAGTAGTCAGCAGGGCAGAGGTGGAGCTAAACATCTATCCAGGGGTCCTCAAACTTTTTAAACAGGGGGCCAGTTCACTGTCCCTCAGACCGTTGGAGGGCCGGACTATAGTTAAAAAAAAAACTATGAACAAATTCCTATGCACACTGCATATATCTTATTTTGAAGTAAAAAAACAAAACGGGAACAAATACAATATTTGTATTTGCATGTGGCCCGCGGGCCGTAGTTTGAGGACCCCTGATACCATTCATCTGCATGGAGGCACTCTGAGTCAGTGATCCACTTTTGCTGGGATGGTATGAGCAGGGTATGATGGGAAGCTGAACATGCAAACGCACCCAACCCTTGCACTACACCTCAACAAAAGGACTGCCTGATGAAAAAAAGATTTAAATAGGACTCAGATTCTCCCAACATAACAGACAAAATGTCCAGAATAGAATTGAAAGTTACCTGTCATATCAAGAACCAGGAAAATCTCAACTCACAAGAGAAAAGACAATCTACCGATGCCAACATTGAGAGGTATCAGATATTGGAATTATCTAAAAAGAATTTTAGAGCAACCATCAAAAAAATGCTCTAACAGCAATTATAAATCCTCTGGAAACAAATGAAAAATCTCATCAAAGAAATAAAAGTTATGAAAAGTAACCAAATGGAAATTATAGAACTAAAAAATAAAATAACTGGAAAAGCTCACATGAAGTGTTTTACACTAGGGAGATGACAGAGAATAGAATCAGTGAGCTTGAAGCTAGATCAACAGAATTTACAGAGCAGTAGAGAGAAAATAGGTACAAAAAGTGAAAATAAATCTCAAGGACTCTGGAGGACAGTAATAAAATAGGTGACATTCATAACATTAGAGGATGATACATTAGAGGGGAAAACAGAGAATGGAATTGAAAATGTTATCTGAGAAATAAAGGTTTGAAACTTCACAAATTTGGCAAAAGATATAAACTATTCAAGGAACTGAGCAAATCCCAAATAGAATAGTACACATAATATTTAATTTCTGAAGACAAAAGATAAAGAAAAAAATTTAAAAAGCAGATCTAAAAATACAATGAAGCAACAGCATCTAATTATCATTTATAGTTCACTTTTCCCAACAGCATAAAATACAACTTTCAGATGCACATGGAATATTCACTAAGAAAGACCATATCCTCATTCATAAAACAAACCTGAACAAATATAAAAGAAATGAAATCATACAGAGTATGTTCTCCAACCATAATGGAATCAAACTAGAAATCAACCAAGAAAAATCTCCAGATACTTGGAAATTAAACAACACAATTCTAAATAATCTATGGGTCAAAGAGGAATTCATAAAAGAAAATTTGAAAGTACAGTTGACCCTGGAACATCTTTGGGGGTTAGGGACACCAACACCTCATGCAGTTAAAAATCTGTAAATAACTTTGTTCTTTTTCAATTATAGTTGATAGTTAATATTATTTTATATTAGTTTCGAGTGGAAAATCCATGTGTAAGTTTTGACTCCCCAAAACTTAACTACTAAAAGCCTACTGGCTGACCTGAAGCCTAACCAATAACATAGTTGATTAACACATATTTTGTATATGTATTATACTGTATTCTTACAATAAAGTAAGCTAGAGAAAAGAAAATGTTATTAAGAAAATCATAAAGAAGAAAAAACACATTTACAGTTTTTATTTTTTAAAATCCGTATATAAGTGGACCCATGAAGTTCAAACCTAGATTGTTCAAGGGTCAACTATACATAGAATTGAATGAAAATAAAAATACAGCATAACTAGTCCAGCCAGTGTGGCTCAGTGGTTGAGCATCGACCCATGAACCAGGAGGACATGGTTCCATTCCCAGTTAGGGCACATACCCGAGTTGTGGGCTCAATCTCCAGTAGGGGACGTGCAGGAGGCAGCCAATTTGATGATTCTCATCATTGATGTTTTTCTCTCTTTCTCTGCCTCTCCCTTCCTCTTTTTGAAATCAATAAAAACATATTTTTTAAAAAGAAAATACAACAAAACTAAATATGTACACAGCTAATGCAGTATTGAGAAGAATATTTATAGTATTAAATGTTTACATTAGAAAAAAAGATGCCAAAACCGGTTTGGCTCAGTGGATAGAGCGTCAGCCTGCGGACTGAAAGGTCCCAGGTTCGTTTCCGGTCAAGGGCATGTACCTGGGTTGCGGGCACATCCCCAGTAGGAGATGTGCAGGAGGCAGCTGATCGATGTTTCTCTCTCATCGATATTCCTAACTCTCTATCTCTCGCCCTTCCTCTCTGTAAAAAATTAATAAAATATATTTTAAAAAAAAGAAAAAAAGGAATATCACAAATCAATAATCAAAGTTCATACCTCAAACAACTAGAGAAAAAGAGAAAAATGAACCCAACATAGCAAAAAGAAAAGAAATAATAATGAGTAGATGTGAATAAAATTGAAAATAAAAACAATAGAGACTAGTCAATAAAACAAACTTATTTCTTTGGGAAAAGATCAATAAAATTGATATAAGAAAGGTACAAACCACCAATATCAGAGGTAAAATGGAAATATCCCTACCGATATTTAAAGGACAAAAAGGGAATAATGCAAACAAATTTACACTCATAAATTTGATAATGTAGAAGAAACAGATCTATTCCTTAAAAACCACACACTACTAAAATACATCAAAGATGAAACAGATAACCTAAATAGTCCTAGAACCACTATATAAATTGATTTGTAATTTAAAAGCTTCCAAAAATTAATATCCAAACTTTAATGAATTAACACCGATTTTAAACAATTTCTTCTATAAAACAGAAAAGAATAGTTCCAGATCATTTTATGAAACCAGTATTATCTGGATATCAAAACCAGAGATAGAATAAAAAAGATAGAAAACAAAACTACAGAAATATATCTCTCATGATTTTAGATACAACAGTCCTCAAACAAAATACTAGAAATTGAATTCAAAAATGTATAAAAAAATATATACCAAGTGGTATTTATTCCACATATGTAAGGCTGGTTCAATATTTGAAAAACAATCAATGTGATTCACTATACTATCAAGCTAAGGAAGAAAATCTTTTTTAAAAATACACTTTTCTTGATTTCAGAGAGAGGAAAAGAGAGGGAGAGAGAGATAGAAACATCAATGATGTTGCCTCCTGCATGCCCCCTACTGGGGATTGAGCCTGGAACCCAGGCCTGTGTCCTAGCCAGGACTTGAACCATGACCTACTGGTTGGTGGACCAATGCTCAACCACCGAGCTACACTGATAGGGCAAGAAAAAATCTTAAATGATCATATCAATTAAGGCAGAAAAAGCATTTAACACAAATATGTCAGCTGAGAATGGTACAAAAGCAATTCAATGGAGGAAGATAGCCTTTGAACAAATGATGATGGAAAAATCGAACATCCCTAGATTAAAAAAAGAAGGAATCTCAATAAAACTCACACCTTATACCAAAATTAACTCAAAATAGATCATGACCTTAAATGTAAAATGTAAAACTATAACTAGAGTTAGACAAAGAGTTCTTATATTTCATATTAATAGAATAATCCATTAAAGGAAAATTTGGTAAATTTGACCTCATCAATTTAAAGTTTTTGACAAAACACCATGTTGAAAATATAGAAAAAGACAAGTTACAGAGTTAGAGAAAATATTTATAAACCACATATCTGATAAAGAACTGGTATCGAGAATACATAAAACTCTTAAAACTTAGTAAAAAATACAAATCCAAGTAGAAAAAGGACAAAGTACATAAACAGACACTTCACCAAAGAAGATATGCTGATGGAAGATAAGCACATGCAAACGTTCAACATCATGGTTTTTATTTTTAAAGGTCACATCACATTTTCCAAGGGATTAAAATGCCTTCAAGAACATGAAATAAATTGAAACCACTTCCTGGTTATCAGATACCCTAAATACTTAATTCTACAATCTGCTTTTTACATTTCCTATATCGTGGACTTCCTCCCAAGTCAGAAACTATATTTTCTTTCTTTTTTTAATCTTTATTGTTGATAGTATTACAGATGTTCCCCCTTTTCACCCCCATTGTCCCCCTCCACCCGGTTCCTGCTACATCTCAGGCCTTCACCACCCAACTGTGTGTCCATAAATAAGATCTTTGGGTAATCACTTCCCGCCACCTCCGCCTCCCTTTCCTCTGAGGTTCGGCAGTTTGTTCCATCCTTCCATGCCTATGATTCTATTTTATTCACGAGTTTATTTTGTTCATTA
>NW_005361651.1:0-1802 GCF_000412655.1 Myotis brandtii | reverse complement strand
AATTCTTCCAAATAAAGTTAATTTATACTGGGTAATGAGGATAATTCCAACTACAATAATTGTTGTTTTTGTTAATCCTCACCAGAGGACATTTTTGCCGTTGATATTTAGAGAGTGAAAGGGAAAGAGGGAGGGAGGTAGACAGGGAAAGAGAGATAGAGAGAGATATAGAGATAGAAAGAGAAACATCAATGTGAAAGAGACACATTGATCAGTTGCCTCCTACATGCTCTCTGACCAGGGCCAGGGATCAAGCCTGCAACCCAGGTATTCACCCTTGAGCAGGAGTCAAACCCGGGACTCTTTGGTGCATGGGCTGATACTCCAACCACTGAGCAACACTGGTCAGGGGTATAATAATAGTCTTAATCAGCTTCCTCTTGTGGTCACAGCATTTATTCACATTCCATCTACACTTATGAAGGACTTCTGATAATATAATGAACTCTATGGCAATGACTTATTTTCCTAATATTTAGTACTTTCTTCCTTAATAAGATGGTTCCGATTTATTAAAGACAGCAGCATACCCAACTAAAAGATTATATTCCCTAGCCTGCATTGAAGATAAGTATACCTGGTGCCTAATTTCTGGCCACTGAGAGACCAGAGGATGTGAAGTTGTTCTGAATTCATAGAGGCTTCATAAGGATGGAGGAAAATCTAGATGAGCTGCTATTATTCTTGGAGGACAATGGACATGCATGATATAGACATACATACACACATACATATACAATGGACTTCCAAAAAGTAAGTACAGAGAAGGCAGGAAATAATTAATAAAATAGTTTATTCCCAAAGAGCAGAGCATGAGGCCTTATTTTGGGCTAGTCCAGGCAGCATCTACACAGTCCCCTAGCAGGCTGTGGTTAATGGATGGTCAGTGACTGAGAATGTTTTCTGATCAATGTCATTATGAAGACATTTTTCAATATGGTAATTCTAGGCTTCATCCCACTATCATTTGTTGTATGTGTTAGGCAGATATAATTTGTACCTTAGCTTATAGGTAGTTGGATCCAAAGAAATCCTATTAGGAACTAATGAAGAAGATTGGACAGATTTTCCTGAGATGAAATTTTGAGGTTGTCTATGTATGAAAGAAAGATTTTTCTCAAAAGCACAGACCATGGCAAATGTTGTGTTAGTCTACAATATACATTATTTCCTGTTACACTGTTAGCAAGAACTCTGATCTCTGATGATAACTCCTTTTTGCCATCGCTGGACTGCCCAGTGTTAGACAATTTTCCCTTGTGCAATTTTCTTTCTTAATTTCAGGTTTAATATACACACACACATTTTCCTACCTTGATAAACATTACCACAAACATACTAATTAATCTATTCCATTGTTGATAAATGTATGGATTTGTATGGTTTTAAAATAAAGAATGAAACGATAGGCAGATTTGGTAAAATATTTTGCATATAGCATTAGAGATTCAAATTTTCATTTCATTCTGTAAAGAGCAAAGAACTTATTATCAAGTCACTGGTGTAAAACAACTCTAGGTGTTCATGTGATTTTTTTTAACTTTTACTTTAGACCTTACATCAAAAGCAGAAGATGACAAATTAATAAACGGGAAGATAATTGTTAATGATTGGGCATATGCCAGGTATTGAATGCTTTCATTGCATTAGCACACCCTTATATGTTGTGTTCTTTTTTCTCACTATATCATTATACTGAGATTGAGATATCAAATCAAGGTAGCATGACAGGAAGATGGTACTGGATGGGACTTATTTTCTGGAAGGACTAAAGCAGGGGTCCTCAAACTTTTTAAACAGGG
>NW_005361650.1:0-858 GCF_000412655.1 Myotis brandtii | reverse complement strand
CTTGAGATGCAGCTGTACGATAATACCTTACAGGCTTTGCTTTCCACCCTGTCACCTAGTTACTACCAATTATACGTATGTATAGGCTTTAGCTTTTAAAAAATCCCAAAGTGCTTACTATGATTATTTAGTTAAAAAAAAAACCCAAAACAACATTCAACAAATGTAAGTACCAATGCTTAGTTCTTAGGCAGTAAATAATCATACTCAATAATTGTGGAATCCACAGGCCGATGCTCTATCCACTGAGCCAAACTGGCTAGGGATGCTTACCTATTTTTAAACACTATAAAAAGAACAACAGGGAGATTAAAAATGGCAGCAGAGAAAGTGGATGCTGCATGGACCACTCCCAGGAATAAACTGGAATTACAACTAAAATACAGAAAAACTTTCTAAATAAACAAAGGAAGACTCGCAGGAGAGAACCCTGATACCCGAGGACTGAAAGTGGAGACCGCATAGATAGACAGTGGTAGGAGGAGCAGAGGCATGAAAGAGCTGGCCAGGAGCCCACAGACAACAACTGAAGTCCTGGAGAGATAGCTCAGCTGTTGGTGATTGCCACTGAGAACTCATCTGATATTTGATGGGCAGAGAGCACCAGAACTGAGAAGGGTATCCACATAACATCTGGCTGTGAAAAGCAGCAGGGTTGCTATCTGCCAGGCAGCGATGGCTGGGAATTCAGGCACTCTCTTAAAGGGACAACGCACAAAATTCCCAGTGGAGCCACCCACCTTGTGCTCCAGCAGAGGGGAGGCAGAGTGGACTGGAGCTGTGTAAGCAGACACCCTTGGTTTCCTGTGTTGTGTTATTCTCTCATGTAGCAGAGGACATCTTTCCCACATAGACATT
>NW_005361649.1:0-651 GCF_000412655.1 Myotis brandtii | reverse complement strand
GAAATGCAGCCCATGAGACCCTTTTTAAAGCTAGTTCGGATAGCTTGTAGTCTAAGACCAGGGAGGACCAAAGAGCTGTGCCCTGCCTCTCGGGTGGGCAAGTTATTATCAATCACCCGGAACTGTTTTCTGTCCTATCATCCAATCTGAGGAGAGACTAGGGCTGGAGGTGGGTATCAGCACATTTCCTTAGATAATAGTCTGGGGCTACATCTCTGGGCCATTTTAGAGCAAAAGGCATGGATTAGTGACATACAGACAAAGATGGCTCTTCTGATGAGCAAGTAATGAGCACAGAGTGTCCTGGAGGGAGAGGAGGCGGGAAAGGGCAGGGAAGCAGTGGGTGTCAGCACAGACACATTAGTTCAGCAGCCAGAGACCTGGAAGTGTATGGCAGTTCCTCCCATGAGAGTAGGGTGAGCAGCTGGAGCTGGGAATACCCAGTCTTTGCAGGGAAAACCAAGGTTGCCATGGGATTTCCTCAGGCCAAGGGCTCCAGGCACAGCCTCAGACTGCCCAGGGCTGTCCCCAGGGGTGCTCTGTGCTTAGTGAGACAATCTGAGGAGAAACTGCATAGTTGGGTGACAAATGGAGATAACATGCAGGCAGCAGCCTGCAGGTGACAGCACTCAGGGTGAAAGATTTTCGTGC
>NW_005361648.1:0-760 GCF_000412655.1 Myotis brandtii | reverse complement strand
GAAGAAACTGCAAGGAGGCTAGTCATTGCTAGGGAGAAAAAGCCAGGTGTTGCTATGTGATGTCATTACCCAGCGCCCACAGTGACCATTTCTGGGCTGGGCTGGGCTGTGGGCTGCATTTTGCACCATGGGGTCTCAGCAGCATTGGCTGTGATTTGGTGGGGTGTCACTCCGGGGTGGTGACAGGGCCTGTGTCCCACTTGGGGGAAGCTGAGTGTTGCTTTGTGGGCACCAGGTCTGTGGTGCCATTTCTCTGTGGGTGTCAAGGCAGCTCCTGCATTGAGCGTCTGACCCCTGGTGGTCAGTGTGCATTATAGTGACTGAACGGACAGTTGGACATTTAGCATATTTGCCTTTTATATACTGTATACTAGAGGCCCAGTGCACGAATTTGTGCACCAGTGGGGTCCCTCGGCCTGGCCTGTGGGATCAGACCAAAACCAGTTCTCCAACATCCCCTGAGGGGTCCTGGATTGTGAGAGGGCACAGGACAAGCTGAGGGACCCCACTGGTGCATGAGCGCGGCCGGGGAGGGACCGACGGAGGGCTCCAGGGTGTGTTCGGCCCATCTTGCTTAGTCCCAATCAGCTGGACCCCAGCAGCAAGCTAACCTACCGGTCAGAGCATCTGTCCCCTGGTGGTCAGTGCATGTCCTAGCAAGCGGTTGAGCATCCTTAGCATATCATTCATATATCATGCTTTGATTGGTTGAATGGACGACGAGACGACCGGACACGTAGCATATTAGGCTTTTATTATA
>NW_005361647.1:0-2367 GCF_000412655.1 Myotis brandtii | reverse complement strand
CATCACCACTCCTGCGGTCTGAGGCCATTGTTAAGTAAAATGAGGGGTACGTGAACACAAGCACCGCGATGCAGTGATGACCAAGACGGCTGCTAAGTGACCAGAGGGCAGCAGTGCCCACAGCGTGGACACACAGGACAAAGCGCTGATTCATGGCCAAGCGGGTGGTGTGACCAGCGTGAGATTTCATCGCATGCCTCCAAACGGCACACACCTGAAAACAGGTTGTTCATTTCTGGAATTTTTCATTTAATAATTTTTCACTGACCACAGTTCATCACGGGTAACCGAAACCTCAAAAAGCAAAACTGTGGATAAAGGGGGATCCCTGTACAACTGTCCCATGTGACGGAAGGTAGGAGCGTCCCTGCTTGTCCGCCACGTTAGACTGTGAGCTTGTTGCAAGCAGGGACCACGCCTTTTCTGTCCCTGTGTCCCTCCCTGTGACCCAGCACCTCACCCAGGGCTGGGCACTCAACATTGAACTTTACTTCTGTTCAATGTCAAAGCCCAGAGCAGGACTCTCGTAAAATAGACGTCTCTCTGCCCGAAGAGGCCGTAACAACTTCCTGGTTGTTTAAAAATAAGTGTGTAGTCTTTTCCTTGCACGATTTCCTAACTTGATCTTTTTCATCCGGAAGGACAGCACCCACGGCTCCAGGAAGCGGGTCCGTGGCTGTGCCGCCCGAGCTTCCTGCTCCAGCGGGATGGGGGGCGGGAAAGGCACAGGTCCTCCAGGAGCCCTGTCCCCCTCGGGGCTGGGTGGACATAAAACTGCGGCCCCTCCCTGGCCCTGTCACGACATCCTCGCACCAGAGGCACTGGAATGCCACAGGAAACCCGACAGCTCAGAGGTCTGCACGTCACAGGCCTGCACTGGGGCCTCACACGGGTCAGGAAAAGCAGCCGCAGCGGATCAAAGCGTCCTTCCCGCCCTGGAGGAAACCCACCCCCAGAGCAGGAGCTCAGCACACGCTGCTCCCGGGAGGATTCCTCCGTCCAGATGGGAGCAGGCCGCCGGCCAAGCCACCCTGTCTCCTCAGTCACATTCTTTGTCTGATCCTGGGGTTCTGATCATGACAGGAGATCTGCAGCCTCGTCCCCACCCCCACTGGCCCTGCCAGGCCTGTCCCCGCACCTGGGAGGGCAGAAAGGGCCAGTGTCCAGCTCCCAGCCTCCGCCAGCCCATCAAGCAAAGCCTCAAAATACAAGTGAGGACACTCAGTCACGTGCCCAAGGGGACCTGGAGCTTGTGACAGGCCTCCTGGCTGGTGTAAACCAGCTGTCTAAACCTGCCCTCTGGGGCCGGTTGGTGGGAACTGGGTCAGAGCACAGGACGCCGTTAGAAATGGAGCAGGCTGCAGCCCCGAGAAGCGCCTCTGCTCTTCCCAAAGGAGACGGGAGGCCCCACCTTTGCTGCCTGGAAAGTAGACGGGGAGGGAGCACGGTGTGAACCCCCAGGGGAGGAGCAAGCAAGGGCTGGGTGGTTTGAGGAGAGGGCTGGGGAGGCCTGGCAGGTGGCCTAGCGCTTCCACACCTTCCAGGCCTTTCCAGGGACAGGAAGGGTGGGCGCTGGCTGGAAGAGGGGGAAGCTTCCCAGGTTCAGGGCAAAGTCCCAGGGAGGCGGAGGAAGGGCCGTGTGCTAGTCTCGACTCTGAATGAAGGTAGAGGCAGAGGGGTGAGGCTCCAGGCCCCTTCCCTGTCCCCCCAAGACCTGGCTAAGCCACAGCAGCTGCACATGGGCCTCTGAACAAGGAGGAGGAACAATGGGGTCCCCTGCAAGTCAACGCCATTTGCAAACCCCAATAATGAGTGTCTGGGGACCCCCTGGCTCTAAAGCCCCAGGACTCTAGCCATGGTTGGGGCAGAACCCCAGGATTGAGGGTGTCCTTGAGGGGCAGAGGGTGCAGCTAGGTACAGCCTGCAGATGCAGAGGGACAGCCTCCCCCAGCCACATCCGGGGGGAGCTGGGCACCGGCAACAGCAGAGGGTGGTGAAGGCCTCGGCCAGATTCCGTGTGGCCCAGAGAAGCAGGCATGCACAACCCCACTTTGTGTGTTTTTTTGTTTTTTTTATATTTTAGACATAATTGACAAATAACATTATATTCGTCTCAGGTAGATAACATCATGCTTCGACATTTGTATATATTGCAAAATGACCACAAGTCTAGGTAACATCCGACACCACATCAAAGAAATGTTTTTTTCTTTGATGAAAACTTTTTAGATCTAGGACCTGAGCAACTTTCAAATAGACGAAGCAGTGTTACTAACTACAGGCAATCCCCACGTTTCAGGCGGTTTGGGTTCTGGGCTTCGTCCTGTGGGCTCAGGGATGCCAGGGCTTTGGCCTGAGAAGGGGTAG
>NW_005361646.1:0-478 GCF_000412655.1 Myotis brandtii | reverse complement strand
GGAGGAATCCCCTGGGCCATCCTGGGAGGTGCCAGCGGGAAGCAGCGCCCCTTCCCCTCCTGGCTCTTGTTGGCCTCCAGGCCCCTCCTCGCAGGAGGGCGTGCATCCTGCAGGGCGGGCGCCAAACCTCCGGAGGTGGGTCCCTTGCAGCCAGGTTATTTGCTTTTCCTTGTAAGAATGCGAATCAAAGCAAAACTTCCACCCAACAAACAAACAAACACAGCACCCCGATCTGGCTCTCCGGCCCCTGCACGCAGGGTGGCCGCGGAAGGCAGCCTGAAGGGTTCCTTTGTGACCAGAGGCGCTTTCTGAAAGGAGACGGGGATGGCTGCTTTATGAGGAAGTGGCAAGACCTCGTTATCCTCACCACCCAGCAGGGTGGGCCGGGGACCACCCGGAGCGCCACGGGGAGAGCCCCCCACCGGAACCCTTCTCCGGGGTTCCCTGGGCCTGAGTTGGGACCCAGCTGTCTTCCTCC
>NW_005361645.1:0-793 GCF_000412655.1 Myotis brandtii | reverse complement strand
TTTCCATCTTCAGTTCCATAGTGGGCGGGGCACTGGGTGCTGTGGGTGGGGTGTCGGTGTCAGTGCAATGCCTGGTTTCTTTCTATTCCCTGGAGGCCAGTAGCTCCCCAGCACCCCGAGGTCTCCGGACATTGCCAAGTGTCTCCCGGGGTGGGGATGGGGCGACATCCCCCTGTGTGGGGAGCCCCTGCCACCCTCCATTCCCTCACGGCACCCACATCCCCAAACCTAGAGCTCCATGTTGCAGGGCACGCAGACCCCGCCCTCCCCTCCAAGCAGAACCCGCAGCTTCTGCCCATGAGGACCCACAGACACACAGTCTGGCCGTTTGGACGAGTGCGGCCGAATGGATGGCCTGCCTCCTGTGGCAGCGGCAGGGGCAGGGGCAGGGGCAGGGGCGCTCAGCAGCCAATGTCCAGGGAAGGCTTGGTCCAGCGGAGGGCCGCCAGCTCTCTGTGCGTGACTGTGCTCAGGTTCACTCCGAACAACCTGCGGGCACAAAGGGGCGTGCGGTCGTACATCAGCTCCATCGTGTGTGTCGTCCTGACACGCCAGCTTGTGGGTGGGATGCCCAGTCAGGGTGGGATGCCCAGGCAGGGCAAGGACAAGAATCAAGCGATGGCCCTGGCCGGTTTGGCTCAGTGCATGGAGTGCCAGCCTGCGGGTGGAAGGGTGCCAGGTTGGATCCTGGTGAAGGGCCCTGGTTGTGGGCTGGATCCGCAGTGTGGGATGGGCAGGAGGCAGCCGGTCAATGATTCTCATCATTAATGTTTCTCTCTTTCTCTCTCTCTCT
>NW_005361644.1:0-1462 GCF_000412655.1 Myotis brandtii | reverse complement strand
ACAAAATAGTATTATTTGAAATTTTAAAAGCAATCCCTTTTTCTTATACTTTAATTAAGATTTGATTTATATATCCATTTAAAAATAAAATTCTTCTATTAGTTAATGAGATTTATCATTTTCACTAACTAAATTATTTTAGACATTGAAAATAAAAATTTCAAACTCAATATACTTAATTGTTATCTTAAAAATATAATATTGTAAACTTACAAATCTAAGACAGTGACTTTTTATTAGTACCTAAACAACTGTAGGGTCTCAGTTCCCCCTCCAGTTACTGGACCTTTATGGACACCGGGTATTAGATGAAGATATGAGCAGTCATAGGCATATAAGAGAGTCACTATTACAGACCAGGTAGCCATTGCTAACAAGGATCCATCAGTCAAAACAGTTTTAAAGTAGCTGCACAAAGCAGCCCTTACTACTAGTAATCCAGTATGAAACACAGGAGCCACACCAAGCAGCCGTGCACTTGCTGGTTAGTAACACATCTTTATACTAACTTAGACAAAAGAGGCTTCTTGCCAAATGGTGACGTCAATATTTGGGTTGTAGTAAGGTATGCCTGTGCAGTGCATACAGTACAATCACTGTGACTTTGCTTAGAGTGTCTTTGAACATCCAGCATCCCCTGGACTGGGCCCACACACTCCAGTTGGCCTTGAATATCTGGTATACTTTGATTAGAGTTCCCACAACAACCCACTTTAAAACAAATAAATAAATCTCTTTACCATTTCATAAATCTTAAAAAATAAATAGTGTTTATAAAGTTTTTACTATTATACTGTTCACTAAAAATATATTTATTTTTGGTATGACTTCCTGGGATTACACATCTACTCTTACTACCAAGAAAAAATGAAGTAACTGTATCTGAAATATGAGTAGTCAAGTCATCAAAGGACACTATGCATTGCTAAAACCAAGCAAAACAATACAAAAATATAGACTTTACTCATCCTGAGGTATATAAGTAAAATGGCACAACAACATCCAGTGGATTTATGTTAGTGACTTAGCAGTGGAGTAAAATGGGGCACATATATTCAGGGGTTGGGAATATGGTGGCTTGTTGCCTTTTGGTATATGAGTGTAGTCATTACAAAAATGAAAACAAAATACTGCCCTTGATACTGAAGTACCTGAAATTATTATTCGATGTATGATTCATTTACATAATATTATTTTACATTTGGTGCTTTTGTTTCTCATTACACACTCATATCTCAACTTCTTTTATTTACTAAACTAAAACTGATTTTTTATTAAATTTCACTGACTCCAGTAAGCAGAATAATGACTCCCCCAAATATTTCCATGCCCTAAATCTCAGAACCTGTTAATATGCCACAATATGTGGCAAAAGGAGTTTTTTTTAGAGGGGATTACAATTATGGACCTTGAGATGGTTATATTATCTTAGATTATCTGAGTAAACTCAACCTAATCTCAT
>NW_005361643.1:0-451 GCF_000412655.1 Myotis brandtii | reverse complement strand
CACAATCTTTCTATGAATTCACAATTCTGTCTATGAAGTCACAATACTGTCTATGAAGTGAAAATCCCCCCATGATGTAACAATCCTCTCTATGAAGTCACAATCCTGTCTATGAAGTAACAATTCTGTGTATGAAGTCACGAGCCTGGCTATGAAGTAACAATCCTGTCTATGAAGTCACAATCCTGTCTATGAAGTGAAAATCCCCCCACAATGTAACAATCCTGTTTATGAAGTCACAATCCTGTCTATGAAGTAACAATCCTATCTATGAAGTAACGATCCTGTCTATGAAGTAACAATCCTCTCTATGAAGTCACAATCATGTCCATGAAGTGAAAGTCCTGCTATGAAGTAGCAAACCTTTCTATGAAGTCACAATGCTAAATATGAAATAACAGTCTTGTTTATGAAGTCACAATCCTGTGTATGTTGTAACAATCCTGTATAT
>NW_005361642.1:1281-2655 GCF_000412655.1 Myotis brandtii | reverse complement strand
TCTCTCTCTCTCAACATATCCTCAGGTGAGGATTAAAGAAAGAAAGAAAGGATGTTACAATCTATAGATGATGCATTATAGAGCTGTACACCTGAAACCCATCTAAGTGTATTAATCAAGGTTGCCCCAATACAATTTTTAAAGTTACCTTTATTTTTTAAAATATATTTTTATTGATTTCAGAGAGGAAGGGAGAGGGAGAGAGGTAGAAACATCCATGATGAGAGATAATCATGGATCGGCTGCCTCCTGCACGTCTCCTACTAGGGATCTAGCCCACAACCCGAGCATGTGTCCTTGATCGGAATCGACCTGGGACCTTTCAGTTCTCAGGCCGACGCTCTATCCACTGAGCCAAACCAAGTACAGTCACCCCAATACATTTTTTAAAAGGCGGCAGAATGGGACACAGCAGTGGTGTGTATACCCTGACCCCAGGCTCCTGTTTGGTTGTGCGGGTGGGGATGCACAGGTGAGGGCACATATACACAAATACATGCACCTCTGCCACCGTGACCCCCCCACATACACAAATACATGCACCTCTGCCACATGGTGAGAAAGGGAGGGACAGACTGGCCAGAGAGAGGAAGACAGAAATGAGGGGGGTGGGTGGAGGAATAGGGGAGAGGCAATAAAAGAGAGGACAGGGAGAGAGAGATGGGGAGAGAACAGAATGTGTTTTCCCAAATTTTCGATAAAGCAATTCTCATACAAAATACCACACAAAACTAGAAAACTAGCCCTGGCCGGGTGGCTCGGTTGGTTAGAGCATCATCCCTACACGCCAAGGTTGGGGGTTCGATCCCCAGTCAGGGCACATACAAGAGTCAACCAAGGAATGCACCAATGAGTGGAACAACACATCTCTCTCCCTCCCTCCCTCCCTCCCTTCATCTCTCACTTTAAAATAAACAAATGCAAATTAGAAAACTAGAGAAAGCTGTCTAGCTTATTTCAGGCGTGGATGACTTTGATTGACAACTGGTCAAAAAATGGGGAGCTGACCTCCCTTTTATCAGGCATGGATACTCTTGATCCGAAAACTGGTCCAAAATGGCCTAAGAAATGTACTGTTAAGAAAAGAGGATGGCCCGGCCGGTGTGGCTCAGTGGTTGAGCATCGATCTGTGAACCAGGAGGCCATGGTTTTATTCCGGTCAAGGGCACATGCTCAGTTTGTGGGCTCCCCAGTGTGGGGCGTGCAGGAGGCAGCTGATCAATGATTCCCTCACATCATTGATGTTTCTATCTCTTTCCCTTCCTCTCTGAAATCAATAAAAATATATTTTAAAAAAGAAAAAAAAAACTCCACACACACACACACACACATCCTCAAATCCTTTATCTAAAGACACTGACATTTGAATCTTAT
>NW_005361642.1:0-819 GCF_000412655.1 Myotis brandtii | reverse complement strand
ATAAAAATATAAATCTTTGTCTTACTATGGTTGCAAATATAAAAAAATTTCTATATGTGACATGGCACCAGAGTTAAGTTAGGGTTTTTCAAAATGCTGACAGGCCAAGCTCAAAAGGTTTGTCATCACTGTCTTAGTTCCTGGATCCATGCTCAACCAATGAGCCACACTGGCTGAGCAAGACGTTAATTTTTTTATGGTCACACAGATATAATAAGATAACACTTTATATAGAGTTTTTTATGTGCCAAGCATTTTTTTAAAAATAAGTTTTTACTGACTTTTTTACAGAGAGGAAGGGAGAGGGAGAAGGAGAGAGAGAAACATAGAGCTCACAACCCAGGCATGTGCTCCATGGGATCACGCTCAACTAAGTGAGCCTCGCCTGGCTAGGGCTGTGCCAAGCATTTTTTTAAAATCCTCACTCCACGATATTTTTTAAAAAATATATTTTATTGGTTTTTTACGGAGAGAAGGGAGAGGTTAGAAACATTGATGGGAGAGAAACATCGATCAACTGCCTCCTGCACACCTCCTACTGAGGATGTGCCCGCAACCAAGGTACATGCCCTTGACTGGAATCGAATCTGGGACCCTTCAGTCCACAGGCCAACATTCTATCCACTGAGCCAAACCAGTCAGGGCTCCACGATATTTTTTTCCATTGATTTTTAGAGAGATTGGAAGAGAGGGAGGCGAGAGGGAGAGAAACATCAATTGGTTGCATCCCACAAGCACCTCTCTATCCTTTTTCCTTCCTCTCTATAAAAATCAATAAAAACATATGAAGATAGTGTAAGGAGCCTCTGTGACAACTTC
>NW_005361641.1:0-564 GCF_000412655.1 Myotis brandtii | reverse complement strand
TATGTATCTATGTATCTATCTATATATACTTTTTAAATGGTAAGCCACACCTTTTGTGAACATTACCCCCATGTAATCCTCCCAAACTACCTCTGAGGAAGGTATTCTCATTTTATAACTGAAAACTAAGGCTTAGGGTGCCTAAGTTTCACATCACCAACGTGATGACACCAAAGCCCAGCTCTCAGCATCCTCCCTCCATTGTACTGGCTCTGTCACATTCATTATACCTTTGTGTTTCCTACTTGTGCTCTCTTCTTTCTTTTACTGATTCAATGTAGAAACCATGGTGCTAGAGCGAAGTGACAGCCACGGCTGAGAGCCTGTTTAGAACCAGCCAGTCACCACTCCCGGAGGGGGTGTGAGGACCCAAAACCCGTGCATCCCCTCCCACATCCAGCCTCCAGGGCAACTGTCAGTTTTCACGCCAGAAGAAAGAGGTGACCCTGAAGGATCGTTTTAATTGCCATGAGAAAACGATGTGTCTTTCTACTTGGTGAGAGTAGGGAGAGAACATAACAGTCCCGGTGCCTTACCCTGGCCTTCAAGCTCCTGCATTTACCA
>NW_005361640.1:370-1034 GCF_000412655.1 Myotis brandtii | reverse complement strand
CTTGCCTGCAGCCATGATCCTGATCGTGATTGTGATCAGAAAGCCCGGCCACAGGCAATGTGGCAGCCAGGGTCCCAGGAGCGGCCTTGCCTGTGGCTTGTGATCATGATTGTGATTGGGAAGCCAGACCGCAGGCAAGGCGGCACCCTGGGTCCCAGGAGCCGCCTTGCTTGTGGCTCATGATCCAGATTTGAAAGGCGGCACCCTGGGTCCCAGGAGCCGCCTTGCCTGCGTCCAGTGATTGAGATTGGAAAGTCGGACCACAAGCAAAGTGTCACCCCGGGACCCACGAGCCGCCTTGCCTCCGGACCATGATCATGATTTGAAAGCCTGGCCTCAGGCAAGGCGGTACCCTGGACCCAGGAGCTGCCTTGCCTGTGGCCCATGATCCTGATTTGAAAGCCGGACCACAGGAAAGGCGGCCCCCTGGGTCCCAGGAGCCGCCTTGCCTGCGTCCAGTGATTGAGATTGGAAAGTCGGACCACAAGCAAAGTGTCACCCCGGGACCCACGAGCCGCCTTGCCTCCGGACCATGATCATGATTTGAAAGCCTGGCCTCAGGCAAGGCGGTACCCTGGACCCAGGAGCTGCCTTGCCTGTGGCCCATGATCCTGATTTGAAAGCCGGACCACAGGAAAGGCGGCACCCTGGGTCCCAGGAGCCG
>NW_005361640.1:0-260 GCF_000412655.1 Myotis brandtii | reverse complement strand
GGCGGCACGGGACCCAAAGCTGCCTTGCCTGCAGCAATGATCCTGATCGTGATTGTGATCTCAAAGCAGGACCGCAGGCAAGGCGGCACCCCAGGACCCATCAGCCGCCTTACCTGTGGCCCATGATAATGATTGTGATCGGAAAGCCGGGCCGCAGGCAAGGTGGCAGCCAGGGTCCCAGGAGCCGCCTTGCCTCTGACTTGTGATCATGATTTGAATGCCACACCACAGGAAAGGCGGCACCCTGTGTCCCAGGAGCC
>NW_005361639.1:588-812 GCF_000412655.1 Myotis brandtii | reverse complement strand
TTGCATATTACCCTTTTATTATATAGGATAGAGGCTTTGTGCATGGGTGGAGGCTGGCTGGTTTGCCTTGAAGGGTGTCCCAGATCAGGGTGGGGGGGTCCCGCTGGGGTGCCTGGCCAGCCTGCGTGAAGGGCTGAGGGCCATTTTCAGGCTGGTCACACCCCCTTCAGGGTGGGGGTCCCCACTGGGGTGCCTGGCCAGCCTGGGTGAGGGGCTGATGGCTA
>NW_005361639.1:0-321 GCF_000412655.1 Myotis brandtii | reverse complement strand
GGCTGGAAGCAGGTATCTGGGATTTATTTATCTTCTATAATTGAAACTTTGTAGCCTTGAGCAGAGCCGAGGGCCAGCCAGGGCAGGCGGGAATCTTGTCTTCCTCCATCACCGGGGGCAACCCAAGCCTCCTGCTCACTCCAGCTCGGTTGCCACCGCCATCTTAGTTGGTTAATTTGCATACTTGCTCTTGATTGGCTTGTGGGCGTGGCTTGAGCGCAGCAGAGGGATGATTAATTTGCAAGTTTCTCTTTTATTATATAGGATATATATATATATAAAATTTGATTTCAGAGAGAAAGTGAGAGGGAGAGAGAGAGA
>NW_005361638.1:0-784 GCF_000412655.1 Myotis brandtii | reverse complement strand
CTGAATTGGCTCCAGGAGGGACAGGCAGCGCGGCCCATGGATTGTCCGGTCACTGTATCAGACCCTCGGGGCTGTGGGAATGACTCCTGTCCATTCCCATCTATGCTGAGGTCTAACCACTGGTCTCTTCCTGTTTCCTTCTTTGTCTAAACGTGCAGAGTCATGCTGACTCATAACGGAGTGAGAGTCACACGGCCTGTTCCTGATGGTTGTGGTGATGTCCTCCTCCCACCCATTAGCTAAGAGCTGCTACAGGATTAAGTCTCATGTCTGTGGAGCGAGTGAAGTTTCCATATTGTAAACATCTCTGTTTCCATCTGTATGTGTTTTTATTAGAAATATGTGTTACATTTGGTGAATGGCTCTGTCAGAATTTCGATTGAAATAATTTGAGTTTGTCTGTTGATCTAATAATATGATCTATCTATCCTATATAATAAAAGCTAATATGCAATTGACCAAACGGTGGAATGACTCTTCGCTATGATGCTCAATGACCACCAGGGGGCAGACACTCAACGCAGGAGCTGCCCCCTGGTGGTCATTGCATTCCCACAGGGGGAGTGCAGCTCAGCCAGAAGTTGGGCTCTTAGCTGGTGAGTGCAGCGCAGGTGGTGGGAGCCTCACCCACTTTCATAGTAGTGCTAAGGATGTCCAACTGACGGCTTAGGCCCCAAGGGCTCCTTTTCTGTGAGAGGGTGCAGGCTGGACTGAGGGAGCCCCCGAGTGCACGAATTTTGTGCTTCTGTCCTCTAGTCTATACTAATAAAAGGGTAATATGCTA
>NW_005361637.1:2428-4803 GCF_000412655.1 Myotis brandtii | reverse complement strand
ATGTCCTAGGCCAGCATCTTCCCGGATTAAGGTCAATCTTTACCCTAACCGAGCCTGTCTATTGTCTTTTTGCATCTATGATAACATATCATTGGAATGTCAATGTGATTTTCCTTTTTCCAGACCCCTCAAAGCACAGGCACCGCTCTGCATAGACCACAAATCCCCACATTATTATTGAGTTAATTGTTGACCACTAACTATCCTATACCCACCTATGTAAAATAAGTATGTGTCTATCATTTTACTTTTCATCCAATCCCAGAGGTTTCCTGGATTTGCTTTCTCCCACCTCCCTAATCTATCACCAATGGAGTTCATGTAACCCCCTGGCATCTGCTCTTTTGATCGTAATGTATAAAATTAGTGCAAAACTGTCATTCTCCGGAGCATTATCCCAATCTGTTGAGATTCTGCTTCCCAGCAATTGTCGGGCTCAAATAAACTCACAAAAATTCTCTATAGCTTTGAAAGTTTCTCACATTGACAGATCTACATGGTGGACTTCATGGGGTTGAAGCTGAGGCTCTGATGTGGTGACAACCCTATTGCTGGTGCCATCCCTATTTTGCCTCTAGCCACATTCCCATTCTGGCAATGCCCATCCTGGCTTTGGCATGGCTTAAGACTGACCCGTAGAGCAAGACATCAGCACATGAGATAGGGACTGTTGGTGTTGTGGAGCAGGATTCTTGAAAAGCCGGGAGGGGAAAAACATGGCCGGGAGAGGACTTGCAGACACATGGTGTGGAGCCTGCACAGGCGAAGGAACTGTCGTGGGTCCCCTATTGACCTCATCCTGGGGGCAAATGGTGTAAAGGATGCCTTCTGCCACCCTGTCCCACTGGGGCAGAAGGGAGATGCACAGGCCCCACATGCAGCTCACACCCAAGGCGTGCTGGCAGATTACCAGTAGCCCAGAGTTCTGACCTCATCTTGAGGGAGAGTCCACCCTGAGTCAGTGCCATTCTGCTTCCTGCTCTCACCTAATCGTGTAAAAAATTGCCACGCCTGTCAGCAGGAGGGGCCCACTCGCCAGGGCTCCCTCGTGGTGGGCTCTTGGAACGGGTCCAGTCACATGACAACCGTAGGTGTGAGTCCCAGAACTCCAGTGCGGAGGGGGTTGGTCCTGGTTCTGGCTGGCCCAACTCGTTCTTGGTACCAGGTGCTGACTTGGAAACTTTTGAGGAAGTCAAAGTGGGGACTCCTCAGGCCTGGCACCGGGTGAGGCACTGCCTGCTGCAATGGGAAGGAGGCAGAGAGGTCCTGGGAGTCAGAAACCTGCTTCTAACCTCTGCTCCGTGGACAAGCAGCTCTGTGAGCAGAAACAAATGACTGAAGGTCTTGGCCGGCTGATTTCATGGGTGTGTGACTAGTGCACAGGGCCCTGTGCTGGGAGTTTAATGCTCTGAAGCTACTCTTGAAATTCTTCAATTTTCTCTTTGAATTTGAGTTTTGTAAGTGAAGTCCATGGGACATGGAGAGGATACTGGGGCAGGGAGCCGTGGCTCATGCAAAGGCCTATGTCTTGCTGCATTTTCACTTCCCTTCCTCCTTGGACAGGTTCTCAGCTGCCTGCTCCAGCCCGGTGACTGCTGCTGGCCTCTGCTCCTGGTAGGGGCCCGAGGAGCAGTGACACAGGGGGAGCATCTGTGTTTATCCAGTGAGTACCTCGTGCCCTAGAGAGCATGACATTAAATAGCACACGAAACATCAAGACAGGCTGAGAAAAAGACGCAAAAGAAGGGAAAATGGTATTATTCCTGTTTTTTTAACAAGGGGCCCTATGTCTTCAATTTGCAGTAGGCCCTGCAAATTAGGTAGCTGGTCTGGGACTCTGAACCCCAGCTCTGTCCTTTGTAAGAAGGTAGGTTTTGAATGGCATGATCCCTCAGGCCTCCTGTTCCAGGACTCACCCACTTTACCCAAGGAACATCCATGGCCAATCACATTTTCCCACAGGTGGTCTGTAGAGACCAACTGGCCAGACTATGATTCCTAGGGCTCACAGGTCTCTGGTCTATATTTTGAGTTCTTTCTTTGTTTCAAAAAAATAAAAAAATTGCCAAGTTAAACAAGCAAGGAAGTCTTTTTTTTTTAAACATATTTTATTGATTTTTACAGAGAGGAAGGGAGAAAGATAGAGAGAAACATCGATGAGAGAGAAACATCGATCAGCTGCCTCCTGCACACTCCCTACTGGGTATGTGCCTGCAATCAAGGTACATGCCCTTGACTGGAATCGAACCTGGGACCCTTGAGTCCACAGGCCGACGCTCTATCCACTGACCCAAACCAGTTAGGGCAAGGAAGTCTTTTTTTTTTTAATGATTATTGCAATAGGGGAGAGAGATTGAATTCAACTCTGCTGAACC
>NW_005361637.1:0-899 GCF_000412655.1 Myotis brandtii | reverse complement strand
TCAAGGAGCTAGAGTGTGACAAAGCAGCTAGCAGAGTGTGCTTGTAGTGACTAAGGTTCTCATTAAAAGGTAGTTATTGTTATCATAATAAAACCTGATGTCTTGGCGCTCGGATGGGCTGGTGCTCAACTCTCCTCTGTGGGGTAATAATAATAATGCATCTACTATTTGCTGAGCACAATCCCAAGCCCTTTACCTATATTAATCAAGGCACAGCAAGGTTAAGCATGCCCAAGACCGCCCAGGAACAGTGGGGGTGGGATTTAAAGCAGCCAGTCTGATTCCTGGGCTTGTCCCTGATGACCACTCCCTACTGCATCTCCAGCTCCCCAGGTCTTCCCACCATGTAGACCGGAACATCTGGGTGTGGTCAGAGCCCGTCTCCCGTGGTCAGTGCTGGCAGAAGCCTTAAAGGAGGGAGGTGTGCACCGAAATATGATCTTGATAGAAAATCTAGACAAAGGAGCATGGCTTTGTTACGCAGTGTCCTGCCCGGCCATGGGTTAGATGGCAGCCTTCATTGGCTGCATGCCCATCCTGAGGCCTGCTCTGTTCACCTGGACCAGACCGGCGGTTTCCTCGTCCCCAAGCCATTGTTCAAGGCATGGGCACTGATGCTGATGGTTAGGCTTGTCCATTTCTGTCAGTCTTCATGTGGCAAATGGACTTAGATTTTTGACACTGATATTTTAAATGCTAATGATCAGCTCTGGAGGGGCTTGGTCCTGGTTAGTAGAATACCCTGGAGCAGCAGTTGCCAACCCATGGTCCGAGGACCACTGGTGGTCCGTGAGGTCCGAAAGGTTTGCGGCCGCTGCCCTGGAGTGTTAACTTCAAAGCACCTTTAATGCTAACCACCTCTGAAGTGTACTCAGAGACAGTTTTGCACACATCCCACC
>NW_005361636.1:0-1207 GCF_000412655.1 Myotis brandtii | reverse complement strand
GTAAAATGGGGGAATCATAATTCTCTGTCTCATAGGATTGTCGTGAGGATTACCTTAGTTAACATATACAAAGAGCTGGTGCAGCAGCATCTGACATAAAGTAAATGATAAGCAAGTGCTAACTACAATTATTGTTTTACAGCATCGTTAATTATGTACCGCAACTGATTTTAACAGTAGCTGGATATTTAATTGCTTTCCATTTCTCATGAGTTTATAAAAAAGTACAGTAAGCTTCCTTATAGCTAGAACTTTGCATATACCCTTAATTATTTCTTTAAGAAAAAAACATTTGTGGTTAGCTTTTTATTTACTTTTTGACCATAAACGTATCTCCCCAATTAGGCTATTTCTCTTACTGCATACAAATTTCTTTTGCTTTGCTTTTCTATCACCAAAGTATCTCATATCTCATGGATTGTACAAACAGCCCTCAAGCAATAGTGTTGAATAAATGAATATATAAGTGAATGGAAAGTGTGCTTTATTCTCCTAGTACAAGCTGATGCATTAATAAACTGTGACCTCAGGGTTCCATAAACAGCACATAGCGGGCTCCTGTGGCAGAGACTGCTCTTGTCCCCAGGTAGTCATTCTCCTATTCTTCTCCAAAAGCAAAAAACCCTGACTGATGGCAGGACACATTGCTGTCTAGAACAAAGCCACATTTCCCAGCCTCCCTTGCAGCTAGATGTTACATAACTAATCTCTGGCCTATGAGACATACAGGAAAGTGTCCCATGTAACTTCCTAGTAATGGCCTTGGGGAAGGCACATGGTCTCTTTCCTTCCTCTTTGGAGGTAGGCAAATATTGACGTGATTTCTGGAGCTCCTGTAGTGGGAAACACAATTTGACAATAATAGAAAGGCTAGAAGGAATAGCCTCAGTTCCTAATAATTCTGGAATTGCTATATTGACACTCTACTGTGTACTTGTCAGAGATAAACTCATCTCTTGTTGATTAGAGAGAGGGGGGGGAAAAGAGAGAGAGAGAGAGAGAGAGAGAGAGAGAGAGAGAGGAGAGAGAAACATGGATGAGTAAGAACCATTGATTGGTTGCCTCCTGCACGCCCCCTACTGGGGATCGAGCTCAAAACCTGGGCATGTGCCCTGACTAGTGCATGGGAGGACACCCAACCACCTGAGCCACACCGGCCTGGGCTAAACCACTCTTAATTTGAGTTTTCTATGCTGCACAGCCAGAA
>NW_005361635.1:5594-7156 GCF_000412655.1 Myotis brandtii | reverse complement strand
GGAATTGAACCAGGGACCCTTCAGTCCACAGGCTGATCCTTTATCCATGGAGCCAAACCAGCTACGGTTTTGCTCCATTTTTTAATAGATTGTTTTTGTTTTTGTTAATGGTCACCTGAGGATATTTTTTCCCACTGAGTTTTAGAGGGAATGGAAGGGACGGAGAGAGACAGAGAGAGAAACATTGTTGTGAGAGAGACACACTGATTGGTTGCCGAAACCAGGGTATGTGCCTGGCCAGGAGTTGAACCCGCCACCTTTTGTTGTACAGGGCCTTTCTGCTCAATTTTGCTATGAAACTAAAACTTCTCTAAAAATAAAAATCAATTAAAAAAATAAAAAGCACTGCCCAGCCGGCATGGCGCAGGCGTTGAGCATCAAGGTTTGATTCACTTGAGGGCACATGCCTGGGTTTGAGCTCCATCCCCAACAAAGTTCATGCAGGAGGCAGTCAGTTGATGCTGTTGTTTCTTTCTCATCAATGTTTCTGTCTGTCTCTCTCCCACTCCCTTCCTCTCTCTCTAAAAAGTCAATAAGAACATATTTTAAAAAATAAAATAAAAAGCACTGGCACCCACAATCTGGACTCTGATGCACCTGCCACACCCAGTAACCAGGGGGTAGAGTGTCAGCCACCAAGAAGCAGAGGAGCTTTGGGATGGATGAGAAACAGAAAATGCCTGGGGCCCTGGGGCCTGCGAAGCCACCACCTCACCTTTCCTGTTGGACAAGCTCACAGCCATAATCTCCCAGGTGGTGATGGAGTCTCTTAAAATCACCTCTATGGTCTTGGAGGAGACTCTAGATGGAGGAGAAATGGGGGCCTTAGGAGAAGATGTGGTGGAGGGGAGAGCAGGTAATGAGGAGGCAGGTTGGAGGTGGGGTGTGGGCACGTGGAGGTTTTTCTAGGTTGGGTTGTGGAGTTCCACTAGATTCCAGAAAACAGAGGAGGTTGAGGTGCATGCAAATTAAATGTTCTGGTCCTGAGTGTTGGTAGGAAGTGCCTGGGGGTGGGTTGGAATGAGGGGTGCCCCAGCCTTACCCATTTTTCTCTGGATCCTTTAACTCCTCGATGTTCCACAGCCAACTCTCAGGGAACTGGCTTCTAGAAACGATGTCTTCTTCTGGAATGATCTCATCCTCTAAACCTGGGCAGGTGGGGGGCAATCTGGGTTTAGAGCAGACCCACTTCCCTGCTGTCCCCTTAGATACTCATCTCTACAGCCCTGGAGGGGTTCCTGGCAGCCAAACACACCCACGGACAAATGATGAATTGTCTGTAAGTTAAAGTCTGTTTCCCTTTGAAGGCTCATGCCTCCATAAAAATGTTAAAAGTCATATTTTATACAAGGGTGTTAGTATAAAGGCAAGGATAATGCAGGCTAGGAGAAGTCATTTCCCCTGATTTACAAGAAACAAAAGCATTTTCATAAGCTTCTTTCTTAAGGTCTTTAATTTCTTTATTGGTTAAGGTATTACAAATGTGTCCTCTAAAGGTATCCTGACCCCTGGCACGATGCCTGCTGCGTCAGAAGTGACGTTGGTCCTGAGAGCAACCAGGT
>NW_005361635.1:972-5241 GCF_000412655.1 Myotis brandtii | reverse complement strand
AAGTCTTTGTTTTACTATGGTTGCAAATATCAAAAAATTTCTATATTGTGACACAGCGCCAGAGTTAAGTTAGGGTTTTTCAAAATGCTGACACGCCGAGCTCAAAAGGTTCACCATCACTGGCTTAAGCCATCCTCTGTCTCACTCCCACTTGACTAAAAAACATACACAAAACTGGGAAAATAAATCTCCCCGTGGTGTAAACTACAACCCAGCAGTTTGTCTAACTCCCTCAGTAGCCTTATCTTCTCTTTGCAGAAGAAAGTCTCTGTCAGGAGTAGAAAGCAGCCTGCCTAGTTTTCATCATTTGCAAAGAGATTGAAGATAGAAAGTCTTTTGCTCGTGTGTGTTGGGAATCTTTGTGTCTTTTGTGGGAGGAGGGGTAAAGGGGATGCGAGCTTTCCAGCTAAAAAAATGTAGAAATATTTCCCCACTGTGGCAACAGCTTCCTAAGCCCCACCCTCCAGAGTAAACACGTTCACAAAAGTCACATGTTACCACATAAGGCGTCCATCCATATCTTTTATCTTAAAGGCTAAGTAATATTGATCTTTGGAAACATCTCTCTTGACTTAAATTTTAAAAGATGTTAAAAAACAAAAACAAAACTCAGCCCTAGGTGGTTAGGCTCAGTGAATAGAGAATCAGCCTGCAGACTCAAGGATCCTGGGTTTGATTCTGGTCAAGGGCACATGCAATTTGGGCTCGATCCCCAGTGGGGGGTGTGCAGGAAGCAGCCGATCAATGATTCTCTCTCATCATTGACATTTCTATCTCTCTCTCCCTCTCCCTTCCTCTCTGACATCAATCCTATATAATAAAAGCCTAATATGGTAAGTGTCTGGTCGTCTATTCAAGCAATCAAAATTAATATGCTAATGATATGCTAGGTCAACTCAACTGCTCGCTATGACATGCACTGACAACCAGGGGGCACACACTCTGAATGGTAGGTTAGATTGCTGCTGGAGTCAAGCCGATCCAGACTGAGTGAGACAGGCCGGACATGCCCTGGAGCCCTCCTGCGGATATCCCTCACTGGCCAATATTCCGCATCCCTCTCCAGCCCTGATCATGCACCGGTGGGGTCCCTCGGCCTGGCCTGTGCCTTCTCACAATCTGGGACCCCTCGGGGGTGTCAGAGAGCCGGCTTCAGCCTGATCCCACAGGCCAGGCTGAAGGACGCCACTGGTGCACCAATTCATGTACCGGGCCTCTTGAAATAATAATAAAAAATACATAAAAGGAATAAAGAGGAACTTTACATGGAGAAACACGGCAGACACCACCTTAATCAAGTAATCAAGGTTCACATCACCAGTGACGGTTCAAGTCAAAGCTACCTGCCTCCTGATCTGAGGCCCCAAGAAAGACAAAATATCTCCTCTGGGACAGCCCTGCCCAAAATGCAAAGTCTGATTGTGAGCAGGAGTAACACCAGGCAGACTCAGGGAGCTTAACAACTTTCAAATGATCTGGCCTGTATATCTCATGTATGTGAAGATTTGGCCTGTATATCTCATGTATGTGAAGAGTGTAAGAGTCACAGAAAGAGCCTGGGGGTTGGGAAGATAGGAGGAGGCTGAAGAGACACAACCAGACACACCAATGCAATGTGTGATTCTGAACTGGGTCCTTTTCCTAGAGAGAAATAAAATAATTTAAAAAGTGGCAACATTTGAGTGGAGTCTGTGAATTACATGGTGGAAAGGAATCATGTTAATGCCCTGATGCTGAGCATTGATCAAACAGCTCAAGCGGGGAAAGGTGTTAAACCCCACAAGTTTGTAAGTTAAAGGCTGTTTAAAGAAAAAAAGATCATTATTTTTGCATTTGTCGGCCAGCCACTGGACAAGTTTCCCAATCTTCTTTACGTTTTAAGCAAAAGTATTCTTTCTTGTTGCTTTTCATCCTGTAATTGATAACGTAATTTCCCTCAATTTCACAAGCCGCTCACACTTGCCTTTGCTCTTGGAATTAGATCCACACAATTTCCAGTCCCCAGTGATGGGCGCCTCCCCCTCCCACCACCACCAGCCCTCAGGCAGGGCCCCCCAGACCGCAGGACTCACTCCTGGCCAGGCTCAGGTCGCTGTCCCGGCTGTGCTCCAGCCGCTGCTGGGTGATGTAGTTGCAGCAGTCCAGGAAGGCGTCCACGCAGGCCTTGTCCTGGAGGATGAACTGCGCCCTGCGCTGGCACGAGTACTGCATGGGGTTCTCCCGCATACCGTCCTCACAGCACTTGCGCAGCTCCTTGCTGGGGTACTCACCCGCTGCGGGAACACCCCCAAGTCAAGTCCCCACAGGGCCTCTCAGGGAGGACCTGCCCAGGTCCAGGCCATCCTCTCCTCCCACTTTGCTGGGATCTCAGTGGACAGGGTGCAAGGGTGGGGAAGGCAGATGAGGGCTCCCACCTTTGCCCTTCCTCTTCTCCATGAGCTGCACTGAGCGGCGGCGCCGGGTGGCTGGTTTCGGGCATGCCAAATCTGAGGGGCAGGTGGACGGAACAAGATGGGTTAAGCACTGACTGCCTGTCCTTGGTTTACTCCTCACAGTAGCTGCGAGGTGGGAGTGTTATTGCTCTTATTTAACAGATGTAGACACTAAAGCTCAGAGAGGAGAGCGATTTGCTTGTTGGTGGTAGAGGCAGGACTTGAAACCAGGGTCCCACATCCAATCTGGAAGGTAGAAGTGCTGCCGCTCCCTGGGTGTCCACTGGCTGACTCCTCACCTGACCGCTGCTCGGTCTGCAGGCCTTTGCTGGTCTGGAAGACCAGCCCGGCATCCGTAAAGACTCCTGCATAGTTCTTTCCACTGCCCGGTGTGCAGCCAATGTCTGCCTTCTCCACTGTGTCCCAGATCTGCAGGGTGCGGAGGGGGTCAAGGGCAGGCTGAGGCCAGGCCAGCAGGGCCTAGGTCACCGCATCAACACATCCACCCAACCTCACTTCCATCCTCATCCCGGGCCCAGACACTGCACAGTGGATGATCGGAGTGTGCTTCTTTGGGATTTAGAGCCGTGCCCATTTCCATGACCATCCTCAACATTGACCCTGTCCATCCACATTTCCATCCGCAACTTGAACTTCAACCAATCCCCATGTTTGTGTCCATTTTGACCTCTGCACTCAACCCACACTCAACCTCACATCACTGGTTGTCCCCAGCGCCATTCCCACCTCAATCCAATGCCATTTCTTTGCCTCTGCCATGTTTTACCCAAACTCAGTGACATGGGGACATACCTTTTTCTGAGTCAACCTGTTCTTATTCAGCACAAACACGCCCTTGTCCACGGCCACCAGCCCCACTCGAGCCCCCTGGTTACCCTCAATCTTGAGCGATATCTGTTGTCCAGGTAGATGCTGATGCTTTTCCTCCTTCATGGCACTTTTCACCACCAGCTGTGAGGAGGAGGGAGGGGTAGGCAGGAGAAGTCAGCTCAGCAGGGCCCCAGCCTTCGTCCTTATAAGACAGAAGGGGACCTGGTCTGGTCTGAAAGGAGAGAAAGGTGGAGACAGAGAGAGAAGAAGGGAGACGCACAAAACCAGCATCAGGTAGAAAGTCAAGAAAAGAGAAAATTGGGAGCAAAAGAGATACTGAGACTAAAACAGGGAAGAAAACAAGATGGAAAAGGAGAAGAGAGAGGCAGGAACTCTACAAGCAGGGGAGAGAAATTGGTTCAGAAGGACAGAGAGAGGCAGAGACAGAGAAAGCCATGGCCAGGCTGAGAGTCACAAATGGGCACAGAGACTCAGCAACGCTTACCGTGCCCACACACGAATCCTTGACATCCACCCACACGGAATCAGCCACCACCTCCCTCCGGCCTCCTTTGTTCAGCGTGTAATAGGCCACCAGGCGGAAGGAAGGAATAAACTCTGTCGTGATGGTCAGAGGCAGCACCACCAGGACCTGGCCGGGCTCTCGCACCTGGCGTCCCACCTTCAACAGCTTCCCCTTGTTCATGACCTTGGGAGACAGGTTGGCATAAGGATCCGGAAGGCAGGAGGGAGGATGGGAGGATCTGGAAGGGGGTAGGGCTGTGAGGGCTGGAGAAGTGAGGAGGGGGGAGAGCTGGGGGTTGTAGGAAGCCACGCACCAGGTAGGTGAAGTATCGGATATTGGCATCCTGGCCGGGGTCCATTTGCAGGACAAAGTTGACATGGAGCTTGTCCCCTGGCTTGAGCTCTGTAGCAGGTATGGAGAGGTGCAGGTAGTTGTTGGAGTTGCCCATTGTACTGTAGGGTAGGGCCTGCATTTGATTGG
>NW_005361635.1:0-380 GCF_000412655.1 Myotis brandtii | reverse complement strand
CCCATGTGCAGACAAGACTCCTCTATGCAAATGAAACACCTCTATGTGAATGGCAAGACCCATTTATGCAAATGGAAGGACCCCCACTATGCACATGACAAGATCCCTTTGTGCAATCGTTAGAAGCTGCTGTAAAAATAAAGTCCTCTGTTTCCCTGGGGTGGGGTCCTGCTGGTGCAGACTCACAGTGATCAACAGGAGCTCCCAGTGCTTGTCTGTGTTGATGGTGAGCTTAGCCAGGCCATCATCCCGGGTCACAGAATGCACTTGATTGCAGCCCTCAGTGGCCACAGGGATGCGGGGGGCAGGGGAGCCATCGGGGTTTGTCACGTACACCTGTGGGTGCAGGGAAAGGTGGAGGGGGTTCAGCAGACCCAGAG
>NW_005361634.1:0-469 GCF_000412655.1 Myotis brandtii | reverse complement strand
GGGGTATTAAAATCCCCTACTATGACTGTATTGCTATTGATCTCTCCCTTGATATCTTCTAGAAGTTGTTTTATGTATTTGGGTGCTCCTGTATTGGGTGCATATATGTTTACCAGAGTTATATCTTCTTGTTGAATTGCTCCCTTTAGTATTATGTAGTGGCCTTCCTTATCTCTTGTTATGGCCTTTACTTTGAGGTCTATTTTTCCAGATATAAGTATCATAACCCCAGCTTTTTTCTCATTTCCATTTGCCTCAAAAATTTTTTTCCATCCCTTCACTCTCAGTCTGCGTGAATCCTTTGTTCTGAGGTGGGTCTCTTGCAGACAGTAAATATATGGGTCATGTTTTCTTATCCATTCAGCTACCCTACGTTGTTTGACTGGTGCATTTAATCTATTTACGTTTAAAGATAGTATTATTATTTTTTTCAATAATTTTTATTTCTTAAAGTATTACAAAGAGTATT
>NW_005361633.1:0-286 GCF_000412655.1 Myotis brandtii | reverse complement strand
GCTCAGTGGTTGAGCGTCGACCTCTGAACCAGGAGGTAAGGGTTCAATTCCCAGTTAAGGGCACATACCCCAGGTTGTGGGCTCCATCCCCAGTAGGGGGCGTGCAGGAGGCGGCTGATCCATGATTCTCTGTCATCATTGACATGTCTCTCTCTCTCTCTCTCTCTCTCTCTCTCTCTCTCAAAATCAATCTATACTAATAAGAGGTTAATATGCTAATTAGACTGGATAGAACGAACGTCTTCCGGTCGTCCTTCCGGACAAAGCCACAGTGGCAGGGGCCAAG
>NW_005361632.1:0-1189 GCF_000412655.1 Myotis brandtii | reverse complement strand
CATCACCCTAGGCCGCACCACTTGCGCTGCCGCCTGCCTGGCTGGCAGGGACCAGAGTGTCATGGGCAAGCTGCTCCCACCCTGGTGGTGGAATGGGGAGGAGGGCGCTGGGTTCAGGGAGGGGACCTCAGCAGGGATCCTCCCAGCACCAGGAAGGGGCCTGGCCTGGGCCCCATGGGGAGCTTAGGAAGTCTGGCTGAGCAGGTGCCAGTTCATACCAACTGTTTCTCTGCCATCATCCTCCAGCTCTCCAAGCTAGCCCCCCTGCCCCACCTGCCTGGGGGAATGGGCTCTGGGCAACCTCCCCGAGCACAGACTGTGGGGACTGAGATTCAAGGAAGAGTGCCCGGCAGGGCCCGGGTGGGGGCCGGTGCAGAACTACCAGGGCAGAGCTGCTTCAGTGTCTCGGTGAAGTTTGCAACCGACCCAAGGAGGAAACCAAGAGAGGAGAGGACAGAAGCTCTGGATTCCCAGTGCTTTAGTCACTTGAAAACAGCCCTGCTTGAATGTGAGGCAGCTGTATGTTCAGCTGAGAAGTGAGGGGGCTAAACCCCACTGTCGCTGGGTTCCAGTCAGTTTGTGGCCCAAGCATCCACCACAAGAAGGAAAAAATGGAGGGAGGGTTGGAGGGAGGGAGGACAATCGAAGGAGACATGTCTAGACTTTCCCCAGCCCTCTCCCTCTTTCTGCTGCCTACAAAAACCCCAGGCCCGGCCACAGTTCTGTCTCCACCATTTAATCCCCTGTTCTCCAACCACAGAGGACAGAAATAAGGAAGGAGTCCATGCTGCCTCCAGAAAGTATCTACATACCTGATCGGCCAGTCGCCTCCCACAGACAGAGGCCAGACTATGGCTTAGGCCCGCTCCCCATGGCTCCCCATTGTGAGGGGGGCAGGCCGGGCTGAGGAAGCCCCCGCCGCATGCACAAATTTTGTGCACTGGTCATCTAGTATAAATCCAATATAATAAAGAAGTAATATGCAAATTGACCATCACACCTTCACACAATATGGCCACCCCCATGTAGTCACAAGATGGCCGGCAGTGGAGAGCAGTTAGGTGCGACCAGGCTGGCAGGGGAGGGCAGTTGGAAGGACCAGGACTGCAGGGGAGGGCAGTTGGGGGTGACTGCTCTGGCAGGGAAGGGCAGTTGGGGTGACCAGGTTGGCAGGGGAGGGCAGTTAGGG
>NW_005361631.1:65753-67838 GCF_000412655.1 Myotis brandtii | reverse complement strand
CAGTCTCGCCACCAGCCCTACGAGGCAGGCACCCTCACAATCCCACGTTACAAATGGGGAAACAGAGGTCCCGAGGGGGTGGTGCCCACAGTCTGAGCCTGACCTTGGAGAGCCAGGATCTGAGGCCAGCTGTCCGACTCTGGAGTCTGGTGTCGGTGGCCGTCCATGGGCACCACCGTGTGTCGGGGACACCCGTTTCCAGGGTCTCCTGCCACCCAGAGGCTCTGTGCCACACATGTGCACAGCACGTCTCCCACCCTGAGAGGGGAGCGGGTGGGCCTGCTGTCCCCCATTATAGAAGAGGGAATTAATGGAGAAAGGGGGGCATGGGTCTTGCTCAAGGTCATGCCAGGGTTGACAGCAGAACCAGGGCTAGACTCACAACCCTCACTCGCCTGCCCTTTCGGGAGAGTTGAGCCCCTGGTCCTGCCAGGTGCACGCCCTCCGCTGCACACACCCCCCTTTCTGGAGAGCCGTGCGTGGAGAAGCGGGAGTGGGCAGCAGCGCGTCATGGGCGCTGGGCAGGTGGGAGCCTCCCCGAGGGTCCCGGTGCTCAGCCTCGTCCTGGGAGCCTGTGGGGTGAAGGGTGAGTGAGTCTGCGGGGCCAGGTGTCCTGGGTCCTGAAACCGCTCCTGGGACCGGCACCCATGGGACCCGTGTGCCTCCGTCAGCCTGTGGTGGGCGGGTTTGTCCCGGCCCGGGGACAGGGCCCAGGGAGCACTCTAGGAGCAGACGCCCTGAGGGAAAGCGGCCGTGTCCCCTTGGCACCTGTCTGAAGGTGAGGGGTGCTGGCCCAGGAAACATGGCTCCCAGCCCATCCGCGCTGTCCTCCGCGGGAGGCAGTGCGGCCAGGCATTGTTCTCAGGTTTAAAAATAAAGGCATCTTGGCCTGGGCCCTGCTGGCGGAGGGGAGGAGGGGGGCCGTGCCCCAGGCCTGAAGGGCATCTGGCTGCAAACGGAGGCCTCACCCAGCGGCACCACCAGCAGAGCCGGGAGCGTGGGGGGTCCCCGAGAATCACCAGCACCTCAGCTTGTCCTGCCACAAGAGGCAAAGGCTGAGGGTGTCTGGGTGTCGGCTGCCTTCTCACTCCGGTCACTCGAGGCTGCCCCTAACCCTCACCAGAAGCTTCCAACAACTTGGGGCCGCTTTGGGGGACACAAGCTCCCCCACACCCCCTTTTCCCCACCAGCTGATAATGCTGACAATAATAGCTACGTCCCAACAGCCCCCGTGCGTGCGGAAGGCACTGCTATTATTACCATTAGACAAGTGAGAAAATCAAGGCTCAGAGGGGCTTAGCAACTTGCCTAAGGCCACACAGCTGGTCACTGGAGGGGCCAGGGCTCAAACCAGGTCTGTCTGACTCCTGAGTGAGGATCCTCATCAGGAGCCCCTGCCCCTCATCAGTCAGTGCTCCCCCTCCCCCTGCTCCTGTCCAGGCCCTGCCCGGGGCCAGCGGAGGGAAGCTGCCCCTAAGGCAGCGGTTCTCAACCTGTGGGTCGCGACCCCTTTGGCGGTCGAACGACCCTTTCCAGGGGTCGCCTAAGACCATCCTGCATATCAGATATTTACATTACGATTCATAACAGTAGCAACATTACAGTTATGAAGTAGCAACAAAAATAATTTTATGGTTGGGTCACAACATGAGGAACTGTATTTAAAGGGCCAGAAGGTTGAGAACCACTGCAAGTGGTCAGGGATGGGAAAGCCGAGTGGGAGTGGGCAGAGGAGGGAGGGAAGCAGCCAGGCCTGTGTGCACGTGTGTGTGTGTCGGGGGTGGGGGTAGGGGTGGAGTGGGGTGTTACCTCATTAAACCTAGATCAGCCCAAAGCTCTTTTCCTTACCCCCAGGTCTGGAGGGTTAGTTAATAGGAATCTGCATAGAGCACTACCTCCCCCTCCCCCAACAGGGTTCAAGCATAAACCTGGAGGCACTGTGGGTGTGGGCAGCAGGAGGGGAGAGTGTGATGGGGAGCACTGTTGCTAGGGAACTAGCTCCCCCACTTCTGGAAGGATGGTAAGTAGACAGAGCAAGGCAGTCGTCAGGGCAGCTCTGATACAGGGTGTCCCCCACCTGAGACG
>NW_005361631.1:55215-65629 GCF_000412655.1 Myotis brandtii | reverse complement strand
CTGCCAGCCTCCCCATTCCAGACAAGATCTGGTGATCCCCCATCCGCCCCCGAGGCCTCTGCCAAGGTTGGCACACTGGTGCTGGCACCGGAAAGCGACATTCCAGAGGCCCCCCGCAACTCCCTGCCAACCCCAGACTCTTGGCAGAACATGAGAGCAGGGGCTTCTGGGAGATGCACAGGGCAGGGGCATGGGGGTGAGGGTGGCGGTTGGAGAGGGTTGTGGGAGGGGCCAGAGTCAGGGCACCTGTCCACAGGATGTGGGCGGAGCCCGGCCAGAGGCAGGACAGACCCCCACGGGTCCCCCAGGGACTGCACATCTCCCGCTGCCCACCGGCACCCCAACAGGAGCCTGGGCAGGGGCCACAGTGCAGACTGCGGAACGGGGGGCGCTGGGTGAGGACAGTGCCTCGGACATGGTGTCCTAGAAAAGACACATCCTTTTCAGGTGCAGTTTCTCTTACTACCTGTCAAAGGTTCCCCAGGCCAAGCTCCGCCTTCCTGTGTGACCTTGGGCAAGACACATGCCCTCTCTGGGCCTCAGAGACTCAGGAGAGGACTGAAGCGGGTCAATCTTTTTTTTAAATATATTTTTACTGATTTCAGAGGAGAAGGAAGAGGGAGAGAGAGATAGAAACATCAATGATTAGAGAATCCTGCAAGCCCCACACCGGGGATCGAACCTGCAACCCGGGCACGTGCCCTGATTGGGAATCGAACCGTGACCTCCTGGTTCATAGGTTGATGCTCAACCACTGCGCCAGGCAGCCAGGCAAGTGGGTCAGTCTTGAAGACGCCCTCTAACCAGCAGGTGTGAGGTTCCGGTCTCCCTGCAGTCACTTCTCTACTCAGCAGACAGCAGTAGCTTCCCTGCTCACTGCCCCGGGGAAGGGGCCGCCCTCACAGGGAATGCTGCCTCCTGACCCCTGGCCCCTGGCCCCTGGGAGTGCTGTCCCAGACTCCCCACTGCCCCCAGGCAGACAAGTCTCTTCTCTCCTGGGCGTCTGTCCTTGACCCGCCTCCAGCCTGGATGGCTCGGCCCCACCCAGACCTTTCTCCCTGATCCGTTTCCTTCAGAACATTTGTCACAACTAAAATGATTGTGGTCACTTATTGTTTACGCGCTGATTGTCCTTCCTGTGGACGGTCCACGCAGGAGGACACCCGGGCTTTGTGCCTAGCGCTGGGCCCGCACGCAGCAGGCCCTCAGCAGGTCGTTTTCAAACGGGTGCCTGTGGGGCTCCGTGATTTTTCCAGCTTGCCCAGGCCCCTGGTCCTTCCACGTGTGCTTTCTCCACGGGTGCCTGATGCCCCCTCCTCCCACCGTGGCCTCCCCTACCCAGGCTGGTGGCAAAGTTCTTGGGGACTCAGCTGTGGGCCCAGCAGCCAAGGGTCCGGCAGGGCAGGGAGGAGGGAAGATCCTTGACCCCAGTCCCCTTGTCGCCAGTTCCCCAAGAGCAGGAGGGCAGCCTTGGGCCTGGAAACCCCCTGGGCCTGGCTGCTGGGGTGTGATTCCGGGGTGACCTCATCGCCTTGAACGAGGGCAGCAGGGGCAGGAAGTGGAGGACGAATCAGAGGAGCTATATTTAGAGCGTTAGATTCAGCTCCGGCCGGACAATATTCCTGGAGTCCCCATTGTTGTGAGGGGCCAGAGGGCAGAACGTCCACTGAATGGCTGGGTCTGAGCCATGCCAGGCTGTCTGGGCATGCCGGGGTCGGGGGCAGTGGGAGGGGTGGTCCCTTCCTGCCTGCCAGGGAGAACCCAGGCCAAGGGTCATCAGGGTGGAGCTGGGGGTGCAGGGCCTGGGAGCTGCCCTCGGGATTAAGGCTGAAGATGGAGGGAGGATGCCTCCCGGGTGAGGGGGGTCTCTGGGTGGGTAACAGCCACTCCACTGCGACTCCCGTTAGTCCTCTCCACTCGCCATTTTATAGGCCAAGCGCCCGAGGCTCAGACCCGGGAGCTAGTTGCTGAAGGCCACATGGACGCGCGTCCTGACTCCCAGCCCGAGTCCCCCGCAACCAGCTGTGCCCCTGGCCCGCGGCCCTCCCACCAGGCCAGGCAGCCCTGGGTGACAGGAGAGGGTGGCTTGCCTGCAGGGGCTCTAGAACCGGTCGCCATGGCAACCCAGGGTCCAGGCCTGCCCTGCTCTGGAGAGGGTTTCCTTGGGTGAGCAGGCCGAGGCTGCGGGTTCCTGACTCCCAGCCCGAGTCCCCCGCAACCAGCTGTGCCCCTGGCCCGCGGCCCTCCCACCAGGCCAGGCAGCCCTGGGTGACAGGAGAGGGTGGCTTGCCTGCAGGGGCTCTAGAACCGGTCGCCATGGCAACCCAGGGTCCAGGCCTGCCCTGCTCTGGAGAGGGTTTCCTTGGGTGAGCAGGCCGAGGCTGCGGGTGCCTTCAGGCCCTGCCTGCCGGAGGGGCTGGGCCGCAACCCAGGGTCCAGGCCTGCCCTGCTCTGGAGAGGGTTTCCTTGGGTGAGCAGGCCGAGGCTGCGGGTGCCTTCAGGCCCTGCCTGCTGGAGCCTGGGGCTAGGCCAGCAGCCCGGCCTCGCCGCCTGGGCTGATCCCAAGGGCGAGGCCAGTGATCCTGCTTCTGCACCCACGCCTCATGCCACCCTGCGGCCCGGCAGCTAACAAAGGGTGAGGACTGTCCCCGATTCCGGGCCACCCTGCGGGGGGAAGGCTCTGCGGGCCAGTGTCCAGGAATCTCATGCTGCTGCCCACGCCCCCACCTTCCATCCTGCAAGTCCCATGGACGCCCAGGGAACTCGGGGGGCCGGCTGCCTTGAAAATGGGGGAGGCGACCAGACGTTCCAACAGACCCGCTCCTCCTACTGACCTGTGACAGGCACAGGGAGAGGACCAACGATGCCAGGGCGTGCCCCTGCCCTCCGTCCTCCTCCTCCCAGCTCAGGGACGCCCTTGAGAATGAAGCCAGCCCCTCCCCACCCCCAGCCCATTACACGTGAGTAACTGAGGGTCAGAGCTGGGAGGAGGCTGGTCTGAGACCATTCGTGGGGCAGCAGCTTCCCGTCCTCCCGGGCCTGCCCGCTGCAGGTCCCCCCAGCGCCTGATCTCTCCCCGCAGCCCCACTGCCATGCCCCGGGCCTCGCGGCCGGAGGCTGTTCACGGCTCCTCTAGATTTCACATCATGACTCATGTTATCATGTTCTCAGGAGCTGAGTAACCACCTGCGTTATTTATACCCTGGCTTCCTTCCCTCCTCCCTGAAGCGGGCAGGGAGGATGGGCTGGGGGTGGGGAGGGACCTGGGAGGGGGATGTGGACTGGGAGAAGGCAGCTGAGCACCCCCATATGCCCTCCCCTGGGGTACCACCCCCGTCAGGCACCCAAAAATAACCGTGACTCTCAGCACAACAGGATGGGCCTGGATCCGTGGCATCGATATATAGGTACTAGGATGGTTTGGGGAGGGGGGAATTCCTTTCCCGAGCGAGTCACCCGTCTGGAAAAATAAAGAAGGAAAAAAGCTGAAAATTTTTCCTTCCATCAAAACAGGAAGGAGCTGGGGTGGTGGCAGGGGGGACGGGGAGATGCCGGGTGGAGGCCGAGATGCCTCCTCCACCCTGTGGTGGTCTTTAGGGACGGCAAGCCCCCCGGCACCGGCATTGGGGGGGCCCTCTGGCCCAGGGCAGGTCCTGGGTGACCCCTGTGGGCCAGCCCCAATTCCCTGGGGGCGCTTTTCTGCTCCCTTCCGCCCAGGCCCGTGTGCACTCATGGATACGCACGATGCCCACGTTTCGCCCAGTTCCCATGCCACACAGACTCGCTTGCCCATTTGTGCGCCCCCTCCCCCCCCCAGACCCGCAGGAGAAAAGGTCTCCCTCTGGGTGGGGCTTGGGGGCGCCGGCCTTGTTTCCCACTGCCCTGGAGCATTGTCCTGGGAGTCTTGTGACTTAAGTTCAAATATGACTTTGCTCCGACCCTATCCAGCATGTGACCTCAGGGAAGTCACTTTCTCTGCGCCTCAGTTTTCTCATCTGTAATAAGGGTGCGGTCATTCCCTCTGGGGCAAATCTCAGGACTGCCTGGTCCAAGCGAGGGGAGCTGGACCACAGCTCCTGTTTACCGCGACTCTCTATGTGCCAAGCGCCTGTATTCAGTCACCAGAGCAGTGATGGCGAACCTATGACACGCGTGTCAGAGGTGACACGCGAACTCATTTTTTTGGTTGATTTTTCTTTGTTAAATGGCATTTAAATATATAAAATAAATATCAAAAATATACATCTTTGTTTTACTATGGTTGCAAATATCAAAAAATTTCTGTATGTGACACGGCACCAAAGTTAGGGTTTTTCAAAATGCTGACACGCCGAGTTCAAAAGGTTCGCCATCACTGGGCTAGATCAACCTCATCACCAGATGTGACCGGTTCCAGAATTATCCTCATCTCCGGCCCAGAGGGCAGGGACCCACCCAGGGTCAGACCGCTGGGATGTGGTGGAGGCTGCTGGGAAATTCTGGGCTCCTCGCACGGTTCCCACCCCAGGAAGAATGAAGGCATCTCATCAGAGGCCCGAGGAGAAGGGAGGGAGGAGGAAGAAGTGGGGGAGGGGGCCCAGTTCCCTTGGGCCTGGTGCTCCCACCTGGGACTGTCCATGACGGTGCCTGTGGCTTCAGCAGGGATGTGCCCCAGTGGCCGGGGGCGCATCTTCACTGCTGTGGGAGCTACTTAGGACGGTTTGTCACCCGCCAGCTGCCCGCTGTTCGCTTATTGACTTACATAAGCACCACCCAAGGGTGTTTGTACAGTTGTCTCAGTCTTCCTGTCCGTCTCCCACCTGCCTGCCTCACCTCTGGGGAGATGCGCTGGCAATGTAACGGAGACCCAATCCTGCGTGAGGACAACCCAGGCCGGGCACGCCTGCGCATCCTCCCCACGATCAGATGGTGCTGGGGTCCCATTCTACAGATGAGGACACCGAGGTCTTGGGCTTTGCTCCTTCAAGCCCAGCACGGGGCGGGCCTGGGATGACCATTCCAGGAGGTGTCGCTCTGATGCCCCTGGCACTGGTTCAAATCCGCCTCGGCCACCTCCTGATCGTGTGAATTAGGGAAGTCAGATGATCTCTCTAGGACTCAGTGTTCCTTTCTGTAAAATGGGGGTGGTATCTTTGCTCTGCCTGGATTGTCAGGTGGTTCAGGGGCTAATGTATTCGTTGGAGCCACGTGAAACCACGACCATTTGTGACCCGCCCTTGGGATCAGTGCTTCTCCACGGGGCACAGGAGTCTCCAGGGATGTTCTTAACAGGCGGATTCCGCTCAGCTGGTCTGAGGTGGGCCTGGCACTGTGCGTGCCTGAGCAGCGCCCGGGGAGCGGCTGCTGTCAGTGGGCCACACTCTCAGGAGCAACAGTGTAGACTAGACTACGCACTGGGCTGTGCCAGGCACTGGGCTGGCGCCTGTATGCCCATCCTCACACCGATCCTTATGGCCCCCCTGCCAGGCAAACGTGGCCACCCCGTTTACAGATGGGGAAGCCGAGGCCCAGAGAGGTCAATGCCCCACCCAGGGACACACAGCCAGACTGGCACGCCGGGGTCCCAAAGCCAGGCCTGTGGGGTTTACAGGGTCCTGGTCCATGAATCCAAACCTTTGCACAGGCCCCTGGGCCCTGCCCGTGGGGACCTAGGATACACCCAGGACATGAAGGCATCTTCGAGTGGCCTCCAGGCAGTGGTGGGAAGGGACAGCTTGCGCCTTTGGGAGCTCACCCCAGGGAAAGCTCGCCAGCGGGCAGGCAGGCGTGGCGAGGACGTGGGTGAGACCGGGATTGGAGAGGAACGTGAAGGGCGCTCTGGGGACAGCACCAGTAAAGGTGTGTTTTGGGGTAAAAATAAGCCCCCCGCTATTCCTTGTGAACCCCAGCCTCGCCCCGACCCCTTCTCTCCTTCCCTCCATCTCTACCGAGTCCCTGCCCAGGGGTCCTTCCCCCGACCGAGGAGGGCCGGGGTCCCTGGAGTTGGCAGGACTGTCACTCCATTTCTGTCCCTCATTCACTCTGTGGCCTTGGGCAAGTCACACGATGTCTCTGAACCTCAGTGTCCCCTCTGAACGCCCTTGGCTTGTCCTGTGGGGACAGGGGTTTGAAATCACTGCTGTGTCAGACCTTCTCCCAACGGAGCTTCCTCACGGCGGTGGGAGACGGGGACGTGGGGTGGGAGGAGGCGGCCGGGCGGGAGGAGGACAAGGACAGGATGACCTGAAAGTGGACAGGCCACCGCACCTTCCATCTGCGTTTCCTTTCTAGCCTCTAGGGTCCCGTCGGCAACAGCCCGCCATGTGGCTCACTGCTCACTACAGCGAGAGGAGGCTCCTTCAGCCAGGGGCTCGGCCTAAACCCCCCCCCCCCCCGCCCCACTTGGCCCTCCCCAGACAGGGTGGGGCTCAGCCAGAGACTGTGGGTGAGTGAGGCTGGGCCCAGGCCAGCTGGGCAGCTGTGTGTTCATCTCTGCCTGGCCTGGAGATGGACATAGATGTCCAGAGAGCGACGCTGGCACCAGCCTGCCCAGGTTCAAAGCCCACCTCTGCCCTCACTCATCCTTGACCTTGCAAAGCTGCTCCAGACCTTGGTTCCCCCACCTGTAAAATGGGGGTGATCATAGCTCCTCTCTTTCTCATAGGCACGTTGTGAGGCTTAACTGAGTTAATGCACCCGAAGGGCTTGGAGCCAGCTGCTGACACCGGGAGCGCCAGGTAAACGTTTGCTCTGACGACTCCCGATGAGACATTGGAGACTTCCACTGGGGCTGGCTTCCATTCTTGACCGGCCCATCGCGTTTCCTGCAGCCACAAACACCTCCCCCTGGAAAGCCGGCGAGGGCCTTGCTGTCCTAGCCAGACCCCCACCAAGAGGGGCTGCTGCTACCTGCCTGCCCCATCCTTCCAGAATCCCAAGTCAAATCCTCAGACATAGCAGCAAGGACACGCTGGGCTGGCTGACCCAGGTCTCCGGCCCAGCCTCCCCTCTCGGGGGCTGCAATGCCTGCTCGCCCTGGGGTGGTGGGGGGTCCTGGGGGCCCCGAGTCCCGTCTGCACAGCCTCCTCCATCGAGCTCGTTTGTTTACTTTTCTGTGTGCAAAGTGACATGAAAAGATGGGCAGCTCTGCCCTGGCCGGTGTGGCTCGATGGTTGGATCATCAGCCTGTGCACCGAAGGGTCTCAGGTTCGATTCTCAGTCAAGGGCACGTACCTGGGTTGCAGGTTCAATCCCCAGCTCCGGTTGGGGTGCGTGTGGAAGGCAACTGTTCGATGTGTCTCTGTCACATCAATATTTCTCTCTCTCCCTGTTCCTCCCTCTCTTTCACTCTCCCTAAAAAAAAAAAAAAAAAAAAAAAAATCAATTGAGGATAAAAATATCACTTGAGGATATTTTTAACAAGAAAAGATGGGCAGCTCTGACCAAGGCCACACGGGAGGTATCATGTAACAGGAAGCTGGCGGAAGTGTGGGCTTGGATTCAAATACTGCCATTGCCACTTCCTTGCTGGGTGACACGGGACAAGCTAGAACCCCGGTCCGAGCCTCAGTGCCCCATCCCCAGGTGTGAACACCGTCAGAGCACCATCCCTCCGGAAGCGGGTAAGGACTTAGCGGGCCATGGCCCGTCGTTGATAGAACGGGAATCTGTGTGCCTCCCTCACTGAGGTCGTTCAGGTAAAGCGCCCGGCCCGGGGTGATGCTCTGTAAGGGGCTGTCACATTGTCAGAGGGCCCGAGGCCCAGCAAAGGGTGCAGCGGGGATGAGCTTTCTCACAAGATCCCGGTGGGGTCCTCTCCGAGCCCCCCGTGGCCCAGAGGGGGGCGCTTCGCCCATTTCCAGCCAGCTTCCAGGACAGGTAGATCTGAGCTGCCCCGTCCAAACATCCTCTTCCTTGTCTGGAGACGGGAGCAGCTAAAAATGTATCGCTTAGCCCAGGAAAACAAACACTGCGCTTCCCTTGCCTTTGTGTACGGGACACAAGGCCAAGGCCACAGAGGCAGCGAGGTGGGCTCCCAGGCTGCCCTGGGCCTGGGGGTCTGTCTGTCTGTCTGTCTGCCTTCCTGGGGTCTCTCCTGCCTCCCTGGTACTCACAGACTCAGTGGCCAGAGCCTCCCAGGGTGGGGGTTCACTGTGAGGACACGCCCCACCCCAGTGATGTGTCCTGGCTTTCCCAGCCTTGGGCTCCTCGCCTAGAGCTGTCCTGTCTCTGGAGTTCACGCTGTGTGTGTGTATGTATGTGTGTGTGTACGTGCACACATGAAGTAATGATAATGATCACACTGATAACCAGCATTTATGGATTGCTTATTCCTGCTCCAACACTCAGGATGCAATAACTCATGTGACTCCACGTGGTAACTGCCATTGTTATCCAGATTTAACAAGGAGCACGCCGAGGCTCAGAAAGACGGAGTACTTTGCTCAAGGTCATGAGCCAGTAAATGGTAGAGCGGGCCTTTCCAGTCTTTGACAGGAAACCTGGTCCCGTACCCCCTCTCTGAGCCTCAGTTTCCCCATCTGTAAAACGAACACGTCTGATGCAATGTCTCGCTAGCTGGTGACTGTGAGGGTGAAGCAGGGCAAAGCTGTGCAGACAGGCAGGCGGGGACAGGGGAGCAGACTGCGCTCCACGGCACGGAGAACGCGCTTTGCCGTCACAGAGCCTGGGGCTGGGTCTCAGGCCCTTTGTGGCGGGGCCTTGGCTGTCCCCAGCTTGGAGCTCATGTCCTTCTCCATCAAGTCAGCAATAGCACACTTGCCTGGCACGGGTGCTGCCAGGGCCCCCTCGGTGGAATGGGGGTACCTGGTACACGGCATTCCCACCCTCTGGACTTGAGTCTGCCCTTGGGATTGAAGCCAGCTCCTTCCTCAGCCCTGGTCCTCGCCCTGAGGGTGTGAGATGATTTTAACGGAGGAGAGTGTGCATGGATTGCCCGAAACACCCCTCGCCCTGGGCAGGCCTCCTCCCCTCCCCCCCAGCACCTGGCTGAGGGCTGTGGCCACTCGATTTTCCACTTGGTTCAGAGCTGTCAGAGGATTGGAGGGGTGAGAGTTATGGGGATGTGGCCCCCACCCCACAGAGACCCGCTCCCAGCCCTGCTGAAAGTCTGATTCCTCAGTGGTCCCAATGCCCTTGTCGTGCCCTTTGCTTCCGACTTTAGAGGCTCAAGCCCCTCCTCCCCCCTCTCCACCCTTCAGGCAGGGTCTGATATCTTTGCACCAACAGGCCAGGACTCAGAAAGAGAAACAGGTAAGGTGTTTACTCATTTATTCATCCTCAGCAGACATTTATAAGGCAGCTACTGTGCGGTGGGAGCTGCAACAGGCCCTTGCTCACCTGGAGCTCAGTCTAGTGCTAGACCTATACCCGGGCAAGGACAAAACCATGGAACACGCGATGGGAACCCAGGGCAAGCAATAAGCTGGGGCGGGGGGCTTCCTGGAGGAGGTGCAGACTGAGCTGAGCCTGACAGGGGGTGAGAGGAGGTGTTCTTTAGAGAAGTGCATGTGTGGAAAGACACACACATTGACATGGTGTCCGCAAGGAGAGGGTACAGGAAAGGGGTTCGCCTTAGCACAGCAGTCAGGCCCCGGGCCATGGTCCCTGCTGCCTCTGTGGTCCCTGTCCTGCCACTTCTAACCAGGGCAGACACATCCGGATTATAATGATTTGTGTCTATCTCACTCCAGATGCCAGGACTGGGTGTCCTTCCTCATTCCATTTCCCATGGCTTCACACAGGGCCTGCACACAGTAGGTGCTCAGTGATGCTGTGCCCAGTAGTCCTCCCCTGTTTGCATCTCCCCCGAGGCTGAGCTGTGCGCTCCCTCCTTTGTGCTCCTACAGCACTCGGTACTCGAGAGTTCACGTTGCTACAGCACTTTTCCGTTGGCAGAGCACTTTTCCATATATCAATGTGTTTGATGCTTACACAAGCCCTGTGCAAAAAGTGTCATTATTGTCATCATCATCACCTGCCAGGAGGCAGCACATCATTGTGGTTTAGGTATGTGGGTTCTGCAGCTGGACTGCTTGGCTGTGTGACCCTGAACAAGTTGCTTACCCTCTCTGTGCTTCAAGGTCTCCATTTGTAAGATAAGAGTAACATACCCATAGGAGCACTGAGAGGCTGCACCCGGAGTAAGAACACTACCTACCACATGGTCACCTCAATTAAAATGGTAGTGCCCGGCCGGCGTGGCTCAGTGGTTGAGTGTCAATCTATGAACCAGGAGGTCATGGTTTTGATTCCCAGTCAGGGCATATCCCTGGGTTGTGGGCTTGATCCCCAGTGTGTGGCGTGCAGGAGGCAGCTGGTCAATGAGTTTCTTATCATTGATGTTTCTTTTTTTTTATATATATATTTTATTGATTTTTTACAGAGAGGAAGGGAGAGGGATAGAGAGTTAGAA
>NW_005361631.1:52754-55177 GCF_000412655.1 Myotis brandtii | reverse complement strand
GGACCCTTGAGTCCGCAGGCCGACGCTCTATCCACTGAGCCAAACCAGTTAGAGTTATCATTGATGTTTCTATCTCTCTCCCTCACCCTTCCTCTCTGAAATCAATAAAAATATATTTAAAAAATATTAATATTGGTAGCTATTATCATCCTATTACAGATAAGGATATAGAACAGCGGTTCTCAACCTGTGGGTCGCAACCCCTTTGGGGGTCGAACGACCCTTTCACAGGGGTCGCCTAAAACCATAGGAAAACACATATATAATTACATATTGTTTTTGTGATTAATCACTATGCTATTATGTTCAACAATGAAAATACATCCTGCATATCAGATATTTGCATTACAATTCATAACAGTAGCAAAATTACAGTTATGAAGTAGCAACGAAAATAATTTTATGGTTGGGGGTCACCACAACATGAGGAACTGTATTAAAGGGTCGCGGCATTAGGAAGGTTGAGAACCACTGATATAGAAGGTCAAGGTCAAAACACCTAGCTGTCCAGTGGAACCGTTTTAATCTCTAAGTCTTTAAACTTCAGACCTTGAGCTTTCGGGTTATCTTCGCCAACCTCCATTTCCCTTATCACTGTCTCCTATTTTCTCTCTTTATGCACCTGTCTCTCCTCTGGACGGGGCTCCTCCGGGGCTGGAGCCTGCATCAGCGTTGTGCCTGGACAGTACCTGGCCACCAGGAAACGCCGCGCGAAGCAAAGACGCACCCTATGCGCCAGGCAGCCTGCTCTGTGCCTCCACGTGGATCATCGTGTCTGAGCCTCTAGGGCAGTGATGGTGAACCTTTTGAGCTCGGCGTGTCAGCATTTTGAAAAACCCTAACTTAACTCTGGTGCCATGTCACATATAGAAAGTTTTTGATATTTGCAACATAGTAAAACAAAGACGTATATTTTTGATATTTATTTTATATATTTAAATGCCATTTAACAAAGAAAAATCAACCAAAAAAATGAGTTCACGTGTCACCTCTGACACGCGTGTCATAGGTTCGCCATCACTGCTCTAGAGGACCACTCCTTGTGTGGCTATCTGTGAAGAGGCCTCCGGAGAAGTCCTCTGAGCAGGTGACCCTGCTCAGTCCAAGGAGAAGCTCTCTGAAGAGATGACGGTGTGTGTGTCTCAGTGATGGAAGGTGTGTGTATGAGTGAGGAGCAGGCTGCCATTGTTTGGGGTACCAAGGGCAGACGGGAGACGCCGCACGGGGACCAGATCAAGCACCCAGAAGCCGGGAGCAGGGTGATGCAGTGAGCTGGGTGCTGGGCTCAGCGGGTGTGCGTGTGACTCTGTGACTGTGACCGTGTGACTGCTGAAGGCAGGGACACAGCCGCTCCCAGAGCTGGGGGTGGGAGGTGTTAACTGTGTGGATGCTGCTGCGGGCGGTGGGCCCTGGGCCTCGAGGCTGGGGGCCGCGGGAGGTAGTAAACACCAGGGTGACTAGGAGGCTGCAGGCTTGTGGGAGTTTGTGTGACTCTGCAGTTCCACAAATTCAAATGCGGCCGATGCCAGCAGTGCCTGCTGTGTGCCAGGCCACCAGCTAGGAGAAGGAGATATGAGCCCCGCTTTCAGCCGAATGGCACTGGCCGTGGGGGGCGTGTGACCGCCTTGTGGCTGGCGTGGGGCTGGGTGCGTTATGCACTGAGCCCCCGCAGTCACCCTCTCCCGCTCTGAGGCGAGACGGAGGGGCACAGAAAGGAAATGACTTGCCCAAGGTCACCCAGCAACTCGGGGCCAGGGCAGGATCTGAACCAAGGCCAGAGCCCGACCCCTCCTCCACCAGGCCTGTGCGGGTGCAAACGTCTGATCCTGGAAAAGCCGTTTAGGGCTCCTGGCCGCGGTCCAGGGGACATCTCCCCAACCACGTGAAACCAGGCTACCCTCACTGTGCAGAGGGGCTGCTGGGTTCTAGCTCTCCCTTTCCAGGGGCCAAATTCCTGGGCAGAGGGGCTGCTGGGCTCCATCCGTGCCTCAGGCCCTCCCAAGTTCCTGCCACCCCCCCTTCCCTCCTGGTGCTGACTCTCCGCCAGAAGAGGAAAGGCTGCTCCACCCACCTCCCATCTCTATAAAGGCCAGAACAGCTGAAAGGGTGGCAACTTCTCCTCCTGCCGCACGCACGCCGGGAGCAGCCCGCCTGCCTCCCCTCAGCCCGCAGCCAACCCCCACGGCCTCCCCAGGGCTCTCCTCCGGCCGCCAGCGCCCATCTTTCATTGCCGAGATACAGATATTTTGCACGCACACACGCAAGAAGGGGGAATAAAAGCCCACGCTCCAGCCTCATTGCAAAGAGAAAGCCGGAGCAGCCGCAGCTTGCAGCCCGTGGAGGACGCCCAGAGTGGCGAGCAGACTGACCGACAGACTCGCCCCACGTCCACCTGTCTGCTGCGGCCGGCCCAGAGCTCAGCT
>NW_005361631.1:52240-52560 GCF_000412655.1 Myotis brandtii | reverse complement strand
CGGGCTGCCGCTGCAAAGCCAACTTTGGAAAAAGTTTTCGGGGGGAGACTTTGCCTTTGAGGTGCCCGGCTCTAGCTTTCCGACTTCGGGACCCTTCCCAGAAAATGTTGCAAAAAAGCTAAGCCAGCGGGCAGAGGAAGCCGCCGTTAACCCGCAGCGAGAGAAGCGAGAAGACGAGCCATCGACCGCCGCCTTCTTTTTCCTCTTGGAGGTTGGAGTCCCCTAGGCGCCCCCACACGGCTAGACACCTCCGCTGGTTCGCGACGCAGCCCCCCGGCCGTGGATGCTCGCTCGGGCTCGGGATCCGCCCAGGTAGTGGC
>NW_005361631.1:42201-42753 GCF_000412655.1 Myotis brandtii | reverse complement strand
GACCCCTGCAGCCCAAATGCCTGGCACCGGGCGCTAGGTGACCTCCGAGGGCTGAAACCCGAGGGCCGGGAGGTGCCAGGCTCTAAGGAGGGGGCAGAGGTGGCTTGCTTTCTCGGGGACGATCCCAGGTCTCCCACCTTTAAGTGCGGAAAGGTGTGTGTGGTCCCGTCCCCCGCCCCCCCAGGAACTGGATAAGCCCCTTCCCTGCCGAATGGAGAGGGTGGGGTGGTGCCCAGGTGCAGAAGGCACCTCCCGAGCCCACTTCGCTGCCAGCTCAGGTTCTGGCTGGGACGCGGCTTGCAGGGAGCTGCGAGCTGCCGCACTGGTGGCAGCCACGCCAACCTTCGAAAGCGCTCTGCGTCCCACCCTGCTCCCACTCCCGGGCCCCAGAGCGCGGTCCAGGGGCAGCTTGTGTCTTGGGCAAGGAGGAAGGGGGGCGGGAGGGGGGCGAAAGACAGGTCTCGGGCAGTCGGATCAGGGAGGAGTGGGGGCTCCAAAGGAATCCAGCCCCAGAGCGGCGTGTGCCCGAGGCCCCGCAGGCCCTGCGCCCTC
>NW_005361631.1:0-41213 GCF_000412655.1 Myotis brandtii | reverse complement strand
CGGTGCCCCCCTCCTCCCTGCACACGCGGCCTGAGCACACGTACGCACACACCCAGTATGCACAGCCCAGCGCCAGGTGCCAACCCCCGCGCCACAGGTGGGCCCAGGGTGGGCCCCTCACCTCCCTGCCTCTGTAGCCACCCCAGTTTCTCACTGGGTGCTGTGAGGGAGGGGAACGGGGACCCTCCCCTCAGTCCGGGCTCCGGGTAAGGTCAGCTCCACGCCCTTCAAGCATTATTCTTCTGCGGTTGCTCTTTCTCAACCACTCCCATGTGGCTGAAAGTGGCGTTGTGCTTGGGGACCGCTGTCATGTCCAGGGCATTTCTCCCTTCAAGTAAGCTCTTCTTTGAGCCTTCAAGACTAGAGGACCCTGAGCCGCTGAGCCGCCCCCCCCCGCCCCCCCCTTCTGTCCTCTTTGCTGATCCCAGCATGCTCAGCAGAGGCTTTCCCAGGCCTGCCCTTACCATTCCCAGCTTCATCCAGCACCTCCTCCTCCTTTCCCACAACTCCATGGGTATGTGTGTTTGGCGGGGAGGCGATGGCACAGAAGCTGGTGCCTCGCTCCCTCTTTAATCATTGCATCCTTGCACACCGTTGAGTGGTGCTTTGCAGTTTACCAGGCACTTTCCTGCCAAGCCTGAGCAAGCCTCAAGGCGGCTCTGGGAGAAGAGTCTTAAAGGGAAAACCCGTGGACATGGGGGCCAGTTCAGGAAGGAAACTCCGGGAGGACTTGCTGGTGGAGGTGGCCTTGGGGTTGGCTGTTTCTCAAGCATGCATGGACTGAGCCTCAGGCGGAGGCCTCAGCAGCTGGGCAGGAGGTGGGGAAGTCTGAGGCAGGGTCTGGCAGGGGGTGGGCTGAGGCCTGTGAGGCCCCATCCCCATCAGCTGAGCTGGCTTCTGGGGAGGGTGACTCCCATTGTCATGTGAAGCCTCCGGCCTCAGCACCCTCCTGCCCTTCACTACCCAGCTTCCATCTGGTTTGCTAATGCCTTAGGTGGTGGGAGATCAACCTGCTGGAATCTCCCAGCCCTAGAAGTGTCTGCAAGGTTAGGATCAAACAGAATTTAGAGTCTCTGGTGCAAGACCTAGGGGTGTGTGTGTGTGAAAGAGATTGATCCGTTCAGCAGGAGTGGTAGAGAAGTGCTTGCCTTGGGCCTCACCCCCCATTGAAATGGACAGCTCTTTTCATTTCGGGCTTATTTAGTTGTTTATCACCTGTTTTTCCTCCCTCGAGTATAAACTCCACTGTCTCCCCTGCTTACTGGCCTGTGACTGGCTTATGGCGGATAATCTGTAAATATGTGTGGAAAAGACCACGAATCGGGAGGGGGAGAGGGACCAGATCTGTGCTTGCTGAGTGTCTTATAAGCACCGTCTCACTGAGTCCTTAACCCCGGGCAGCCCAGCACGGCCACTGCCCTCCACCAGGCTTCCTCATCCGAGTCACCACTCCCTGCCCCCCTCCCATCTTGAGAGACAAGCGCGCCTTTCTTTTCCATGTCTTGGGACTTGGGCTGCCGAGATTGGACAGGACAGAGGGGAAGAAACAGCAGGAAAATCAGATTGCAAAGGCTCTGTGTTTCTTGAGCTGGGCCGCAGTCCCCGCCACCTAAAAACGCGAGGAGATTGGATTAGCTCCGAGTTCCTCAAGAGCGGAGTTCCCAGACCTCTTGCAAATGCAGAGTCCTGGGCCCCGCCCTGTGCTGGGACAGAGGTGGGGTGGTGGGCAGTAAATGCTGTGGGAGGGTGGGGGGCAGGCGGGGCCTGCTGGGATTCGATTGCTGCCTTGGCTCCTCTCTTTCTGCTGCTGCAGGGAGCGGTGGGGAGCCCAGTGGGAGGCTGCATGCACATTAAGGAGGGGTGGGGCCGGGGGAGGGTCCCGGGAGCCATAGGGGAGGGAAATGGTAGGTGGGAAGGCTGGTTCTAATGGCTTCTGTGGTCTGCCCAGAGGAGGCTTCTTCAAAGGGCTTGGCTTTGGCATTGACTCTAAATTAGGCCTGAGACTCGGGCAGGCAGGCAGGCAGGCAGGCAGGCAGGCGCTCGGAGGCCTGCTCCCTGCTCGGCTCTCCCTCTGCCAGCCACAGACAACGCCCCTGGATGCGTGGGCTCGGCCTGTGCGTCTCTCTCAGCTGAAGGGCAGGAGGGCTGGGGAGAGTGTATCGGCGTGTGTGTGCTGGGGCCCAGGTGGAGGGTGGGGTCCAAGCCCCTTTGATCTGCCAGCCTGGTTGGGAGCAGGTAATTCGTCTAGCCTCACGCTAGCTGCTGCCCTTCCTACCTTCTGCAGCTGGCGTTGGGGGTGGGGTGGGGTGGGGAGCAGGCTGTTTGCCTTGGCTCCGTGGCTGGCTGTGCCCCAGCTGCCTTCTTGCCACGCCCTCACCCTGCCAGGAGCCCCCGGCCTGAGATCTGGGGCAGCTTCCTCAGGGTGCCTGGCCTCCTTTCCCGGCTCCGAGGCGAGCTGCCCACCTAAGGAGGCTTCTAGAACCAATCGCTACCCTGTGCTCACCCTCCCACATCAAGAGGAACCTCTGGCCTCAGCAGGTGCCCCGAGCTGACCACAGACTGAATGTTGTCACCTTTCACCTACCTCCCGCCCTGGAAGGAACCCACCAGCCCACACTGCCATTGTGGGGCTAGGGTGTCATTTCCTGTGGCCCAGCTCAGGGGATAGTGCAAAGCCACACGCTCTCCACCTACCCATTGTCATCCTCAGAAATGCCCTGTGCTGCTGGCCCCGGGCGGGCGCGCTGCTCGCTGCTGCCCTCAGAGGCGCCCACCCCCATTATTTGCTGGCTGCTCTGCTGGGTGCAACTAGGCCGCCCAGTAACCCTAGCGAAGTATTCTTAGCCCCATTTACAAGATTAGAAACCTGAGCGTTTAGGTTGTTAAAAGACTTATTCCAAGAATCCAGGCTCCCTTTGCTCTTTCGTCTGCTACCGTTTCTCCGCCTCTGCACTGTTGGCGTTCTGGGCCAGACAGCTCTTCCCTGTGGGAGGCTGTCCTGTGCATAGTAGGATGTTTAGCAGCCTCCCGGGCCTCCACCTTCTAGAGGCCAGTAGTTGTGACAACCACAAATGCCTGCGGACACGCCAGTGTCCCTGGGGGCCCCTTGTCCTGAGGTGAGAGGCTCTGCCCCCTGACCCCCGCAGGGGAAGAGGGGCATGAACCGAAAGTAGTGCTGAGGAGCTCCCTGGGGGCCGGAAGAGGGAGGGCCCAGCTCTGCTACCTACTGGTCTTGTTGACCTGTAGCCATTTACTAACTTTTCCTAACGCTCAGCTTCCTCATCTGGAAGAATGGATAAAAATAGCACCCGCCTCTTGGGACTGGCCCTGCACCACGTAGCCCGGTGCCTGACTCACCGTCAGCACTTAGTAAAAGTGAGCCGTGGTCGGACTGTGGGGGCTCGTATTGAGTTCTGGGCACCCACTGGCCGAATTAGTGGAAGCAGGAGCAGAACGACCTCTGCTTAGAATGAAGTGGACTCTACAGGAGGCAGTTGGCACGGGGGGTGGGGAGACCATCCCAGGTGGTCCTCCTGGTGGAGGAGGTGGGAGAATCATACAGGAGAGAGTCCCAGGGAGAAGGGGAGAGTCCTTCATGCATTTTACCCGCATTTTTTGAGCACCTACTGTGTGCTTCTCCCCAGCCTCTATCCTGGGCTCTTCCCCAAGCAGCCTGGGAGGGGTTCTGGGTTTGTTTCCATAAGATGTCGTCTCCTGTGCATTGTAGGGCGGGTCCAGGGCATCTGCGGGGCCTGATGGGGGTCTGCCTCCTCTGCCACGGCTGGCGGCTGCAGCCAGCTCGCCAGTGGGCAAGGAGGTCTCGGCATGAGTGTTATGTGCCAGTTGGTACTGGGCCTTCAAGCCCTTCTTCTGGGGCTAATTGAGTCATTGCTGCACTGGCCCCTTGGCTTTGCTCTGCTGTCTCTGCTGCTATCCCTGGGCACAGTTAGAATCAGATTCTATGTCTTCAACCCCCTCCATTCACAGGTGAGATCCGGGTACTGAGCAGGGCAGGGACCAGCCTGAGGTCCCTGGTGGTTGGTAGCAGTAAAGGGTGGACTTTAGCTCCTGGACCACCAGTTCTGGGGGGTGACAGAACCCTCCGGAAGGTGACCTGCCTTGGTCTTAACTGGAGACCCGCCGCCCACCTTCTCTTCTCGGATTGGGTCCTGTGCCCACAGTTGGAGACCCCAAAGGTGTGCTCTCTGCCCGGGGTTGGAGGGGGCAGTGCCCAGGGGACGTGGGGGAGGAACCGAAGGGCCGAGGAGCCACCTTGTCCTCGTCTCACACACGCAGCCCTGGCCCCCTGGCTGCACAGTCACGCACCCTGAAGGAAAGACCCCAATTTTCAGCCAGACTTACTGCTCGCCCCCACCCCGCCTCCCGGGAACCTCCTGACAGCCCTAGACACCAGCCAGAGGAAAAGCTCCACATTCAAATGAAGACACGGAGCTCAGGGGTTTCAAGGAAGTCGAGTTGGGTGTCCGCAGCTGGACATGGGGGAACCCCTGGAGGACCGACCCCAGGAGGAGTGTCTAGAGCTGAGCTTTGGGCAGAGGCTGGAAACGATCGATCACCGGAGCTTTTGGGGAGAACCTCCAAGTCCGCTGATAACTGGCTCAGGACTCAGACAAACGGTGTTGCGTCTTTGAGCCTCTGTTTTCTCATCTGTAAAATGGGGATAATTAGATCTGCCGAGTCAGCTGACACCCTCCCAGGCTCCTTCCGCGAGGCCGTGCCGCCCTGTGTCTGTGTGTGCACCTGCCTGTGTGCACACGGGTGTGAGTTCGGATGTGCAGCAGCATCGCGAGCATTTTCTGTGCCCGGAGGCGGTGGGTGCCAGGATGGTGCTTCTCCGCCTCTCAGCTGCCCTCACCTCTTTCTCAAGACCTCGGCATCAGCCCCTTGGGGCGCCCTGGGCTGAGGGCCGTGGGCTCCTCTCATGTCATTGTGGGACCTGCGGTTTCCCTGAGGAAGCCCGGCTCCGAGTGGGGCCTGTTAAAGTGCTTATTCAGTTTCAAGTGTTTTGGGAAGAGGCCAGAGGGGCTCTAAAAATAGGGCTTGGTTGGGCACGGGGCACGGGTAAGCGTTCAGGTTTCCCGGCCGCCTCGGAGGATTCCCTGCTCTCCTCTTTGCGTGAGAGACTAAATAAATACCTTAGTACTGGTGGCCTCCTGAGACCGTCTGACTCTTCAAGCGTTTCTTAAACACCTTGTGTGCCCAGGAGGCTGGGATACAGGCTCTGCCGTCAGGAAGACTGGGGTTGGAAGGCAGGTTCTGCTGATAACTGGCTCAGGACTCAGACAAAGGGTGTTGCGTCTTTGAGCCTCTGTTTTCTCATCTGAAAAATGGGGATAATGAGATCTTCCAAGACAAATGCTGGCTGGCATTAACTGTCAGGTGTGGAGGAGAAGCAAAAAGATTGTGGAGCCTTCCAGAACCCATAGCGTGATGGAGGAGGTTGGGCCCAATCCAACCGAGCTCAGAGCAAGCTGGGGCTCCTATTTGGGGGGATGAGGCATCTGAGCTGGGTCTTCCAGGCTTTGGCAGGTTCTGGCCCCCAGGACTTCGTGCTCCTGGTTGTCAGGCCTGGAATCCGCCTCCTGCCCACCCCAGCCTGGCTGTCCATCTGTCCGTGGCCGCGGGGCCCCGTGGGAACTTCCCATGGGAGGTTGTGTCTGTGCTGGGGGCAAGAGGGCCATGGCTGGAGAGCCCTCACTCCCAGCTCACTTGATCCTATGTGTCTGCCCGGCAGGGGGACCCCATTCCTGAGGAGCTCTACGAGATGCTGAGTGACCACTCGATCCGCTCCTTCGATGACCTCCAGCGGCTGCTGCACGGAGACTCCGTAGGTAAATGGAATCCTCCTCCGCTGCTCGGGGCCTCCCCTGCGTCCCTGGGAGCCGGGAGGGGCAGGGCCAGGGCCGTCCCTTCCTTGACATCTGGGGAACAGAGGCTGTGGCGGCCGGGGAGGGCTGGGCCACACCTGTCTGGGGCAGGGCTGAGTAGGTAGACGGGTTGGTACCTGGGATGTGGGGCGAGGCAGGAGAAGCACCCGCATGTGTCTCTGTCTCTGGCTGGGTGCGGAGGGTGGGGCGCCCGGAGGGGGCGGGCGGGGAGAAGGTGCCTAGGGCATCTGCCCAATGAGTATCCAGGTGTGAACTCAGCCAGGGCGGGTGGTGGTGGAAGAGCGGTCTCCCTGTCCCTCTGGCCGGGGGCCAGCTCTGCAAGGTCTCCCGGGGACACCTGGCCCAGACCAGCGGGCTGCCCTGCCCCTGCCCAAGAGCACACTCAGCGAATGGGCACGTGCTCGGTGGCACACACGTGGCGGGGCTGGCGGCCTGGGTGGGGAATGTATTTATAAACGCTGTCTTCAGGGCGAATTCCATTCTATTCTAACCTCTGGCCTGTTCCCTGGAGCCCTGGTCATCACCCGCCCTGCACCCCCAGCTCCCCTTCCCTCTGGGGTTTTGTCTCTTTGTCACTTTGTAATCCTTGCCCAGACTGCTATCTACGGGGGACAGCATTTCCTGCCTTTGTTTCCTCTCCCCGTTGGGCCCCTGGCTCCCTCTCAAAAGCATTCCCGGGCCCTTTCAAACCCTCCTGCGCTGGGGGCTGGTGAGGCCGGGGCTGGTGAGGCCGGCGGGAGGGGGCCCCAGCTGGGCCCACCTATTGTTCACCAGGCCCCCCCCCACCCGACGTCTCCCACACCCCCACCCCATGCCCGGCTGGCCAGCCCTGGCCAACACAATGGGGCAACTTCCAAATTTAGCCTTTCTGCTATTTCTTTCCAAGGGCCTTCGCCCCCACCCTCGGCAGCCCCTCCACACCCCGGGTGGGGGTCGGCCCCGGAGACGAGGTTTTCAATAGCAGGCCTGTTTTGAGGCAACCATGTGGCTATTTTTTCCTAATCAACGCAACCTTTCCACAAAGCACATCTTTTCCCCATCTCCTCCCCACCAGGGACATTCCAGAGATGCAGAGAGAGGGGAAGGGAGCGGGAGGCGCACAGGCTGACGTGGGACAGTAGCTGGAGGGAGGCGCACCCGTTCTAGGGCCGCCCCCTCCACACGGGACCCCCTGGAAGCCCACAGGGCCGAGCAGGGCCAGTGGGATGGGAGACCCTGTGAGCCTCAGGTGCTGTGTGGAGGGGCGGGAGCTGGTCCCCGACACCTCAGGGTATTTGCCGGCTTTCAGCCACGAGAGAGCTAGAGGAGTTTGCCCACCGTCAGCACCAAGTCACCGTCCCCCTGCCCAGCCCTCATCTCCAGCAGCAGAGAGAGGGATGGGGTGGTGCTGAGCTGAGGGCTTCCCAGGCCAGAGAAGGGGGCTGCGGTGTGGTGGTGACCTTAGGAAGGAATGGACAGCGTAGGGCAGACATGGGGCAGAAGGTCAGAGGGAGAAAGACAGAAACACAATGAGAGACTGGGAGGTGGAGAGAGAGCAAGATCTAGAAGGGGCTGGGTGAGGCTCCCCGATCCCAGCAGCCCCGGCACCCCACCCCTCTGCCTTCAGCCCCCACCCCCATCCCTCTCCTTCCCTCCCTCTCTCCCGCCCAACTGGGCCATTGTCAGGGGCTCCAGAGGGGCTGTGTCCTGGGCATGCGGTTCCCCCTGGGGATTCTGGGAATTTCTCCATTCAGCACTTCCTATGGGAACGCTGGGCGGAGGGGCACTGGAAAGTGGCCTTCGGAGCTCTGGGTCTCTGCCCTGCCCGGGAGGCCGAGGAGGGTTCGCTCAGAGTAGCAGAAGGGAAGGGCTATTTTTAACTCCATTCACATGAGTTCTGTCCAGAAATGCGACTGAGGAGCCCAGAGTGGGGCTGAAGCCCCCCCAGAGGATACCGTCAGGGCCCCCCACCCCCCGCCCTGAGCCCCGAGTCACCTGAGGGTTGATCCTCAGAGCTAGGACCCAGGTTTACCGGGGGCCAGAAGGGGAGCCCCACCCTGCTGGCGGGCCAGCCAGCAGTGACCAGAGTGCATCTGACTGTCCTGCTCTTGCAGATGAAGATGGAGCCGAGTTGGACCTGAATTTGACCCGGTCCCATTCCGGAGGCGAGCCCGAGAGCTTGTCCCGAGGGAGAAGGAGCCTCGGTAAGACCCGGGGTGAACGTGGGGCCCCCCCGCGAAGGTGGGAGCCAGGGAAGGAGGCCCCTGTTCAAGGCTTTGAGGGTCAACCCCGTTCACCCCCACATCGGACTGAGTTGAGCTAAGGGACAATAGCACCCTTAAATAGCTTACGTTGAGTTGGGTCATCATGTACTCCCCCAGCACACACTGCTCCCTAAATATAATGCTTTTAAGCTTATTTTTCACTACTTCAACCCTAGAATTAGATATTATTAACCCCGTTTTATGGAGTTGGAAACTGGAGCCCAGAAAGGGAAAGAAGTAGGCGTGGCCACACAGCTGACTAGCAGTAGGGCTGGGATCCCAACAGTGCCTCCCGGTTGAACCCCTGCCCTCCTGGCTGTGTGTCTGCTGTGCCTGAGGCTGTGGCCTGGGACAGCAGGCCCGGAGCAAAGCCTGGAACTGCTTCCCGCTCGATTGCAGAGCCCGAAGGGCCATGTCGATCCCTAGGTCCCATGGGAGCCTTCCCAGTGAAGCAAGTGCCCATCCCAAGCTCCTCCTCCTCTCTTCCCACCTGCAGTCCCCCCGGTACTGTAGATGGTGCCGGGGGACCTCCATATAAGAGCCGGTGGCCGGGTCCCACTCCTCGCTCTGTGGGCGCGGGCCGCTCATCGGCTCTCCGAGCCTCGGGTCTCTGTATGTGCACAGTGACCGGTCCAGCACTGACTCTCCGCTGGCCATCGGCCAGGTGTCACTCGTATAGCTCCTAGGTCTGCAGGTGCTGGCTAGGCGCTGTCATTCTCCCATTTCCTAGACGAGGAAACTGTGGCTGCGAAAGAAGCAATGAGGTCAGGAAAGATTACAGTGTAAAACAGCAAAGCAAAGTGATCACAAGATAACATACAAGTAAGGGCCACATTCGGACAAACGCCCAGGGTGTGAAATCACAGAGGGAACTGAGTGAGGGCTGGCGGAAGGAGTCTGACCTTTACTACATGAGTGCTCTCACGTGACCCTAACAATGGTTCATGAGTATAGGTCACCCCGTTTGCACGTGGGGAACTGAGCCGCCAGCTCAAGCCCCACGGCTGATGGCGGCCAGGACTCAGAGCCTCTCCTGACACGGGAGGAAGAGGGGCCTGGGCGGCCACGTGGCAAGAGAGCAGGCCCAGGGGTGCCCGCTGAGCTTTCCTGCCAGGCGGGGGCTCTGGGCCGGCCCTCCCTCCTGACAGGGGTCCCCTCTCCCTTCAGATTCCTCCACGGTCGCCGAGCCAGCCATGATTGCCGAGTGCAAGATCCGCACGGAGGTGTTCAAGATCTCCCGGAGCCTCATTGACCGCAGCAACGCCAACTACGTGGTGTGGCCGCCCTGCGTGGAGGTGCAGCGCTGCTCCGGCTGCTGCAACAACCACAAGGTGCAGTGCCGTCCGACCCAGGTGCAGCTGCGCCATGTCCAGGTGAGCACCCTCCACTCCCACCCCTGCACTGGCCCAGCCGCTGGCCCGCTGCCTGCAGGGGCTTGTGCCTCACGGACCAGGCTTCCAATGGGTCGGCTCTGTCCAGAGCGGGCACTCGCAGGAAGCTCTCTGGACTCTTGTGCTGAGGCTGCCCCAGCGTCCTCTGTGGCCACCCAGCTGCTGTGACCCAAAGCCACAGGCAGACCCCAGGCTGGTGTAGGGCGTCCAGTGGCGGTGCTGCCTCGTCCTTTGCAGGGACACAACCCCAAGTGTCTCTGGAAGAGACATTCTACAAGCACATTGACCGCTCGGAATGTGCTGGGCAGCTGCTCAGAGTCCCCCAAAGCTCCCTCCTGTCCTGGCCCTGCACAGAGAGGAAGGCTCCCCTGTGTCTGCCAGGCCCACTCACCTCCCCAGGACAAGCTGTGTCTTTAATAAAGAGGGCGCTGCCCGAGGCGAGGCGGGGGTGGGGGCAGCCCTTAGCAGGAGTCTGAACCTGCCTCTTTTCTGGAAATACTGGGTCACCCTGACTCAAGGGGGCGTTCTGGGGTGGAGGCCGCCCCGGGGAGCTCCTGATCGCAGCCTGGCAGAGCAGTGTCAGAGGGGCCTCGGCCTCTCTGATTCGTGCGTGCGGGAGGGCTTCTGCACCCCTCGGCCAGCCTCACCCACACACCAGCTCGGGCTGGACCGAACACTCTGCTGGCCCCACCTCGCCCCCTCCCCTTCCTCGCGCCCACCTTCCACCACAGGCCTGGGCCCCGCGCCCGAGATGACGTGTCACTCTCCACCACGCCGCCCACTGTCACGCTATCTCCTGTCCCCAACGCTTCAGCTCTAAAGATGGACACCTGGCAGCTGCCCTCCCCCTTCCCGCCTCCCTCCTGGATAAAGCCTCCCCCCACTTCCTTCCAGACAACCATCTCCCCGCCTCTGCCACAGCCCCTGACCTTGGCTGGCGCTCCAGGAATGAGGACACCACAGGCCCGCACTCCGCCCGGAAATGCCTTTCCCCCTCTCTGGGAGCCCGAGGGGGCTCCGGCCAAGCCGAAGGCCAGGGTGGGAGGGCTTGTTTTGATGGAAAAGCTACGAGAAGGGCAGAGGCCAAGGTCCTGCTATTGTTTGAGCCACAGTGTCTGCCCTGAGCTCTCAGCTCTCCAGGCTTTCGAGGAAAGATCCCCACAGGGGATGCCGGGGCGGGAAGAGCAGGCAGGTGCCTCCCTCAGCCCCTTCCCGCTGGTCTGACGGAGGCGCTGGGGTGATTCTGTCCTCCAGGTGAGGAAGATTGAGATGGTGCAGAAGAGGCTGATCTTCAACAAGGCCACCGTGACGCTGGAGGACCACCTGGCCTGCCGGTGTGTGACAGTGGTTCCCGCACGACCCGTGAGCCGCACCACAGGGAGCTCCCAGGAGCAGCGAGGTACCTGTCGGTCCAGGGTGTGCCTCTGATTGCTCAGCCCGGCAGCCCCCTCTCCCGTGGCAGCTGATTTGATGCCACAGCCCCCTCCTTTGTTGAATGAGAGCATGGAATGGGGAGGAACCAGGGCCTGGAGAAGAGAAGACTTCAGGCATATCATCTTCAGATATTTGACACCTTATCCTGGGGATGAAAAAACACATTAATTCCTGTGGCCTTGAGGGGGAAATTGGGGCCAAGGGGCAAGGCCAGCAGACAGAGATTTTAACTCATATACTAGTCAGGGGTCCGGGTTGGCATCACTTTCCTTGTGATGGAGTGAGTTTCCTGTCACTGGAGGTGTGCGAACAGAGGCTGGCAGCCATGCAGCAGAGATGTGAGAGACAGGGTTGAACCAAAGTCTCATTCCTATCTTTAGATTTCACAAATCAGGGGCATCGTTAGGCTTAAAGAGTTGAAAAGGACTAAAAAATGATCTGGTTCAATGGCCTCCTCCACATTGTATAGAGGGGGTGCCAGAGGCCCAGGGAAGCTGAGGTCTTGCTCAAGGGCACACAGCTAGTCCCAGGTCTTGTAACATCTAGTTCTGGGTGCTTTAGACTATATCCGGCTGCCTTTTCTCCCTCAAAAGTTTGCAGTTGGTGTGGCTCAGTTGATTGGATGTCGTCCCATACACCGATGGGTTGCCGGTTCGATTTCCAGTCAGGGCACATGCCCCAGGTGCAGGCTCGATCCTAGATCCTACCAGGGCCGTACAGGAGTCAGTGGGTCAATGTTTTGCTCTTACATCGATGTTTCTCTCTCACTCTCTCTCAAAAAAAAAAGCAATAAAAATAATTTTTAAAAAGTTTGCAGAAAGGATCAAATGAGAATCATTAAGATAATGCAATTAGAAGAACATAAAAAAAATCACCCAAGTTACTGTTTTGATTTCCAGTAACATTCTTTTTAAAAAAAAATAGATTTTTAATATTGATTTGAGAGAGAGAAAGGGAGAGGGAGAGAGAGAGAAACATGGATGTGAGAGCAAGACATGGATCAGCTGCTTCCCGTACGCCCCCTACTGGGAATCGATCCTGCAACCTGGGCATGTGCCCTGACCGGGAATCGAACTGGGGCCCTCTTGGTGCATGGGGTGGTGCTCAACCACTGAGCCACACTGGCCGGGCGCTTTTCGGGAGCTTTCTATTGTTAGGGGACAGAACGGTGCCACCGTGATTTCTTATTAACAAGCCTCTTGAAGGCAGGGCCGTCTCAGCCTTTTCATTCTGTTCCCAGAGCCACGCTGAGGCCCGGATGCCCGGGGAAGGCTGATAACTTGACAGCTGCAAACTGATGTATTGTAGAGTATTTATAGAGTTAACGTGGAGAATGACTTTTCTACCCAGGAAAATTTCTATTCTTTATGTTTAGAATAGGGTTTTTTTTTCACATGCATTCGTTACACGTGGTTTTCCAAACCATTTCCTTGGGAGGCACGTCGCACGGTTAGCATGTAGATAAGGCCTTGCCGTTTCAGGTGTAGTATGTTGGCCCCGTGGGATGGTGCTCCTGGCAGCTGTCCAGGGCTGGGCCCAGGCTGGGTGGTGCGGCCGTGTGACGTGGTGGTCAGTGTCAGACCTCTGGGCTCCAACCTCTGCTCTGTCCCTTCTGAGCCGTGTGACAACCTTGAGCTGGCTCGGGCTCCGCCAGCCCAGCGTCCTGCTGGTGGCCTGGTCTCTGGGTGGGAAACTCCAGCCCTTCAGTGGCTCTCCTGGTGCAGAGGCCCTGGGTCCCTGCAGTGCAGAGCTGGGGCAGCTGCCTCGCGGGAGGCCAGGTGTTGGCCCCCCAGAGCCGACGGGCCGGGGAGAACTCGGGAGTGTCCAGGAAGAGACGGGCCTTGAGCTTGGCAGAGAGTTTTCCCTGCCCCGACTTCCAGCAGAGGGCTTGACAGTGTGGACTGGAGAGGCAGATCCCTGGCTTACATCCCAGCCCCCGCCCCCCGCCTCAGTTTCCTCATCTGTTAAATGTAGACATGTACCCCCTCTGTGAGGGCAAACGTTGCCAGGTGCGTGGTAGGTGCCAGCGCGGAGTTTCTGGCTATTTCTGTGTCTTATCTCCTCACCGCAGGAGGCCAGGGCGCTGGCGGCTCAGTTGTAAAGATGTGGGAATTGAGGCACAAGGAGTTTACATGATTTGCCCCAAAGAACACAAAAGATGGGGACCCAGGTGGTCTGGCCCGGCGCCGGCTCTGGCCTGCCCGCTGTGCTGCTTCTGCAGGTGGCAGGGCCCGGCGGGTGACAGGTGCAACCGCGGGAAAGGCCCAGCTCTGTGTGTGGTTCTGGCCCAAAGCCCAGGACTGCAAGGGGCCGCAGGGTTGGTGGGAGGAGAACTCAATAGGGGGTCAAGCAGAGGAAATAAGACAACAGTGAATAAGAGCCGCTGCCGGTCGGTCGGCCAGATGGTCGCTGATCACGCCTTCCTCTGGACTTTGTGGCCAGGACCACAGCCGTTTCCTTCTGTCTGGTCTGTGGGCTGTCGGGGCTCAGCAGGGCGGTTCTGCTGGCATCTCTTGTAGTTGCAGTCAGTCACCTGCAGGCTGCACGGGGACAGCTGGGCCTCTGTCCCGCTCCCTGTCACCCAGGGCGTCTCCTCCCTGTGTGGCCTCCACAGCAGAGCAACCAGACGTCTTGTGTGGCGGCACAGGGCTCCCCAAGGTGCAAAGGTGGGAGTTGCCAGGCCCTTTTAAGGCTCACGCCTGGAATTGGCACAGCGCCACTCTGCCTCCTTTTATTGGTTAACAGACCCAAGTTCAAGGGGCCTGGAAATAAAAGGCATGTCAGTGGGGTACTGACCACGAACTTAAGCTACAATCTATTCCCCTCTGTGTTCGCCAGCATTCTGTCATTTATTCCTGCCACCAGTCCAATCTGGTGGGCAGTCTTATTACCCCCATTTCACAGATGGGGAAACTGAGGCACGGAGCAGTTCAGTAACTGTTCCCAAGGCACGTACAGCTGGTGAGCAGTGGAGTTGGGATTCAAACCCAGGAGGTCTGGCCCCTTCCCTCAGCCCAGAGACTCTGGGGAGGTCTGTGGCAGGCCTTGGTGTAGGAAGGACCCCCCATCCCTACCCCACAGGGCCCGTCAGCCTGCTGACAACACCTTCTTTTTCTCAAGCAGCCAAGACGCCCCAAACTCGGGTGACCGTTCGAACGGTGCGAGTCCGCAGGCCACCCAAGGGGAAGCACAGGAAGTTCAAGCACACGCATGACAAGAAGGCGCTGAAGGAGACCCTGGGAGCCTAGGGCGTCTGCAGGAGAGCGCGGGCAGGTGAGGGCAGGCGGGGAGATGGGGGCCCAGACCCTGCGGCCTGGGCTTGGGCTGTGGGAGGGGTGAGGGAGGGGCGCTTTCCCATACACCACGTGGGCCCGAAGCTTGGGTCCCCTCTGCCCAGTTATCAACGGAGTTTTTCCAGGGGGCAGGTGGGCGGGAGGCGTGGAGACCCCAGCCCAGCTCTGTCCCAGCGTGTCCGCAGAGAATGGCCCCCTAATCCTCAGCTGTCCAGCCCCAGCGCTGCTGGAGACCAGGGACCGGTGGACCCAGCTCCCTGCCCCCAGCAGGGGGGCCTGTGCCCGGGGCATGTCTCTGAGCCCCGTGTCCCTCTGCTTGGCTTACAGGGTTATTTAATAAGGTATTTGCTGTATCGCCCCCATGGGGTCCTTGGAGTGATAATATTGTTCCCCTCGTCCGTCTGTCTCGATGCCTGATTCGGACGGCCAATGGTGCTTCCCCCGCCCCTCCACGCGTCCGTCCGGCCACCCCTCTGCCAGCGGGTCTCCCCTCAGCGGCCTCCAGCGTCTTGCCCGGAAGCTTGAGAAGGAAATGAAGGATCTGGACTCCATCGAGGTCTTCCTCCCTCCGACCCCAAGGACCTGGGATAAGAGCACAAGAGAGACTGAGCGGGGAGGGGCCCCCTGGCCGGGCCACCCCGAGCTGTGGACTGGCTCCGAGAACCCTGCCTTCGGCCCCAGGACCTCTCGGCGGCGGCCTGCCTGGTCCTGGCCCCTGGGCAGTCTGATGGGAACACCCCCAGGCCGGCTGGAGCGCCCCGTGCTCCTGTGGCTGAGACCAGGCGGGGAGCACAGACTGGAGAAACCCCTCCCACAGAGCCCAGGCCCAGTCGCCCTCCCTGGTCACCTGTGCTCGCAGCGGCCTTCTTTCTTCTATACATATGACATCTTTGAAGATGTGGACTCCTCCGGGCAAGTGCGGCCCGAGCGCAGGCAGCCTAGAGCCATTTCGAGGGGTTAGAGATGAAGTTTGCTCAGAGGTGGGTGCAGGTGGGGACCTGGACACCCACTGCCTCCTCCGCGCCCCCCTTTGCTTCCTCCTCCATTTCACCTCTCTACCTCCACCCTGCATCTCCCTCTGGTCCACCGAGGGGGCGCCCCTCCTGGAGGCTCCTGTGACCCAAGGGCCTGCTCCCGTCACATCCCAGCCCACACTGCCATGCAAGGCCGCGTAGGGCGCCCTGCCCAGGCCGCACTGCCCAGCGCACCGCAGGCGGGACCACTGTCCACATCACAGGCACGGCCCATCTGTGTGTTTATTATGACAGCTTCGGGCAGGGGGAGGACACGTGTCTTTTCCTAATGGACACAAAGGCTCCGTGTGCACTGGCTGTGCCCTGACCCGGCCCCTGGCTTGGAGTGGCCAGACAGGAGTGAGCTCATGGAGGGCCGGAGGTAGGACGTTGTCCGCCTGGCCTCCATTTCCCCACGTCCTCGCTCAAGCAGTCCGGCTCCCAGGCAGGTGTGAAAACTCAAGGGAAAGTCTCCAGTGGGGGGGAGGGGCACGCTCCCCCATCTTAGACTCTTTTGAGTTCCATCTCTGGTGGCTGGGCTGGGGGAGGGGAAGGGAAAAGATCCCCAGGCCCCTAGGGGTGGGTTCTGCGCTCCCTTCCCATCTTCTACTGCACTTCCCCCCCCACCCCCACCCCCAATCTGCTTCCTTCAGTTTGTAAAGTCGGTGATTATATTTTTGGGGGCTTTCCTTTTATTTTTTAAATGTAAAATTTATTTATATTCCGTATTTAAAGTTGTAAAAAAAATAACCACGAAAACCAAACCAAATGAATCCGCTCAGGTCTGTCTGTTGGCACCGTGTGCGCGGTTACCCTTTCCGCGTTGGCAGAACTTGCTGACAGCTTGCCGCGTGTTCCTCTCACTCCGGGAGGCTCGGCGCACGCTCACGCTCACACACACACACACACACACACACACACACACACACACACATCCCCACATGCGTGCGCACACGTGTGGGCCTGCTGCTCCGAGGGAGGCCTCTGCCTGGGGGTGGGCAAGAGCCAAACAGTCCTCCCTGTGGGTCTTGGTCCTGCAGCAGCTCCTGATGCCTGGACCCCAGGCCCCAGCTTGTGCCTCTCACCGGCAGTGACCAGAGATGCTTTCCCCGGCCCGAGGGTCCCCATAAGGGACGCAGACGCTCACCATCACCGAGCTGGGCTGGCTGTCGGGAGGGGTCCTCAATGTGGGGACGGCTGGAGGAGGTCCCAGCGGGGCTCTGCATTGAGAAGGAGCTCAGTGGAAATGGGGTCTACAGTCTGATCGTGGCTGAGCCTGCAGCCAGCTCTGTGGCCTTGGGCAAGCACAGCCCCTCTCGGGCCCAAACCTCATCTGAAACAAGATGAAGACCAGGAGCCTTGCGGCCTCTTACGTCCAGCGGTGGGGTCTGCGCTTTCCCTGCGAAGACCTGGGAACATCCCATGAAACAGATTTCAAACGTGCTCTGGGTCCCATCTGCAGGCCGACGGGGGCTGAGGGGGAGCCAGGAGGTGGGGAACGGCTCACAGGACTGTCTAATACTGAAACCGTTTGCTGCTGGAGGTCGTGAGCTCCCTGGCCCTGGGAGTGTGGAAGTGGAGCTGGCAACAACGTGGCTGAGGTTGGCGTGAATAACACTGGGGTTCCCCAGGGCGGAGTGGTTGAGTGATCGACTCATTCCTTCATTCACTCACCGCCTGGAGCCCCTGGCACATGTCTGCCTCTACTTGGGGCTTTTATAACCACGTGGTTTAAGCTCATCCTGGGATTCCTGAGCTCGAGGAAGCGGAGTCTGAGTCGGCCTGTGGGGTGGTGGGTGGAGCGGGTCAGAGGGGTTTGCCTGGAAACTCCTCACCCTGCCTGCCCCACCCCATGTGTGGGATGCTCCCCTTTCCACCAAACCCCCCGTGTCCTGGGCCCGGGCACCAGGACAGGCTCTGGCTGGAGGGGGAGGGGCCAGCTTCACCAGGAGATGAAATGAGAGGGTCCAGGCCTGTGCCAGCGCAGTCCTTAGCTCTCTTTGGAAGCTTAGCATTTGCCTCCATAAATAACAAAATAGCGAGCGTTTATCATGTATGAAGTAACGTATCTGTGAATCCTTAATACTCGCAAGCTTGGTTTAAGGAAAGGAGAAGAACATGAGCGGTGAAGTGATGGCCACAGGCTTAGAGAGATGAAGGTCACGCAGCTCCTTGCTGGCCGGATCCCGACAAGGTCCCCTCTGCCGACCCCATAGCTGGTGTGTTTTCGCTCTGTTTTAGGGTCAGACCAGGAGCCCCAGGACCCCAACACCTGCACATAACGTGGGTTATAGTCCCCATTCAGCTGCCCAGTTACTCTGTGATCCTAGGAATGTCACTGCTCCTTCTAGATCCCGGCCTGACTTCCAGGCCTGACTGGCCCCGCCCTTACTTCTGGCCTCCAACCAAGTGTCAGACCCGGCAGGCCCCCTCTGTCCAGTCCTTCCAGAACCCCCTTGTTACCTGCTTTATTTATCTCCACAGCACTTATCCTCGTCGGCTCCTCCCACATCTGTTCTTTCCTTGTCTCCACATGGGAGCTCCACATGGAGTTATTTTGTTCATGACACTGTCCCCAGAGTCTAGCATAGTGCCTGGTACACAGTAGGTGCTCAGTAAATGCTTGTCGAATGAATGAACATAAAGGTCTGTTATTGGAGCAATCAAGTGTGTCGGTCCAAGTCACAGCTTGCCTGGCTGATCGTCGCACGCACTATGGTGTGGCTGGAAAACTGCACTCTGAGGGCGTCACTGACCACCGATGAGCTATTTCAGCTCCTCAGCTGGCTCCCTGCTTAGCACTGCAGCTTCCTGGACTGAGGGATCCTCAAGGGTGGGGTCATGTTCAATCCATTTTCTAAGTCTACCAGCCATCATCTCCTTCCATGTCTATACCTCTCCCTCCTTCCACCCACCCATCTATCCATCCATCCATCCACCCATCTGCCTACTCATCCATCCACTCATCCATCCATCCATCCATCCATCCACCCATCTGCCCATCCATCCATCCATCCCTCCATCCATCCATCCACTCATCCATCCATCGATCCATCCACCCATCTGCCTACTCATCCATCCACTCATCCATCCATCCATCCATCCATCCATCCATCCATCCATCCATCCATCCATCCATCCATCCATCCATCCATCCATCCATCCATCCATCCATCCATCCATCCATCCATCCATCCATCCATCCATCCATCCATCCATCCATCCATCCATCCATCCATCCATCCATCCATCCATCCATCCATCCATCCATCCATCCATCCATCCATCCATCCATCCATCCATCCATCCATCCATCCATCCATCCATCCATCCATCCATCCATCCATCCATCCATCCATCCATCCATCCATCCATCCATCCATCCATCCATCCATCCATCCATCCATCCATCCATCCATCCATCCATCCATCCATCCATCCATCCATCCATCCATCCACCCATCCATCCATCTGCCTACTCATCTATCCACTCATTCATCTGTCCATCCATCCATCCATCCATCCATCCATCCATCCATCCATCCACCCATCCAGCCATTTACCCACCCACCTATCCCCCTCCTTCATCTCCTCTCTATTTATCACTGTCACCATGTCCCAAGCTCTGTACTTGCCACCTCGTTTTATTACCTTCTAAGGAGCTTGGTGCCCCAGTAGAGAGAACACAGGTTTAGCAACAGTGCATGACGAGGTCCTCATGCCAGCATTGCTAGCTCCCACTGCACAGCCTGGCAGAGCTGTTGCATAGGTTAGAGACGTAAGCCCGAGCATGGCGCCTGGTGCGTACTGTGCCCGCAGTCCACGGTAGGGTTATTTTTTAACTCTCACCCAGCAAATGGCTGATCACAGTGCAGTGAAGATGGAAAGAATGACCATGAAATCACAGAGGGATTAAAAGTTCAGCTGCAGCCAACACATGCATTTGTATTCCAGGCACCGTCCCATTATTCTACTCAATTAACCCGGCAATCCTTTCAGGCGGTGCCATTGTCCCGTGTTACAGACGAGAAAGCAGGGACTCGGGAGGTCCAAGCCCCTCCCCCCTCCCCAGGGCACAGGGGTCTCCTGTAAGGGCCATGGCCCCTGGGGTCACATCAGGTCCTTTCCTCATTAGGGGACTCTGGGTCTGTGGACTCACTGGGGTCTGGGCCTGGGCAGGCACCAGGGTCTGCCTCTGGGGGCTCAAGCCAGACCTCTGTTTACCAGACCTTTCTGTCTGTAGAAGCCCAGAGCCTGTGGGTCACTCACCCATTTTGCCCCGGGAACCTTGTGGCCCATTAACCCCACCCACACCTGCCGGGGCCTCTGCCCTCCCAGGGCCTTGGTTTCTCCCACACACCGAGGTCTTCCGGAGGCTGTGGGGCTCTCACAGGGGTGGGCTGGGTGCGCCGGTCCCCTGTGGTTCATCTGCACGCCGTCTCCGCGTTACACTCGGCACTTCTGTCATCTCCACGTCAGCGAGCGGGGGCCACCGCTGCGTCAGGCTCAGTGCCCCGTGCCAGCCAACATACCAGCCCCGGAAACAATTAGCGCCACCCCCAGCGAGGAGGCTGGCACCGAAAGCCAGAACCGCCGGTTGGTGCGCTGTGTTAACACAGCCCACTCAGCGGAGCCATTCACACATTGCCACCAGATTTTTGATGATATGAAATAGCAAAGTTTTGCCCAGATTTTGGTTTGGGTTGATATTCAATTCTGCCCCAGCTGTGGTCTGAAGACACTGAGGAGGCAGGGGAGGGTGGTGGTGGTGGGGGGGCATCAGACAGTGAGAAGAGGCTGCTTCTGCCCGAAATGGGGGGCCGGGTGGGGGTTGGGGGTTCGGGAGGTTCAGCTTTGCCCAAACCCTCCCGTGTGACTTCGTGCAAATGCTGAGCTCGCTCTTTCATACTCAGCACTCTCGCTTCCACCGGGCAGAGCGGGTGAGGCCAGGCAGCAGCTGATGGGTCGGTCGCCATTCTGCGGGCCCAAATTTTGAGTTTCACTTTTGGGTCTCTCATCGTTGTGGCTGCGAGATGAAGAGGCCCTGTTAGCAAGCATGGGCGCCCTCCGTTATTGAACTGGGTCTTGGGCCAAGAGTTCAGGATTTAGGAGATGGTCTTCTGTTTCTTCCTTCCTTCCTTCCTTCCTTCCTTCCTTCCTTCCTTCCTTTGTTTCCTCCAGTTGTATTCCTTCCTTCCTTCCTTCCTTTCTTCCTTCCTTCCTTCCTTCCTTCCTTCCTTCCTTCCTTCCTTCCTTCCTTCCTTTCTTTCTTCCATTTGGTCCAGCTCATGGGAGAGGGCTTCAGGGTGGTTAAAAGAATGGGTAGTGGTTTGGGGAGAGGCTCAGACAAAAGCCAGACACAGGGGAATGCCGAGAGGCCACTTAAAGGCCTCTGGGCTCCAAAGGCTCCTAGTCGTGCTTGAGGCTGAGCCTTTGGAATAGACACTCGCCCAGCCCAGCCTGGGGCCCGCAGCCTGCGGAGGTGAGTCAGGTGTCGCCCATCTTCTTGATGAGTTTCACCTCCTCACCCCGGAAGTGAATCTCCAGGAAGTCGCAGAGAGGAGGGCCTGTGGGTAGAACCCAGGGCGGTACCACCACAAGAGCCTGGTTCAGGTTCCTCTCCAAGGCCAGGGCAGCTGCCTTGGTGCCCTGAGTTTTGCCCACTCACCTTGGGGGGCTCCTGCACGTCCTGGAAGAGAATGCGGCCACTGCACTGGTTTTGCATCTTTAAGAGACTCTCTCAGAGCCCTCGGGCTTCTTCTCCGCCAACTCGAGGAAGAAGTGGCCCACGCCCTGGAGAGCCACATCATCCCCATCGAAACAGAAGCCCAGGGAGAGGTAGGTGTGGAGGCCCCCAGAGGCAGGCTGGCCAGGCGGTTGACCGCAGCCTCCACTCGGTGGGATAATTCTGACGAATTTGGGAGCTCCTGGTTGTTCGGCAATGAGGAGTTAAGGTAGAAAAATAACGGTGTGTCGGCTGGTCTCAGAAGTGGTTCTGAAAGTGGCGACTAGAAAAGACGATGGCGGGTGGTCGGAGGCTGGAAGCAGGGGCGTCCCTGGGTCTGTTCGGTCCAAACACTGTTGAAGCAGGAGACAGATCCAGGAGCCCGAGGGCACTGTCTGTCATCTGTTTCTTCACCCCGTCCGGCTGCACTGTGAGAATCAGCAGCCACACCCACAGTCCGATGTCCGGCCTTTCATTCTCTCCAAGGGCTGGAATCTCCCTCTCAAAGCTGTGCCTTCAATGGGCTCTTCATTCCAGGTGATTCGGGCGGCGAGCCTGAATTCCCCTGTCCCTCTGCATGCATAGGATTCCAGGCCCGCTCCCTCGTCACATGTTGGGGTTTTCCTGGGTGCAGCCAAGCAGATCAGACAATCTACCCGCTTCTCTGAATTTCCTCCAGCACCCATTGTCTGCAGCCACCCCTGGCACCGATTTCTATATAAGGCAACATTCTTCGCGCAGGCATTAGAAACTAACTCAGGTGAACTTAAGCAGAAGAGGATGTTCAAAGAAGAGATATTCAAAAGGGTATTCGAAGAATGTTGGGTGACTCATGAATCCTGAGTGAGCTGGAGACCTGGGCTGCGGGGAGCAGACAGGACCGGTACTCCCAGACGGCCCATGAGGTCAGCCGGCGAACACCCACAGGATGCGGCGGCCCGCCGGGGACCAGCGTGCCCACACCCGACACCAGCCCCGGGCACCGCTGCCCTGGCGCTCAGCACAGAAGCCCTCTGCTCTGCAGCGCAAGTTCTGTTTTGAAGTCTTGGGCCAGTGCATCTGATTGGTGAGCCTACAAGGCCCGGGTGCAAGGGAATTAGAGGCCTTGGGTGGCTGGTATTTTGGTTTCTATAGAGGACAGTGGTCCACGGGTTCAAGTTCCATGATATAGGGTTCGGGGAGTGGGCGGAAAAACAATGAAGCAAAACAGCAGCCTCAGGTCTGTCTCCTCGTGTCCCACTCTTTCATTCCCTCCAGGCTAGCACAGGGGAGACCACCTGCCCGGGCTCTCCCCTCGGATTTATTATCTCTACGTGGCCGTAAACCTGAGGACAGAGAACTACGACCACTTCACTTATTATTGGACCCCTGATCCCCGTGCAGTTGCAGGCACATCACTGGCCCCCAGTGAATGCCCTTGGATGACCGTATGGATCTGTCCCTCAGCCCAGGACTAGGGTGGGTGAATGAGGTGCTCACCTCTGGAGCGAAGTTCCAGGGGCACCAAAAACTCAGTGATCAGGATACGTAATAGCTTATATAATAAAGAGGTAATATGCAAATGGACCCTCACTCCATCACACCATCACAAGATGGCTGCGCCCACAGCAGAGGTGGTGTTCCCGTAATGAGCGGTAACAAGCGATCAGCAGGGACCTGAGGCTGCGTGGTGCCAGGCTGGAGCGGGAGACTGAGGCTGTGCCCCCCGCCTGGTGGGGCTTGATGGGGGACCTCAGGCCGCGCCCCCCACCTGGTGGGGCTTGACAGGGGTGGGGCTGGCTGGTTCTGGGTCTCGTGCAATTTCGAGGTGCATGCAGGTGGGCGGGGACTTGACTCTGGGTCCCGCGGCGTGCTTTTCTTATACATTTTACTAATTTTCTTTCATCTCTGACACTTCTATTATAGAGAAAGGGCAAATGGCAATATTAAAATATTTCCTCTAATTAATTCCCTTTTAATGTGCATGAATTTTGTGCACCGGACCACTAGTATATATATCCTAACCTGAGGGTATTTTCCTATTGATTTTTAGAGAGAGGAAAGAGAGAGAGAAATATCGATGTGAAAGAAACACATCAATTGGTTGCCTTTGATCCACAGGCCGATGCTCAATCCACGGAGCCAAAATGGCTAAGGCAAGATAAGTAATATTTTAATGCATTTTTTCCTCCCTCCTCCCTCTTGCCTTCCTTTTGCCAGTGCCCTGAGCTGGGAGTTGGCAAGCCCCAAGGAATGGGAGAAAAACAAAAGTAATCCATTGGGCTCCCTTTTTCTACGAACAGGAAATGCATGAGAAAAGGGGTTGGCGGAAGGAAAAGTGGAGGTGCCAGGGATTGAACCAGGGACCTCGTACATGCGAAGCACGTGCTCTACCACTGAGCTACACCCCCAACGCCGATGTTTCTTCCAATACAAGTTAATGCAAAAATCCTGCAATGAGCCAAGCCTCAAATTTCAATTAAAGCTGGCTCCAACCCTGCACTGGCGCAATGCCTCTCTCGCCCCTCCCTGATCTTGACCCTGTCACTTCTTTCATTTAAATAAAATATAAATATCTTTATTTAAACCTGTGTGCCCGAGGCAAGTGCTTCACTGGCTGCACGCTGGTCCCTGCCCTGTTGGCTTGGCTCCATCCTCACTGTTCTTTCTTCTTCCTTTTGTGGCCTTGGTTTCATATCTCCACTCGCTCTTGCTTCAACCAGCCACAGCCTCCTCTTGGGCTCCCCACCCCCCAAAACCTTCTGCCGCTGTCTGCTTCACTCTCAGTGCCCCGTAGCTTTCTGGGGACAGAGGGGTCAAGTCATTCATTTGCTCAAAACCTGTGGCCTTGATGGCTCAGTTGGTTGAGTGTCAATCCATACACTGAAACATCGTGGGTTTGATTCCTGGTCAGGGTACATACCCAGGTTGCGGATTTGATCCCCAGTTGGGAGGCAGCTGATGATCTCTCATTATATATATATATAATTTTTATTTTAAAAAAAATATATTTTATTGATTTTTTACAGAGAGGAAGGGAGAGGGATAGAGAGTTAGAAACACTGATGAGAGAGAAGGATCGATCAGCTGCCTCCTGCACACCCCCCACTGGGGATGTGCCCGCAACCAAGGTACATGCCCCTGACCAGAATCGAACCTGGGACCCTTCAGTCTCCAGCCTGACGCTCTATCCAGTGAGCCAAACCAGCTAGGGCTATATATATATTTTAAGTTGAAATGTTGCCCGGCTGGCATAGCTCAGTGGTTGAGCATCGACTTACGATTCTGGTCACGGCAATGCCCGAGTTGGGAGCTCAATCCACAGCTGATCGAAGATTCTCTCTCATCATTGATGTTTCTGTCTCTCTCTTCCTCTCCCTTCCTCTCTGAAATCAATAAAAAATATTTTTAAAAATAAATAAATAAAAAGTTGAAATCTTAAAAACAAACAAACAAAATAAAACCTTCTGGGGCTCCTGTCCCCAGACGAGGGTCACACCCACCATTAAGATGCGCAAAGCCCTCTGCCCTGGCCCCATCCCAGCCTCTTCCCCCCAAGCCTGCTGCTCAGGCTGCACCTTCTCCCTCCATCCCCGTGTGCAGGGCCTTTCCCCACATCTACACGCCCAGGGTCACCTTCCAGGTCAAACTCAGGTTCACTGTGAAACGGCCCCTGTGCAGCTTCTGTGGAAAGCAGTCTGGTGGCTCCTCAAAAAGCTGGAATCCCCACGTGGTCCAGCAGTCCCACTCCTGGACACACACACAGAGGAACTGGAAGCAGAGGCTCCTAGGAGATACGGGTACCAGGTTCGTAGCAGCTTTCTGCACACCAGCCAAGCAGTGGAAGCAGCCCCAGTGTCCACCGAGGGACGAACGGACACGCGAAGTGCGATCTCTACACACAGTGGAGTAGTGGTCAGCCTCAAAGAGGAAGGGGAGTCTGACACCTGCTACAGCATGGATGAGCCTTGGGGACATTTTGCTCAGTGAAGCAAGCCAGTCAAAACACCTGTATGATCCCCTTTAAATGAGGTACCGGGTGGAGTCAAATTCACAGAGACAGAAACAATGGCGGTTACCAGCGCTGGGGGAGGGGGAGTTAGTGTTTAAGGGGGACAGAGTTTCAGCTTTGCAAGATGAGAAGAGTTCTGGGGCTGGATGTGGTGATGGCTGCACAGCAATATGAATGACTGAGAACCAGGGAATTGCATGCCTCAAAATAGCTAAGATGGTAAACTTCATGTTACATGTGTTTTCCCACAATAAAAAATTGGGGGGGAAAGACTGCTCTGTGAGCTTTACTCCTCTGAATCCCTTCAAGCGTCTTCCCAGGATTGCCCTCCATCAGGAGCGGAGGGCGGCGAGGTCTCTGTGCCTGAGCACAGTCTATGCCAGGAAAGGTCTGGCTGCCTCTGGCCCTGGAGGCGGTTGGACGGGTGAAGGAACAGGACCTGAGGGCTCAGCCTCTGGCCACAGCCCTGGAGCCCAGCAGCCGCAGGGAGCTCCATGGCTCAGGCACCCCCCCTCGCCCCCCCACTAGCCACACTAACACCACAAGCTCAGTGGCAGGGAGCATGGGGCACTCACTCCTCCCTCCCTTCCTGGTCTGAGGGTCTGAGGGTCGACTGGACTGGGTTCCAGGCTGTGGGTGGGGTCCAGATCTGCTGCCCCTCACCCTGTTTGGACCAGTGGCTCTCTGGGCTTCTCTTGGCGAAAGGCAGGACCATAAGGGCACAGTTGTCAAGCACGTTTCTGACTTTTGCTCATGTCCTATCCCTTTGGCCAGAGCAAGTCCCATGGCCAAGGCCCCTGTCCAGGCATGGGAGAGCCTGCTCCAGGCCGCTGGGACCTGAAGCCAGCACCCCAGTCCTGCACGCCCGCTGTGCCACACAGAGCATGGCATGCAGGGGCACTGGGAGAGCAGGAAGCCCTGGTCACCACGTCAGGCTCTGAGGTGTCCTGTTCCCCGCACGGGTCCTGGGAAGCTCGCAGCCTGGAGGGAGACAGGCCTGGCCTGAGGTGGCTGGGGAGGACGCCTTGAAGGAGGGCGTAGAGGTGAACCTGACCTTGAGGCAGGCTGGCCTGCAACAGGTGGGTCAGGCCTGCAGGGAGGTGAGAATGGCCAGGGCCAGGAGGGGGTGGGCAGGGCCATGTCCTAGGGGAGAGTGTGGGGGATGAGCTGGGGAGTTGAGGATGGAGGGTTGTGTGGGTCAGATGGTGGCGACTCGGAGCCAGGTGGGGGGAGGGACTGGGGCACCTGGGCTCTGGAAGGATGTGTGGTCACAGCTCTCTGCTCTCCTGGGGAAGCAGGCAGCTCTGTGGGAGGCTGGATTGGGGGATGAGGGTGGGGATGGCAGGACTGTGGGTGTTTATTGAGCACCTACTATGTGCCAAGCCCTGTGCTGGGTGCTGGGATACAGCTGTGAATAGGAGAACGTTGCTGTCCATATGACCTCATGTCCTAGTGGGGGGAGAGGGCAATGGAAGCGGATGAAAGAAATGCTACAACACTGGAGAGGAGTATGGAAGGGCCGCTCACTGCCCACCTACTGTGTGCCAGATACGGGGAGCTGAGATCTCTGCCCTCCAGGAGCTCAGCTGAGTGGGGTTGTGCTGCCCCCCCTTCTCTGTGGGTTTGTGGTCAGTGGTCTGTGTGTCTGAGTGTCTGTGTGCACAGCTGTCTGTGGGCGTGGCCGAGTGCATCCTTGTTTTGCTGGCAGCTCTGCGTTGTGTGTGTGTGTGTGTGTGTGTGTGTGTGTGTGTGTGTGTGTGTGAGTGCAAGGAGGGAAGGGAGAGCTGTGACTCAGACCTTCCCCGGCTGCCGCAGACGCTGGAGTCTGGGGGGGCTTCTCCCACACACCTGTCCCCTTGGCTCTGGGGTGGGGGTGGGGTGCCCTGCGGGTGCCTGTGACTTTATGGAAAGAAAGTCTGGGTGCAGCCAGAATGTGTTTGTGTTTCCCGGGTGATTGACGGCGGGGAGCGGGCTGTCTTGCCGTGACAGATGTAGGAATGTTTCCGCTAATCAAGGCGGAGAGCAGGGGCGTGGGGGCTGCTGCCCGGGGCCTTTCCCCAGCCCTGTCCCCCGGCCACCTGTCGGGCCTGGAAGCAGTTGGGCAACACTAGGGAGGAGCTCCCAGACCCAGGGGACTCCCTGCTCACTCCCACATCCCCGGGCATCTCTGGTCAGGCCCCGCTCACCTGCCCCAGCTCCCCTCTGGGTCCAGGGTTCAGCCCAGAGGACGAGCCAGGACATGGAGGGGTTTTGAGTGGGGAAGTGGGACAGGTTCCTCCTCGGGAGCCCCCTGCCCCTGGCCAGCCCTGCCCCTTTAGGGTCATAGTATAATAGATGCCCAGAACAGTCGGTGATGGTGGGAAGTTATCCAAACAGGGTAACTGAGGGGGGCCCCAGGTCTCAAGGGGGTGGCATGGTCCTCCCAGGGCTCCTGCCCGCAGGCCACATGTTCGCCCAGCCCACTGCTCTGCTGCCGGCTGCTCAGGAAGTGATGGGTGGGGTGGGGTGGGGTGGGGCGAGGAGGGGGCGGCAGATAACATGATCACCCAAGCCTGTGTGGTCCCTGCCTCGGTCTAGATTCTGGCCATTCGTCTGTGAAACCCGGCGACTCCCTCCCTTGCCTACACACTTGGCCGTGGGGGGCTGGTGTCCCCGGATGAGGTCAGGTGGGGTGGGGCCCCGTGGTGTCGGTGATGGTTGGCTGCCAGTCTGAGTGGCTCCCACCCCAAGAACTCACTGGGCAGCCGTGGTTGGTGCCCGTCCTGGTATCATCCTTCTCCCTCGTGTCCAGGCACTTCCTCCACACGGGCCTGTGGGGCTCGTGAAGGAGGGAAGAACTTGACCTGGTGACCTGCCTTGCTTTGCTTTCTAAACTGACACGGGCAGGCCACCTGGAGTCCTAGCCCTGACCCCGGCCTTGATCCTGGCGGTCCTGGACCAGAGCTGTGGGATGGGGTCACCCACCTCATGCCAACTCTGTGTCCTGCCCGGCTGTGTCCAAAGTCACTTTCTCAGGTTTGGCTGCGACACCTCTGCTCCTTCTCCCATCCCCAGTCTCCCCATGAAGATCAGGGAGGCGGGAGGTGCCTGTGAGTCACCCTCTGACTCATGGGAGGCATGGCCAGGGCTGTGTGTGTGTGTTTGTGTGTGTGTGCGTGCGCGCGCGCGTTAGAGGGAGGAGCCTGAGCTGGGGTCTGAGACATGCCTTGGCTTTCTCACTGTTAAAGTCATTTAGCCCAGCCCGGCCGGTGTGGCTCAGTGGTTGAGTGTCAACCCATGATCCGGGAGGTCACGGTTCGATTCCCGGTCAGGGCACATGCCCGGGTTACAGGCTCGATCCCCAGTGTGGGGAGTGCAGGAGGCAACTGATCAATGATTCTCTCTCAACATTGATGTTTCTATCTCTGTCTCCCCCTCTCTGAAATCAATTTAAAAAACGTATTTAAAAACCTTAGCTCATTGTAGCTAGACCTCCCCTGAGGGAGTCACTTGGTCACAGCCAGGACAGGTTGGTCACCTTGGGCAGATGGGCACCAGCTCTGTCTTGCCCAGGGGGGTGCTGACTCTAAGCGTGGGAGCCAGCGGCTGCCTGGATGCTCTCTGGGGAATACTGGATTGGTCCCAGGGGGAGGCCCAGCAGTGAGAGGTGCAGGAGCTAGAATTTACTTCAACATTTTACTGACTGATGAGTTGATTAATTGAGCCAATGTGATTGGGCTGGGTAGGGGGACTGGGTTCTATGCTAAAAGGCAGGGCTTCTCAAGTACTAATGGGCAAACGAATCCCCTGGGGATCTTGTTAGAATGCAGATTCCGGTCCAGCAGCCTGGGATGGGGCCTGGGACTCTGCATTCCACCAGGCTCCCAGGCGAGGACAACAAAGAGTGTTTGGAAGGGAAAGTTCTGGGTCAGCTCAGCAAAGTTCCTGGCCAGCCGTGAATCTTCCGGGCAGGTCCTGGACCAGACTATAGGATGGGGTCACCCGCCTCATGCCAACTGTGTCCTGAACTGTGTCCTGAACCTCTTTTCTGAAGGCCTGCTGCCTCCTGCATGCCCCACACTGGGGATAGAGAGACATGCGTTGAGTTGCGGGGAGTCACAGACCATGGGGAGCTGAAGTCTGGTAAGGGAGAGCACGGAGTTACTGTTGAAAGGGACCCTGGAGGCGACTACCCTGTTCCCATTTTACAGATGGGGAAACTGAGGCTGCAAAGCTGACTCAAAGTCTCAAAAGTAATTGGCGAGGCCAGGACTTGAGCCCCAGCCCTCTTGCTCTTGGCAAGATTCTTTCCTTCCCCATCCCAGACGAGAGTGCCTGGGAGAAACAGGGGCGCGGGGGAGGAGGTTGGGAGGGGGCTGGGTGACCCTGGGCCTCATGCAGATCCAGAAGGGCCTGAACACTTCCGTTTGGCTGGGCCTTTGGTTATATTGAAAGCATGAAGAAATACCCAAATAGGAGTAGGAACGTCGTACTGTGCTTTAGGTATTTGACTTTGGTCAAATCAGCGCCTAGGACACAGCCTACTATCTGTGGCTCCTTATTTGGAAATAACCTGCAAAGTCAAAGTAGGTCTTCCCTGAATATGAGGCACAAGCCCACAGGCCTCCCGACCCCCACCGGCAGCAGGACCCTCTGTGTGGGACCAGGAGGCTCGGATGGAGGATGGAGGTGGGAGGGCGGGATGCCGGAGGGGACCGGTGTGAATGTAGCCGGGAAGGGAAGGTGTCTGTGTCTGCTTTGTTCGCTGCTGTTCCCCAGGTTCTAGAATGGTGCCTGGCTCCCTTGAGGTTCTCCGCCTGTATTGCTGGGCGATGGTGACTGAGCCGGGGTGTGGCTGGGGGGACGAAGAGAGGCAGGGAGGCAAGGGACTCTGATGACCATTCCTCTGTGCAGAGCGGGCTCTCTTTCCTCCAGTTCTGACCAAGTGAAGCTGGCGGAGAGCTGCTGCCCGGGTCCGGGTCCTGCCTGCTGTGTGATGGGCCGGGCCAGCTCCCCTGTAAGCGTCAGCACTCCTGCCTGTAAACGGGGTATGTCACCTTCCACCTCCCAGGCTCAAGGCAGCATCAGACCACCCTCTGAGGTCTTTCTAGCTCTAGCACCCAGAGGAAAGATTGGGAAAGCGGAATTCTGAGGGGACAGAGGGACAGTTTTTTGTGGCCTCAGTACGAAGCATCTTGCAGACACAGGAGTTTGGGGTGATGACGAGTGGAGAGCATATGTGTGGTCCCGCATCGACCAGCACACGCAGTGCATGGCTACGGTTTCCAACCATCCCCGCAATTAGATCGCACTCATTCGATCAGGTATACCCCTGAGCTGGGCTGTTGGGGTCCCAGTTCCTTATCTTCACATAAGGATGTCTGAGAGGGATGTTCTTCTTCTTTTTTTAATATATTTTTATTGATTTCATAGAGGAAGGGAGAGAGAGAGAGAGAGAGAGATAGAAACATCAATGATGAGAGAGAATCACTGATCGGCTGCCTCCTGCACGCCCCACACTGGGGATCGAGTTTGAAACCCGGGCATGTGCCATGACCGGGAATCAAACGGTCACCTCCTGGTTCATGGGTGGAGGCTCAACCACTGAGCCACACCGGCCGGGCGTGAGAGTGACGGTCTCATGCTGTATGTTTCCACACAGAGGGTCCCCGCTCTTCCCTGGGTTCCAGCTGGCCTGTGCAAGCCCGGACGGTTGTCCCGCCCCCTTGACTGCTCCCTAGAGACGGCCTTGGCTCCTGCGGTTTACACATTCCCCCAGCCCTCTCCACCCTCGCCCTCTCCAACTGTCAGTCCCCGCCAGCCTGGCAGTCCGCCAGGGCTATGTCCCGCTCTCGTGTCTGTTTTCTGGTGTCAACATTTCCCTCTTTTTGACATTTGAAACATTTGCTTGCCTTTGGCACCTGGCTCCATCCCGTTCTCTGAGTTTCCTCAAAGGTGATGCGGTGGTTCTGGTGCCCCGGCTCCCCGGCTCCCCGGCTCCCCGGCCACATCTGGACTCGGGGTCTTTGGATTTTGAGATAATCGTCGATTCGCAGGCAGAGATCCATGTACCTTTTACCTGGTTTCCCCCAATGCGAACATCTTGCAGAGCAAGAGCATAGCATCACAACCAGGATATCAGCACGGACACGGTCAAGATACAACCTGGCTGTCACCACAAGGACCCCTCACTTTTAGAGCCACACCCACTTCCCTTCAGGCCCTAGCCCCTCCTTCACCCCCGGCCAGCACGAACCTGTTTTGCGTCTCTGTAATTTTGTCATTTCGAGAATGTTACAGGAATGGAATCATGCAGCATGTAGCCTTGTGGGATTGACTTCTCTCACTCAGCCTAATTCTCTGGAGAGCCATCCAGGTTGTTATATAGATCGATAGTCACTCCTTTTTATTACGGAGTAGTTTTCCATAATATGAATGCCCCACCGTTTGTTTAACCACTCCGTCGTTGAAGGACATCTGGACTGTTCCCAGCTTGGGGCTATTCTGAATTAAGTCGCTATAAACATTCCTGTACAGGTGAGTTTGTGAACAGTCCTCACTTCTCTGGGATAAACGTCCCGGAATGCAATTGCTGGGCTGCATGGTAGTTGCACTTTTAATTTTTAAAAAGAAATTGCCAAACTCCTTTCCAGAGTGGCTGTACCGCTCGATGTCTCTGCCGGCCGTGTATGAATGATCCCGTGTCCCTGCGTCCCTGCCAACAGTTGATGTTGTCACTCTCTTTTATTGTAACCGTGTTGATAGGTGTGAAATGCTATCTCATGATTTAATTTGCATTTAACTAATGGTTAATGGTGTTGAACATATTTTCTAGTGCTTATCTGCCATCTGCATCTCCTCTTTGGTGAAAGGTCTCTTCATGTGTTTGCCCATTTTCTAATTGATTTTTTTTTTTTTTTTTTTTTTTTTTTACTGTTGAGAGTTCATTAAATGTTGTGGCTACTGGTCCTTTGTCAGATACTTGGTTTGCAAATATTTCCTCCCAGTCTATCGTCTTTTCATCCTCTTAACTTTTTCCTGAAGGAAAAGTTTGAAACTTTGATTGAAGTCCAATTGTCAATCTTTCCCTTTGTGGGTCATGGTTTTGGTGTCAAGTATGAGAACAGTTTGCCTAGCCCTTGATCCCAGATTTTTTCTCCTGTGTTTTTTTCTAAAAGTTTTATACTTTGACATTTTACATTTCAGCCCATGGTCCATTTTTAAAAAATATATTTTATTGATTTTTTTTTTTTTTTTACAGAGAGGAAGGGAGAGGGATAGAGAGTTAGAAACATCGATGAGAGAGAAACATCGATCAGCTGCCTCCTGCACACCTCCCACTGGGGATGTGCCCACAACCAAGGTACATGCCCTTGACTGGAATCGAACCCAGGACCCTTCAGTCCTCAGGCCGACGCTCTATCCACTGAGCCAACCCGGTCAGGGCCCATGGTCCATTTTGAATTGATTTTTGTATGAGGTGTGAGACTTAGGTCAAGTTTTTTTGTTTTTGTTTTGTTTATGGATGTCCAGTTGTTCCAACACCATTTGCTTAAAAGTCTGTCTTTCCTCCACTGAATTACTTTTGCATTCTTATAAAACATTAGTCAGGAACATTTGTGTGGTTAATTTCTGGGTTCTCTAATGTGTTCCACTAATCTATGTGTCAATCACTCTGCTAATTGATGTAGGTATATAATGTTTTATATGCCTTGTACATAAGCTTTATAATAAATCAAGTAGACTGCTTCCTCTCATTTTGTTCTTTTTAAAAATTGTTTCAATGATTCTGGTTCCTTTGCTTTTCTACTTAAATTTTAGAATAATCTTGTCTATATCTACAAAAAATCTTCTTGGCTTTTTTTTTTTTTTAGAAATTGCATTAAGTCTGTGTGTCAATTTGGGGAGAATTGATATCTTGACTATGTTGAGTCTTCTGATGTATGTTTCTCCATTTATTTATCTTCTTTGATTATTTTCATCAGCATTTTGTAGTTTTCAGTATGCAAGTCCTATATTATGCTTTGTTAGACTCAGACCTAAGCTTTTTTAAAAGAATAGTTTATCGATTTTTAGAGAGAGAGAAAGGGAAAGGAAGAGAGATAGAGAAACACTGATGTGAGAGTGCAACATCGATTGGCTGCCTCCTGCATGCCTGCAACCAGGCATGTGTCCTTGACCAGAATCGAACCAGCAACCGCCTGGTGCAAGGGATGATGCTCCAACCAACTGAGCCACACTGGACAGGGCTACACATAAGCATTTTTAAAAAGTGATTGTAAATGGTATTTTAGATTTTGATGACCACACACACTCATGCTAGGGTATGGAAATACAGTTGATTTTTGTATATTTATCTTGTATCCTGCCACCTTGCTGAACTCACTTATTAGTTCTAGGAATTTTTGTTTTTGTACATTTCTTGAGATTTTCTATGTAGACGATCATATTACTTGTAAATAGGGACAGTTTTATTTTTTCCTTTCTGATCTGAATGTCTTTTATTTATTTTTCTTGCCTTATTGTATAGGTTAGAACTTCCAGTATATTATGTTGAATAAAAATGTGAGAGCAGATATTCTTGCCTTGTTTCTAATCCTAGGGGGAAAACATTTAGTCTTTCATAACTAAGTATAATGCTTCCTGTAGGGTTTTTGTAGATACTCGATCAAGTTAATGAAGTTACCCCTTTATTCCTACATTCTTTAGAGAGTTTTTTTCCCCTTGAATGTGTGTCAGATTTTGTCCAATGTTTTTTTCTTTATCGATTGACATGGTCATGTGATTTTTCTCCTTTTATATGTTAGTATAATGGATTACATTGATTGCTTTTCAAATATTGAACCAGTTTCACATCCCTGGAATAAACCTCGCTTGGTCATGGTGTATAATTCTGTTCATATATTGCTGAATTTTACTTGCGGATATTTTGTTAAGGATATTTGCATCTCTATTCATGAAAAGAATTGGTTTGTAGTTTTCTGTTTTTGTTTTCTGTCTCATGTTGGTATCAGGATAATATCAGCTTCATAAAATGAACAGGGAAGTTTTTCCCCCTCTTCTGTTTTTCTGGAAGAGGTTGTGTTGGTTTGATATGAACATTTGTTAAACATTTGGTAGAATTCTCTGGTGAAACATCTGAGTCTGGAGACTTCTTTTGGAGGAGTTTTAAGATTACAAGGTCAAATGATCAATTTCATATTGAATGAGTTGTGGTAGTTCGTGTTTTTCTAGAAATGAGTACATTTCATTTAAGTTGCTAAATTTATGTATGTAGAGTAGTGTGTAGTATTTCCTTATTATCCTTTTGAGGTCTATAAGGTCTGTAAAGATATCTACCCCCTGTTTTGTTCTGATATTGGTAATTTGCATCTTCTTTCTTTCTTTCTTTCTTTCTTTCTTTCTTTCTACATCTTGCTGGAAGTTTATCAATTTTATTAATCTTTTCAAAGAAATAGCTCTTTGTTTCATTTATTTTCTCTACTAGAGGCCTGGTGCACGGGATTCATGCACTGTTGGGGAGGTGTGGCCTGCAGGGATCGCCCGCTGTGGGAGCACAGCTCATCCCAGTCAGCCCAGCGGCTGTGGACCTGCCATCTGAGCGGCTGCTCCCAGGTCCAGCATCTTCCGTGGAGCTGGAGCACTCACCTCTCCAGGGGACCCAGTTGGGGCTGGGCCCAGGGACAATAGCACTGAGAGGTGGCGGAGTAGGCCTCAGTCCCACAGCGGTCACGAACCCAGCCTCCCAGACTCCGGAGTCAGCTCTGCAAGCCCAGCGGCAGCGCTGCACAGCCTGCTGGCATCTGGAGGAGGCAGCAGGGAGCGAGGAGGAGGACCCTGGGGCGAGGAGGCGATGATCGTAGCCCCGCTTCCTGCTTCTTGCCGGTTGGCCCGGGGTTTGCAACAGGAGCAGCCCTGGTCCCAGTCAGCTGAGTGGCGCTCCCACTGTGGTAGGACACTGACCACCAGGGGCAGCTCCTGTGTTGAGTGTTTGCCACCTAGTGGTCAGTGTGCGTCATAGCGACTGGTCTACCGGTTGTTCTGGTTGTTCCACCGCTCAGTCGCTGGGCTTTTATTATATAGGATTGTTTTTCTGTTTTCAGTATCATTGATTTCTGCTTTCATCTCTATTATTTCCTTGCTTTGCTTATTTTGAGTTAATTTTATTCTTCTTTTTCCTAGGTTCTTGAGGTGGGATACTTTACCTCTTTCCTAGTGCATGTAGTGGTATACTTTCCCTCTCAGCACGACTTTAGCTGTGTCCCACAAATGTTGCTATGTTTTATTTTCATTCTGCTCAATATATTTTTGGAATTCTCTTGAGATGCCCTCTTTGATCTGTGGATTATTTAGAAGTGTTTTTGTTTAGTTTTTAAGTATTTGGGTATTTTCTTGTTAGCTTTCTGTTAGTGTTTCCTAGTTTGATTCCACTGTAGTGAGAAAACAACTTTGTATAATTTTAGTTATTTAAAATTTACTGAGTTTTTTTTTTTTAAATGATCCAGGATGTGGTCTATCTTGGTATATGGTCCAAAGGCACTTGAACAGAATGGGCTGTTGCTGGGTGGAGTGGTCCTATAAATGTTGATCAGATCCTGTTGGTTGATGGTGTTATTGAGTTCTTCTATATCCTTGCTGATCTTCTATTTGTTCTATCATTTATTGAGAGACAGTGTTCAAGTCTCTAACTGTAGTTGGGGATGTGTCTACTTCTCCTTTTAATTCTGTAAGTTTTTGCTTTACATATTTTTGCAGTCCTATTATTTGGCGCATACATGTTTAGGATTGCTATGGCTTATTGGTGGACTGGCCTTCTTATCATTATATAATATTTCCCTGTCCTTCTAATAATTTCCTTTGCTTTGAAGTCTACCTTATCTTGTACCACGATAATTGCTTTTGCTTTCTTGTGATGAATGTTTGCATGATGCATCTTTTTCCATTTCTTTTACTCTCAACCTGCTTATATCATTATATTTAAAGTAATTTTCTAATAGACAGCATAAAATTGAGTCATGTTTTTTAGTCTGCTCTGCCAATCTTTGTTGTTAATCTGTATACAGCATTATTAATGTAATGATTGATGTGTTAGGGCATAGTTCTGTCATTTTATTTCTTCACTTTTCTGTTTGTTTTGTATTTGGACATTTGGGGTGCTGTGCTGTGAGACTGTATCTTATTCAACTTTCTTTATCTGGGTTCCTCTGGCGCCGCTTCAGCAGGGAGGTGGGGATGCTGCCTCATCGCTGCCAAATAAGGTTAGGAGTCCAGTTCCTCATTGGCCTCTGTTGATGCACGAGGTGGGGGGTGGGGGTCTTGTTACTGCTTCGGTGGGGAGGAAAGTCCTAGCTCCCTCCGTGGCTTTCTCTGCCAGCACCTTGGCAGGGCCACTGGAGCGAGCGCCCTGTTACACCTGCTGAGGGGGGCAATCGAGGGTTTCCATTTAGTCTTGCTGGCATGGATGGAGCCCCAGAGTTTTGGGAGCTGTTTGGCCAGAGAAGAATAATTATTGTCTTAAATGTTTCTGACTTGCTAGCTGCCTCTTTTCTGGTTCTTTGGCTAAAGAGGGAAGGCTTTTGATGTCCAGGCCCCTTGGCATTGCCAAGTGTGGGATGTATGAAGCCAATGTTAAAAAATAAATCAGGTAACTCATAACCATGGACCCAGCCATCCCCAGCTAGTCTGCCTTCTTCTCTCTTTCAGGGCCTCCCGACGCCGGTTGTATCTCTTATGTCTACAGTTTTCACCTGTACTCAGTGGGAGGCATAAGAGCATGGATGTCTACTACATCCTCCCAGAAACTAGTCTGCCTTCTTCTCTCTTTCAGGGCCTCCCGACGCTGGTTGTATCTCTTATTCTACAGTTTTCACCTGTACTCAGCGGGAGGAATAGGAAAAAGAGCATGGATGTCTACTACATCCTCCCAGAAAGAGCAAACGTTTAAAACGTAAATTTTACTCTTTACCTCAAATGAAGATTGTTGAGTTATTAAAATCCTTTTTTTTTAGTACACGTTCACTGCCCATGCAAGGCCCTCACTTATTTTATATAAAGAATATACATGTGTTGCCCTAACCGGTTTGACTCAGTGGATAGAGCGTCAGCCTGCGGACTGAAGGGTCCCAGGTTCAATTCCGGTCAAGGGCATGTACCTTGGTTGTGGGCACATCCCCAGTAGGGAGTGTGCAGGAGGCAGCTGATCGACGTTTCTCTCTCATCAATGTTTCTTTCTAACTCTCTATCCCTTTCCTCTTCTCTCTGTAAAAAATCAATAAAATATAGTTTTTAAAAAAGAATATACATGTGTGTATTTTTTTAAAAAAAACTCCCCTCATCCCCAAACCAACTCCCTCTCTCCCTCCAAAGGCTCCCCCTCTGACGTATTCCATGTAGGCCCTTAAATATACATGTGTCCTCAACAAGTATGCAGCTTTTGGGGGAGGTATATGTGTGCTTTGTGCTTTAAGTTTACAAAAATGGCATCACGTCAAATGTCCCATTGGGTGTACTTCCCTTTTTACTTAAAACTAGGTCTTCTGGGTTTGACGCATATTGTCCTGCAGATGGGCTGCCTTCTACCGCCATCTGCACCCTTCACCCTTCACTTACTCCGAGGGACGCCTGAGTCTCCTCCCGTTCGCAGCCCCTGCACACGGTGCTGCCAGGAACGCCTGGGGCGCGCCCCCGTCCACCTGGTTGGAACCTGCCCTGAGGTTTACACCGAGGCGCGGGGTGGCTGGGCCACGGGCGCGAGCCGTCATAGCTGCTTCAAGTCCTGGCAGATTGCGCCCGCGCGGGCAGCACCGTGCATGCTCCCGCCGGCAGTGTCTGGGAAATCCTGGCGGGAGAACAAATTCAGGTAGTGTTGGGGATTCTTTGGTGAAGCAGATATTATTTTGGCAAAATGAACAACTGCCCCCTAAATCGTGTTTGGGTGTATAAATAACTAGGCAACATCACTCAAGGTTCCCCTGAGATCAGGGGGGAGTCCTGCCCGGCCCAGTGGAGGGGACTGAGACGGGGGTGGGAAAACATTCGGAAGCAGGGAGAGACTTCAACCCCAGAGATCCCAGAAGTGGAAATAGCCGCTGGGAATCCGGCATGAAGGGGCGGTAGAGGGGGCAGCCCCTAGTATAGGGCCCGCCACACAGTAGGCGTTGCATTAATATTTATTAACTGGACGGATGGAGGGAGGAATGGCTGGTTTGTGCCTCTGCACACGTGTGCGTGGGGAGGTCTGTGCTGCTGGGAATCCCAACCTTTTCCCCCTGCAGTGGCTCTGCCAGCCGGGGGTGCGCACCTGGGAAGGGACAACCTGTGTCCTTGAGGCCCCAGACGGCTGGTCTCAGACGGTCTCAGACGGCCTCCCGCCATTCACTCACTCACAGAATACTCCCAGACGCCTCCCTGGGCCAGGCCCTGTGCGAACCTCCTGGGGAGTCTTATTCTCCAGTTGGTTGTGTGGACTTTCCCTTTTGGGCATTTACTGCAACTTGTCAGGGCCTTTCTAATCTAACCTGTTAACTTATCACTGTTTCGTTCACAAGCGTAGGTGTTTGCACATAGCAAGTGCTCAATAAATGCTGTGGAGGGAGTGTCGGATGGATAAAGGGTGAAATGAAAGTGCATATGGCTCCCGAGGAGGGAGAGACCGTCCCTGTCTGGGGCCAGGAAGGAGGGCTTCCTGGTGGAGGTGGTGACCTCACAGCAGGGTGTTTGCCAACTGGATATGAGCGGCCCAGGCAGAGGGAACCCTCTGGCATGTCCAGGGAACTGAGGGTGAGCTGGTGGGAGCCGCCTGGAGGTTGTGGGCAATGTGAGTGAGGGGTCCTTGAAACACTTTTTACTGAAGAGCAATATATGTCAAGAAAAGTGCTCATATTAAGTGCCTGGCTCAGTGAATCTTCACAGGCTCCATACGCCTGCGAGGCAGGACATCACCAGCCCCCGGGAGCCCCCCTTGCGCTTCCCCAGGCCTTGTTCCTCCTGTGCCCCCAGCAGGAACCATGGCCCCGGCTTGGGCACGGTTGCATGTGGTTTCAAAGTTCACATAAATGGAATCACCAGTGTACATGCCTGTGTGTCAGCTTCTTCTTCTCACGGTCATGAGATGGGTCCAGGTGGTTGTGGGGCGCGGACCTCAGCCGTTCTCCTTCCGTTCTGCTGTTGAGGGACAGGGGGGTTAGTGCTGGGTTTGGCTGCTCTGAATCAAGCTGCAATGACTGGTCTTGCACGGGCCTTCCTGTGGACGTGGGTGTGGCTTTCTGTCGGACACATACCCGGGAGTGGAATTGCTGGGGACAAGGAGAGCTTGCGTTCAGCTTCTGTAGACGCCGAGCCGCTTCCCAAAGTGGGTGACCAGGTTACACCCCTTCCGCAGCAGCGTTCGAGCGCTCCCGTTGCTCCACAGCCTCACCAACACTTGATGTTCTCTGCGATTTTATTTTTAGCAATTTGGGTGGGTGTGTGGTGGGATCTCGTTGTGGTTTTATTTTGCGTTTCCTTGGTGACTAATGATGTTTTCATGCATTTATAGGCCATTTGAAGATCCTCTTTTGTGAATGGCTCGTTCAAAGTCTCTTGCCCTTTTTCTACTGGTTGCCGCTCTTTTTTTTTTTTTATTGATTTGTAAGCGTTCTTTATATATGTTGGATCTGAGTCCTCTGTCAGGTACATGTTTTGCAGATTTTCAGCAAAGGATTCAGAACCTGGCACCGATGTGGTTGAACTGTGTTTCTAAAAGCTCCCCCTGGCTGCGGGGTGCAGGACAGAATGACCGTGAGACAGGAAGGAGGGTGCAATGGTGGCGGTGACCAGCAGGGGCTGGGATCTAGAGATACTTCAGCAGCAGAATTGACAAGCAACATCTGTCATGTCATGTCATGACAAAAACAAGATGCATGCCGTGACAGACAGAGGGGGCGACAAGGCTGACTTCCAGGTCTCCCTGGCTGGCTGAGGAGCTGACGCATTCTGCCCGCCTGGCCTTGGGCAGCCAAAGGCGGCTTTGTCCTCCCAGGCTCCACCCACGCCTGTTGGTTGGAGATGCTCTGGGGTCGCCGTCGGGACACTGGAGAGAGCGCGCAGTGTAGAATCTGGGTCTCCCCTGGCAACCAGAGGACAAACGTCCCCCCCAACACGCACATGGCTGGGCTGGTCCAAGACGACCGACCCTACGCCCCCGATGGGTTGGCAGCTGAGGGATCTGGGCCCAGCGCGCGGATGGACAATGACCCCCTGTCTGCAGGCTCCTCACCCCTGCTGAGCCCAGGCGGGGGTGACAGCCCTGCTCTGGCCCTGGGCTTCTGCTGAACAGTGGGGACCACACGGGAATGGACCCAGTCCTGTACCCCTGGCTCACTTCCTTTTTATTTTATTTATTTACTTTTATTGATTTCAGGGAAGAAGGGAGAAGGGAAAGAGAGATAGAAACATCAATGATGAGAGAGAATCATTGATTGGCTGCCTCCTGCATGCCCCCTACTGAGGATTGAGCCTGCGACCCAGGCATGTGCCCCGGCCAGGAATCAAACCATGATCTCCTGGTTCCTAGATTGACGCTCAACCACTGGCCGGGCCCCTGGTTCATTTCTTGACACACGTCCTGCCCCCACTGTGTCTCAGTGCGTACCTGGGAAAACCCCGCCTTCTGCATCTCACACATGGGTTCAGCCCATCTCAGCGCTTCTCTGCTGGTGGGATTGAACCGTGTACACTTCCCTTCCATTGCACCGGGGACATAGCACACACCACGTGCGGCACTGTGCTCGTTGCTTCACACGTGGGATGTCCACCCCGCCTCCCGGTGACCTCCGGTAGAAGCATCTGTTTCTTCATCCTGTACATGAGGACACTGACTTGCCCAAGTTCACACAACCAGGGTGGAAGAGGGGGGACTTGAACTTCAGCCAATTGGATGCCGTGGCCCCTGTCTTCTAGCTCCTGGGGGATCTGAATGCCCTTTGAACCATGGCCCCGCCATTACATTACTCTGTGTGTGGGAATGGGCCTGACCCTGCTGCTATGGGGAGGGACAGTCTTGAGAGAACTCAGGTTCATGCCCTGGCCTTGCCCTACCCTGCCGGGCCACCTTGGGTGAGTCACTTTTCTCAGGGCCTCAGCCTCCCCATCTGAGCAATGGGGTGATCCCTACCCAGCCTTGCTCCCGCGGTTCTTAGTGAGAAAGGCACGGAAGGACCCGGATGGAAGAGGCCATTGGCTCTGTCACATGCTAC
>NW_005361630.1:0-615 GCF_000412655.1 Myotis brandtii | reverse complement strand
GGTGCACCCGCAGCCGGGGAGGGGCAGAGTGCCGACGCCAGGGCGTCCCTGCTGCCCCACACAGCTCAGTTCGCCCTGGGCTGCTGCTCAGCGCGGTGACCTCCAAAAGGAGGACCAGGCTCCGAGGATGTGGTGCCACGTGATGAAGAGGAATGGCAAGCTTTGCGGGCAGGAAGAGGAGGCAGAGCGGAGGTGGGACAGATGAGGAAGGGTGACAGGACGGCTCCGGATGATGGATGCCATGGGCTTTGGGCTCTTCAGACAAGCGGGGAGCTGGAGAGCTGGTCCCTTCTACTGGGCCCCTTTAGCTCTGGGCTCTTTTTATTTTTAATATATTTTTATTGATTTCAGAAAGGAGGGGAGGGAGAGAGAGAAACATCCATGATGAGAGAGAATCATTGATCGGCTGCCTCCTGCACGCCCCTGACTGGGAATCGAACTGTGACCTTCTGGTTCAGAGGTTGATGCTCAACCACTGCCACGCGGGCCGGGCCGGGCTTCTTTTCGTTGTGGTGCTGCTGGGACCTGCCTCTGAGGAACTCAGAAGCTCGGCACCCTGTCCTCACTCCTCGGGCTGGTGTGAGGCTACAAACAAGGGCCCAATCTCTGTCGTGC
>NW_005361629.1:0-435 GCF_000412655.1 Myotis brandtii | reverse complement strand
ATTTTCTCTTTAGTTTCCACTGCCCTAGGAGCTGTGTTGGTGAAATTGCTTCGTCGGCATATGTCTGAGATTTTGCTGCCTGTGGATTCCTCTAAGATTTTTATGGTTTCCCGTCTTATGTTTTTAGGTCCTTTATCCATTTTGAGTTTATTTTTGTGTATGGTGTAAGTTGGTGATCTAGTTTCATTTTTTTTGCATGTATCTGTCTGATTTTCTCAACACCATTTATTGAGAGACTATCTTGACTCCATTGTATGTTCTTGCCTCCTTTGTCAAATATTAATTGAGCATAGTGGTTTGGGTCAATTTCTGGGTTCTCTATTCTATTCTATTGGTCTATATTGTACCACAGCTTTTTTATTTACTTGTCTATTGATGGGCACTTGAATTGCTTCCATAGTTTGGCTATCTACACTAATAAAAGAGAAACATGGT
>NW_005361628.1:0-1142 GCF_000412655.1 Myotis brandtii | reverse complement strand
CCTTTAAGAAAACTTTATTTCTAGCATTTTGAATTTTGCATTGGGCTTTACTAATCAATTAGCCAACTTGACCCTCTCCACCTGCCCCCACACTAGGCCTTCATCACACTATTGTTTATGTCTGTGGGTTATGCATATCAGTTCTTTGGTTAACCTCTTCCTGCTCTCCCTCTCCCCACTTTCTTCTGAGATTTGTCACTCTGTTCTATGCATTCATGTCTCTGGATCTATTATGGTAGTCAGTTTATTTTGTTTACTAGATTCCACATATAAGTGAGATCCTATAATACTTGTCTTTTTCTGATTGGCTTATTTTGCTTAGCATTATACTCTCCAGGTCCCTCCCTGCTGTCTCAAAGGGTAAGAGTTCCTTCTTTTTTTACAACTGCATAGTATTCTATGTTATGTATGTACCACAGCTTTTTTATCCATTCATCTATCGATGGGTAGGGCTGTTTCTGGCTATTATAAATAATTCTGCTGTGAACATGGGGGGGGGGCATACATTCTTCCTGGTTGTTGTTTCGAGATTCTTAGGATGTATTCCTAGAAGTGGGAACACTGGGTCAAATGGCAGTTCCATTTTTATTTCTTTTAGGAAACTCCCTACTGTTTTCCATAGGGTCTGCACCAGTCTGCATTGCCACCAGCAGTGCACGAGGGTTCCCTTTTCTCTCCTCGCCAGCACTTGTCATTGCTATTTCACATCCCACATTCAGTGATGACAGGACACAGATACAAATTACAGGAGCACAGTGATGGCAAATCCCAGCCTTCTTAGAGAGCCAGGGGCTTCCATCCTTTTGCTATAACCTCAGGAATCTTCTATAGTTTCCTCATTTTCCAATGCAACAGGGTGATCTAGCCTCATCTTGAACATCCATTCCTCTATACCAGCAATCAGCCACTCCCCTAAATATCCCTAGTTTGGGGGTAATAATGATATTTAAAAGCTGTGCTCTTGAACCTGGGGTGCATATAGGACTGAGCTGGTAATTGCTTTGGGGTCTTTATATTGATTGGAGGTAGAGATACTATTTTTCAAGAGAAAACAAATCAAGAAATCACTGATTTTCAATTCAAATTTAGAAATATAGGTGTTTAAATAAGGTATTGATTTTATATTTATTTGGATTTTTTTT
>NW_005361627.1:0-521 GCF_000412655.1 Myotis brandtii | reverse complement strand
CCCACCAGCCACGCCCACCAGCCATGCCCACCAGCCACAGCCACCAGCCAATCAGGAGCAGATATGCAAATTAACCCAACTAAGATGGCAGTTAGGCAGTTAATTTGCATACTAGGCACCAGTGGCCTGGGTCCGGGAAACATCATAGGGCACCCAGGTCACTCCAAGGTAGGCCCCGTGTGGGCCCTGAGCAGCCTAGGAAGGGCCTGAGCCAGGGGGCTCCTGGGCAGGGCCTGAGCCTGCCATCAGAGCTGACGGGGGCCCCTCCCGGTGATCACATGGGGCTGGGGGTCCCCTGCCCAGGCCTAATGCCCTGGCCAGAGGACTTAGGCCTGGGTAGGCGATCAGAGCAGGATGGGGGTCCCCTGCCCAGGCCTAACACCCTGGCCAGAGGCCTGAGGCCTGGGTAGGCGATCAGAGTGGGATGGAGGTCCCCTGCCCAGGCTTAACACCCTGGCCAGAGGCCTGAGGCCTGGGAAAGGGCGGAGCCGTCAATCGGAGGGGGCTGGGGGTCCTCTGCC
>NW_005361626.1:0-243 GCF_000412655.1 Myotis brandtii | reverse complement strand
ACTGCCATTTGACCCAGTGATCCCACTTCTAGGAATATATCCTAAGAAACCCGAAGCACCCATCAGAAAGAATGTATGCACCCCTATGTTCATAGCAGCACAAATTACAATAGCTAAGATCTGGAAACAGCCCAAGTAGCCATCAGTAGACCAGTGGATAAAAAAGCTGTGGCACATTTATGCCATGGAATGCTATGCAGCAGTAAAAAAGAAGGCTCTTTTACCCTTTGAGACAGCATGGAG
>NW_005361625.1:0-727 GCF_000412655.1 Myotis brandtii | reverse complement strand
AAGTGATAATAATCACACATTTAAAAGATTTAAAATACATATTTTATTTCAGAGAGGAAGGGAGAGGGTGAGAGAGATAGAAACATCAGTGATGAGAATCATTTGATCGGCTGCCTTCTGCACGCCCCCTACTGGGGATCAAGCCCACAACTGACCTGGAATTGAACAGTGACCTCCTGGTTCATAGGTTGATGCTCAACCACTGAGCCATGTTGGCTTGGCTAAAATATTTTAAAATTATTTTGCCTTTTGTACTTTCCATTGAGGAATTTGTATTGAACCTAAAGGCACTCTTTGGTCTACTGCAAGTAGGAAATGCAGGCTTCAATTGAGTGGCCATGAGCGTCCATTACTATGCACAGAAAGGAAGAATGAATATTAAGAAACAAGTGGGTGCCTCTGATATACCATCCCATCGCAATTTTAATTTTCAAGTTTTAGATCCATGTTGGAAAAAGTAGCCAATTCCATAAACTATCATCAAATGAACTGTGCAGAAAATCAATTACATATTCTGAATAGCTATCTCATTCTCACTGCTTTTGCCTTCATCCTTACCAACAAAGGCCTTATGTTAAGGATTGTTCAGATGAAATGCCCAACATATTATTTACAAAGAACTAAGATAGACTTTCAGGAATTATTTTCAAAGCCAGGATATATTTGCATATCTACAGATCTTTCCATAGTATTTTATGTGCACACCTCTGCATTCCACATATATTTT
>NW_005361624.1:0-518 GCF_000412655.1 Myotis brandtii | reverse complement strand
GAGAGATAGAAACATCAGTGATGATGAGAGAGAATCAAGGATCGAGAGAAACATCGATCAGCTGTCTCCTGCACACTCCCTACTGAGGATGAGCCCATAGCCAAGGTACATGCCCTTGACTGGAATCGAACCTGGGACCATTCAGTCTGCAGGCCAACGCTCTATCCACTGAGCCAAACTGGTGAGGGCCTGCAATAGGAGAATTTAATCAGCAGTCAGTGATCTCTTTCATGTAACCATGGATGTCCTGAAATTTACTTCTGGGGCTTCCTCCTGCTCCCTCTCCAGCTGGCTCTCTCTGGTGCAATTCTAGATGAATTTTATAATCGCTGGGCTTTGTTTGGGGCTGTTTAGTGCTAAACACATTTAAAAACCCAAATGCATCCTGAGCTAGATGCTAGAGCCACACACAGAGCCGGCTCGAGTCTTCAGGAGACAAGCCCTGTCATCCCTCGTAATTCCTCAAAGGAAAGAGATGATGAGCATAAAACACCCGTAATCCGCCAAACATTCGTTCT
>NW_005361623.1:3780-5134 GCF_000412655.1 Myotis brandtii | reverse complement strand
CTGTGGGCTGCATTTTGCCCAATGGGGTCTCGGCAGCGTTGGCTGTGATTTGATGGGCTGTAGCTCCAAGGTGGTGGCGGGGACTGTGTCCCACTGGAGGAAGCCGAGTGTTGCTTTGTTGGCGCCAGGTCTGTGGTTCCATTTATTGTTAAATGGCCTGTTGCTAGGGAGAGGAAGCTGGGCGTTGCTACGTGACATTATTACCCAGGGCCCACAGCCATCATTTCCAGGCTGGGCTGAGCTGTGGGCCATATTTGCACCATGGGATCTCGGCAGCTTCGGGGTGGTGGTAGGGCCTGTGTCCCATTTAGGGGAACTCAAGTGTTGCTTTGTGGGTGCCAGGTCGGCAGTGTCATTTCTCTGTAAATGGCCAGCTCCTGCGTTGAGTGTCTGCTCCCTGGTGGCCAGTGCATGTCATAGTGACTGGTTGGATGGACACTTAGCATATTAGCCATATATATTTATTATTATTATTATTAGAACTCCTTGCCACCATTCTTTTGTTACAATTTAATTTAAGTTTGTTACCAATATGGCAAGATGTAACTGAAGATCCTGGTTTATTAGATATTCTGTTAGGCATCCCAGCTCTCTCAAGTACTCTCTTCTGAACAATCTATCTGTTTAGTGATGACTCTCACTTGCTATTTATAAAATATTGCCAGATAGCATTTTGATTTGTCATCTCCCAATTTTGTTGGTGCTTTTAAATTTGCTTCGGCTTCAAAATAAAATTATGAGATACAAAGAGTTTGTGGTCACATGCTAACCATGAAAAAATGAATGTCTAGAAATATAAAATCACTCTGTAATGTTGAGATTGAATTGAAAAGGAGAAAAAGTGGAGGTAGAGAAAACCAAGAAGATTTAATTTATCCACTTGTCAGTATATTTTATATCAACAGATGATAAATCTAACACAGATCAATATACATTCTGATTGATTAATAATTGAGTACAAGTTAAATAAACCATAAGGGACACAAATAAAACTGTACTTATGCTAGGGATGTCTTGCTAAGTCTAATTGCACAGTAATACAACATAGAGAAAATTTCTAGTAGATCGGAGAACCTGTTAAAATCTTGATAAAATGGTCCAGCCAGGGTGGCTCAATGGTTGAGCATTGACCTGTGAACCAGGAGGTCATAGTTCAATTCCTGGTCAGGGCACATTCCCAGGTTGTGGGCTCAATCCCCAATGTGAGGAGTGCAGAAGGCAGCTGATCAATTATTCTTTCTCACCATTGATGTTTCTATCTCTCCCTCTTCCTTCCTCTCTGAAATCAATAAAGATATATTAAAGAAAAACTTAATAAAATGCTTTAAATGTTTTCACAAACAACTTAAATGCG
>NW_005361623.1:0-839 GCF_000412655.1 Myotis brandtii | reverse complement strand
CAATTCTGCTTTCTTTGCAAGGAAATATATGTCTCAGAGTCTTTTCCTGGGGAACTTCACCTAAAACAATAAGAACATTTTATTTCTGCCTACCTATATAAGTTCATAAATTCTATTGACTTACTTCTATCTAATAATTTATTTAATGAATAATCATTTCCAGATTTTTCTCTGGCCACATAAAATAGGTTAGTGTGAATGTTCATTGTTTGACTTACATTTAAGTGTTCATTATAAAGCCATAAAAGATTGTAACTCTTTAAGAGCAGACTTCATACATACTATAAACCCGATCTGTATGGAAGATGGAACAATGTACTACTAAATAGACAAGAATAACACAATGTGTTTGTTTTGGTTTTGATGATTGAAATCATTATTATGAATCACTACTATGGTGTCTTGTCTATAAGTTTCTATTTTGTAGAATTTACAGTTTTATTCATAGGATTAATTATTTTACTAAGGCTGTTTTTCTGCCAATATAAGAGAATATATATATATAATTTCTTTTAAAAGAGCTGGTGATCATTTTTTTAATGGAAAACATAACTGTGTTTTAGAGTTTTGAGAGAAAAAGATCCCTATTTATGTTCCAAACAGAAGAACACAAGTCCAATCATTATAATACTTGGCTCAGTAAGGCACAGTTTGGGGATGTGGTGCTGGTAGTGGGGTGTTTTGCAATGTTTTTGTAGGTGATCCTGATAGCCACTTCCTCTTCTGCCTTGTGGGAAATTCAAACTAAAGAAAATGGCCTAAAGCATTTGCTCTGATAATATAAAATACTGTTAGCAGGACTTATATATGATATAAATCAATTTTCAAATTCTTATAAA
>NW_005361622.1:45347-45710 GCF_000412655.1 Myotis brandtii | reverse complement strand
TCAGGAAGCCACTGTGGCCAGAATAGATGAGATGAGGTGAATGGTATGAGAGGTGTAGAAAGGGACCAGACGTTTTAGGGCTCTGCTATCAAAGGGTGATATGCAAGGAGATAAAGAGCCTGGGACAGAAAGTAGATCAACCACATCGCTCAGTGTCCTGTTTATTTCACCTGATATATTCTTAATTGCAAGACTTTCTCAACCAACGCACTGAGTTGTTTGATATTCAGGTGGAAACTCCCTGTCTTGTGCTGACCAGCCTTTTGAGCAGCACTAATGTGGGACCTTGTGGACTGTGATTGAGGTGTGAGTGACAGGAGGGCTTTGGGAAGAAAAGGGATGACTTGACTTGGGTTTTTAAAT
>NW_005361622.1:40344-42076 GCF_000412655.1 Myotis brandtii | reverse complement strand
ATATGTAATACCTTAATCAATAAAGAAAAAAAAGAATTTTAAAATGTCAAAAGCAATGTATTAAACCTACTGCAGGCCCTTATAAGTGACTTCACAGATTGGAATCCAATGAAGTTGGCCAACCCTAGAAGGGAAAATGAATGTGTTCATCCTCTAAGTTAATTTCATCCCAAATTTAAGCTTTTAAAATACCTAGAGACCTACAATCTTCCTCAATGTGAGAACTAGATACTCTCCCACTAAAGATGAACAAAACAATAAGATTTGTAAGTGCCTTAGTAAGACACGTGTGCTTTGAAGGGTGGAAGTGCATGCCTGCTGAAGTTGATGCTCTATGACAATAACATCAGTGATGACAGTGAAAAAAGTGTCAGAGTCAGTTCTAATGATCAGCAGTTTAAGCAAAGTATGAGCTGAAAGGACATCCACGACTCTGACCATTCAGGTGTCTGACACATCTACGAGGCTTTCATGGATCCAATAGTCTGGGCCATGCTGGACGGTACCCTCCAGAGTAAAGGAGAAGTTTCTCTGCTTGTACTTTCATCTAATCGATGTTAGAAGAATGAAAGGCGCTTTGTTAAGCCTCTTGTAATACCTCATAGAGAATGACATGCACATTCCTACGGTTTGGTTCTATTCTAAGGCAATAGAACAACAGCCATTGACCAGATTCTAGGCCTCAGGAGAGACAGAGTCTGAACATGTGCTGTAAGGTGACCCAGAAGCCAGAACTGTTCATCATGATCTGGGTTCTATCACACCCACCAACATAAGGTCAGGTGGGGAGAGAAGCATCCATCAAAGATGGAAGTGACACATCCTGCATTAGATGAGAACAGGTGGCCAAGACCATGGGCACCTACCACTCCATTCCTGTGATCTGTCACAGAACTTTCACCTGTGGAATCACAAGAAGTTCACTATGACTGGTCAAGAAAGAAGGAAAAGGCTCCACTCACTCCAGTTTATCCTGGCCCTTAATTCATCCTCCCCCAACACACACCATCAGCTACTCCCTTGCGTGTCCCTAGGCTGCTAGTCAGACTTACTCACTGACACACAAATGCCCTGGCACACGGCTAACTTGTTGACATAGCTGCGGTACGTCGAGTGGTATGTGAATTAAATTTGTCCTTTCATGGCTCTCCCAGGTCATGTGGAAACTGCTGCCTCTGGGCAATGCTTTGAGATCCACCTGCACATGTCTCTACTAGGTCAAAACTGGAGACTTGACACCTCAGGCCCCCAATTTTGTCTTCAACTCCACACCTACCCTGCATCCCCCACCTTACCCCAGTTCCATGCAACCCCTTTTCTATGCTGACTACCCTGCACTACAACTCCCTTCCTGATACAAATCCCAAACTCCCAGGAATCATCTTCTATGTTCATAGTGTCCCTATTCTACAATTCCTTATTTCTCTTCAGACTCCAAGACACCAATTGGATGCTCATCTCCTTCTCCCCCTTGCCCCTATCACAAATCCTCTAACAGCCTGGTGCTCCCTCTTATCCCAATGTCAGCGCATTATACGGAGTCTTCAACTACCTTGTCATTTCACTTACCCTGTGTCTCACCCTTCATGCCCATCCAAGTCTAGGGGAATGGGATTCCCCCCACATTTCCCTGCAACAGCTCCAGTGGTTTCTCACTCCATAGCTAAGTCGGCCTCTCACTCATAATTCTAAACTCCATTCTGAGTCCCCCAAAAGCCCTGTTCCATGGCAC
>NW_005361622.1:37445-39345 GCF_000412655.1 Myotis brandtii | reverse complement strand
GACATAACACTGGCAAGAAGTTTTTAAGGAGACTTCCATATATTTCAAAAGGGCAGAGCAAAAATCTTCAATTGCAAATTGAGATTACATTTCTGAAGAAAATGCTCTAAAACAATGGAGGTCCGAGGCCTGCAGTTAGGAAAAACCCATCTAAACATAAGTGACTCTGAGGCAACATGAAGGCACCCCCGGTCATAACAATACGGCTTTCTGCAGAGTGTAAGGAAACACCATTAAATATCTTTCAGACAAGATCCAGTTTGCATCTTCATCAGTTCCTGCAATTTATAAGCAGGTGGAAAATAGCTGAAAGTCCCTGAACAGAGCCAGGATCTGATTTCCCAGGAGGCTGTGCAATTGGAGTTTTCCATGGAGACATTACATTTCCCTTTATATTCACCTTCCCTTGGTTGTATTACCAGCATTTCCAATTAAATCCTATTAACAAGGAAGACAGTATCCTACTGAACTCATGGAAATCGATCCACTGACACAAAAATAAAAAGTATTTAAGAGGGCCTTAGAAATATTTGGGGAGAAGTAAAACAATAAGAAAAAGATCAGTGTTGATACCCAGATGGGAGTCCTCCTGTACATTCTTGCTGTCCAAAACAGTGTCCAGGTACCCTTCACAGGACCCATTGGAGAAGGGACAGAGCTTGGACTCCTGGAAGCTTATCACATGCTCCCACTAGTCATCACATGACCACTACCCTTGCTGGGAGGGACTCGGTGTCAGCTTCACTGTGGAGAGGGTGCAAATGGGACCAACCAGAGGTGGGAACTGGTGTGGAATGTTAGCGTCATTCAACTATAACCTCAATGCTAGCTCTCATTTTTGAGCATTTATTGACTCAGTTCAAGTCTTCTAAGGACTTTCCACCTTCACAACAAATTTATTTCAAGGTTGAAAAAAATTATTCAGGGCTTAATAACATAGAGGAGGCCAGCAGGGTCACTAATATTTTACATCCAGCTCAACCGCTTCACTTTAAGCAGAGGTGATGGGGTTTGACACTTCACAATGTTAATTCCCAGAATCCTCCCTCCTGCCAGGGACTATGGTGTGGGTTCTGTTGCTCTAGGACAGCTTCATGCTCTTACAGACTCATGTTATTGAAGAACCACTAGATGAGGATCATAGTTGAGTAGCAGGTCAAGACCACAGCATTCTCATTCTTGGTGACTGTGTGTTGCCCTCTAGGAGGGTAGGCACTCTTGTGGGCTCTGCGAAAAGACCAAGGACTGATTGAGAGTGGGCTTGGGACTTGGGGTCCTGCTACATTCTGAGACATCTCAGCCACTCACCGTCCCCAGTGAGCTCTATAAAGGTCACCAGAGGATGGTTCTGACCTCTGCAGAAGGACAATTGTCTTTATTCAGGTGACAATGTGTAAGGAGACGGCTGCATTTCTCTAACCCCACATAACCCCATGGTGAGCCCTGACCTGTTCCGCAGACATCTCTGTAATATCCGCATAGGGAATACCTTCCCAGCTGATTTTTCCTATAACCTCATTATCAGGTAGTAATTGCCACTCGTGAGCTTATATTAATTCTTTCTGTCATTAACTTCAAAAAAGATGAGGTCCCACTCTTTATGTAAAATTCCATGTATGTTGTTGAAGGCAGGTTACCACCTCTGTCCATCTCGAGGCCAAGGGGAACTTTATAGAAAGTGAAAAGGCATTTACCTCTTCTTAAATAATTCATTAGGCAATAAAGATGGCCCAAACAAGTCTTCATGATTTTGGAACTGGAGAAGTTCCAGCTAAATGACTTTTCAGTCTAAAAGGACTTTATTTCCTGGCCTGCAGTTTGAATATCATAGTAAAATAAATCTCTAGAGAGAAGTTTTTATAGTTTTAACAAAAGACAGGAGCTGTAGGAATAGAAGGAA
>NW_005361622.1:36379-37327 GCF_000412655.1 Myotis brandtii | reverse complement strand
CCAACATTCCATGGAGAAACTTGGAAAATGTTACTAACATCATGAACAAGACAAGGATGCTGTTTTTCTTTTTTTTAAAATATATTTTATTGATTTTATACAGAGAGGAAGGGAGAGGGATAGAGAGTTAGAAACATCAATGAGAGAGAAACATCGATCAGCTGCCTCCTGCACACCCCCTACTGGGGTTGTTCCCACAGCCAAGGTTCATGCCCTGGAACAGAATTTAACCTGGGACCCTTCAGTATCCAGGCCAACGCTCTATCCACTGAGCCAAAACAGTTAGGGCGAGGATGCTGTTTATCCGACTTATTCACTTTAATAGTGGAAGAACTGGCTGGAAAACTCAGGCAAGATGATAAACTAAGAGGTATCTAAATTGGAAAGAAAGAAGAAAATTATCTTTTAAAAAAGACAACATACTCATATATAGAAAGCCCTAAAAATTTCACCACTCATACACACACACACCAAAGAAAAATTTTAAGACCTAATAAAAAAGGCAAAGTTGTTGGAGACAAAATCAACAATCAGCATCATTTCCAATTTTTCCAACAAAAATGAACAATGCCAAAATAAAATTAAGAGAACAGTTCCATTTAAAATAGCATCAGAGAGACTAGAATATTTAGAATTAAGTTAATTAATAAGATGAAGATATATACACTGAAAACTACCAAATGTATCTGAAAGAAAGTAAAGAAGAAACAAAATAACTTGAAAAACATCCATGTTCATGGGTTGGAAGACCCTCAAATATCTTCCTATTTGATATGATCCTTATCTAATTCTCTATGACTTTTTCCAGAAATAGGATAATACACCTTAAAATTCATAACAAATTTCAAAGGACCCCAAAATTATTTCAATAATCTTAGAAAAAAAGAATGAAATTGGAAGTCTTACACTTACTAATTTCAAATTTTACTACAAAGCTGAAGTAACCAA
>NW_005361622.1:33464-35225 GCF_000412655.1 Myotis brandtii | reverse complement strand
TGGTTGGGAGGTGGGGAGGATAAAGATCTTTGTTTTGCACATGTTACAATAGAGGTGCCCAATTATGTCTAGGAAAGATTCCCCAGATTGGCTTAACTCATTCTCTCCTAAACCCTTTGGGAAACACACACACACACACACAAAACAAAAACAACTCAGAAGCTGGAGATAGCAATTCCAGGAATCTCTGACAACAGAATCGATGTGTGAGTTCTGGAGAAGGGAAGCGGTTCTGTGCCGAGTGGTTTGTGACTCTCCCACACTCAGGGCCATGGAGCTGGTGGTTCCTGAACTGCGGATATGGAGGCTGCAGAGGGACTGATACTCAAGACCAATGTAGCATGTCCTTTTCCCAGTGTTTTCATCCAGGAAGTAACAGCAACACTTTAGCAAATCAAGTCGCCAGTCCTGCCCTTAGAGATCATTCGGGAAACTGCAACTTTAGTCTGCTTCCCAATACATAAAAATTAAATTAAATAAGTAATATTTTTTTCTTAAAAATGAAGGCAGACCACTTATGTTCTGGTTAATGATTAGAGAATAGTAATTTTTGTCATTTTCATTTTATATTATTTTATTTTATTTTTTTGACCATTTATTTTAATTTTATCCTCCAGATATAAAAAAATAACAAAACAAATACAAAAAATATGCCAGTGCCCATTATATATCATTTGGACAAAGAGCCATGTCGTTTGGGCTTCAAGGTAAATCTTAATCAGTTTGTAAGACCCAGAGAAGGTAAATTGTTTTGAGGTGATCATCTACAACCCAAGGAGATTTTAACTCGCTCTGCAGGTGGAACATGAAATAGTTATTCCATGTCTTATATTCACGCTGTAAGCAAAGCCAGGTCGCAGCTCTCTGCTGTTGGATATTCTTTCTTGTATTTGTGACAACACTGAATGCTGCCTGATAAGCCCTGTGTCTCTGTGTGTTCGTTAAAAGTTATCACATGAAGGTTCTGGTTTCTTTGGGCCATACTGAGGATATCTGCCCCAAACAATGAGAGCTCCCATGGATAAAAGCAAAGTCCTTTAAATGACATTCTTGAAGTTTGTTAACTTTTTTTTTTTTTTGCATTATCTACTGCAAGGTCTTTCCTCTTGGAAGATGAAAACTCACCTAATTTCTTTCTCATCACCAATTCTCTCTTTCTCTCTCTCTCTCTCTCTTTCTTCTCTCCAGTATTTTTCTTAAGACCAATATTTATTGTAGGCTTATTGTGTCTGTTTAAGGCCATTCTCATTTGAGCAAAGACCTGAGATTTCTTTAAATTTGAATCTCCAGAGAACATCATAGATAGAGATCCTTCCTTCTGTGCGCTACAGAGGTGGGTGTGGGGTGTTCCTGCTTATTAGACACTTGTAATGCCATAAACAGAGTAGAAAAAGCCAAATACTTCTCTACATTCCTTCACAGCATCTCCAGGTTTCCTTGCTCATCCACTGAGCCACACCGGCCAGGCTCAGATCATTTTTTTCCAGCCCGGTATCTCTTCTAGGGACGTAAGCAGGTAAAGTGAGTGTCATTAAGAATTTCAACAATGGTGGGTAAGGACACATATGTAATACCTTAATCAATAAAGAAAAAAAGAGAATTTCAAAATGGCAAAAGCAAAGTATTAAACCTACTGCAGGCCCTTCTAAGTGACTTCACAGATTTTGATCCATGAAGTTGACCCTCCCTAGCAAGGGAAATAGATGTGTTCATTCTCTAAGTTAATTTCATCCCATATTTAAGTCATAAAATACCTAGAGA
>NW_005361622.1:31043-32610 GCF_000412655.1 Myotis brandtii | reverse complement strand
ACAGGAAGTTCACTTTGACTGGTCAAGAAAGAAGGAAAAGGCTACACTCACTCCAGTTTATCCTGGCCCTCAATTCCTCCTCCCCCAACACACACCATCAGCTACTCCATAGCCTGTCCCTAGGCTCCTAGTCAGACTTACTCACTGACTCACAAATGCCCTGGGACAAGGCTAACTTTTTGAGTTAGATGAACCACGTCTAGTGGTATGAGAATTAAATTTGTCCTTTCATGGCTCTCCCAGGTCATGTGGAAACTGCTGCCTCTGGGCAAGGCTTTGAGATCCAGCTGCACATGTCTCTACTGGGCCAAAACTGCAGACTTGACACCTCAGGCCCCCAATTTTGTCTTTAACTCCAAGCCTACCCTGCATTCCCCACCTTACCCCAGTTCCATACAACCCCTTATCTAGGCTGACTACCCTGCACTACAACTCCCTTCCTGATACAAATCCCAAACTCCCAGGAATCATCTTCTATGCTCATAGTGTCCCTATTCTACAATTCCTCATTTCTCTTCAGATTCCTAGTCACCAACTGGATTCTCATCTCCTTCTCCCACTTTCCCCTATCACAGGTCCTCTATTAGCCTGGTGCTCCCTCTTGTCCCAATGTCAGGGCATTATACGGAGTCTTCAACTACCTTGTCATTTCCCTTACCCTGTGTCTCACCCTTCATGCCCATCCAAGTCTAGGGGAATAGGACTCCAGCACCTTTCACTGCACCAGCTCCAGTGGTTTCTCACTCCATAGCTAAGTTGGCCTCTCACTCAAAATTCTAAACTCCATTCTGAGTCCCCCAAAAGCCTTGTTCCATGGCACCCTAAGTCCTTTGAACTCACATAATGCCTAACATCCAAACCTTCCCACGCTTTATAGTTTCTCATCCTGACTCTGAGAAGACATCATCCCTCCATGTCCCCCCTCATACCCACCTTTTCTTATCCACAATCCTTCTCTGGCCAGGTATCCAAGCATTTCAGCTAAATACCACAGAGGCCACAAGGAGCAGAAAAGGAAATAGAACCAGAAGAGACATTTATTTCTGATTTCCCAGCTTCTGGTTATGGACTCACTAAGAACAGGCACATGGAGTTTGTAAAAACAACAAAGAATGAGGACTGTGATGTCTGGCCTGAGTTCCAGGTCAGAGAGGGCCCAAAATAAGGTCATTGACTGAAGGCCTGAGCGTGACTGACATGACAAAAATCCTTCATATTTACTGGAGTTTTTATGTTTTATGACATAAAATTTTTTAAAATCTCTGTGACCTTTCCCTGGAAAGTGCAGTCAAAATGCATGTGGAATGAGAATACTCTTAATGGTTAGGGTGCTGTGCAGTTGCACTCAGATTCTGGGACAAAGGCCACTCCAAGGCAACTTGGGGCCATGAAATGATCTGGGCAGTCATGTCATCCGTTTTGGAGGGTAAGTCAGAAGTGAGATCGGCAAGTTGGAAACATTTATTTGGAGGATTATAGCCAGATAAGGATATATTGGAAAATTTGAAAATAAGGTAAGATGAGCAAGATGACAGGATCAGCTAATTACAGGTAGGTGATGTCAAAA
>NW_005361622.1:28769-30747 GCF_000412655.1 Myotis brandtii | reverse complement strand
TGTGTTTGCTAGTTGGCTTTACACAAAAGAAAAGTAAAACTTCTCATGAAATCCGGACAGGAGGACCTTTCACCTCTTGGCGATTAATGTCCTCACCCAAGTTAGGCTGTTACCCTCCCTCAGAGACTGGGACACAGGGACACCATGAGGATTAAATTTCAAAAGGGTGGGCCCAGGCTCTTGAGACAAATATTCTATTGGACATAACACTGGCAAGAAGTTTTTAAGGAGATTTATGTATATTTCAAAAGGGCAGTGAAAAAATCTGCAATTGCAAATTGCGATTACATTTCTGAAGAAAATGCTCTAAAACAATGGAGGTTAGAGGCCTACAGTCAGGAAGAACCCATCCAAACATAAGTGACTCTGAGGCAACATGAAGCCTCTGCCCGCCCCCCATCATAACAAAACGGCTTTCTGCACAGTGGAGGGAAACACCATTAAATATCTTTCAGACAAGATCCAGTTTGCATCTTCATCAGTTCCTACAATTTATAAGCAGGTGAAAAATAGCTGAAAGTCCCGAACAGAGCCAGGATCTGATCTCCCAGAAGGCTGTGCAATTGGAGTTTTCCACAGAGACATTACCTTTCCCTCAATAGTCAACTTCCCTTTGATCAAATGAAATCTCCAAGGAAGAAGAGTATTTGTGATCCTACATCATGGCTGGTGTCACTCAATTTGGCTGATTAGTGATATAAGCGCAGAGGAATGACATTCACACATAGATTGCTTTGCTGCACATGTATCTGTGATACCTAAGATGTGAGTACTAACAGCCTCTTGAGGCTAGGAAGCCTCACCTTCACACTTCACCTGCAGTCTCTCTCGCTTTGGGAGATGCCCTCTTCCCCAAGAGATTCCAAAATACCCCTCAGGAGAAACTTAGCTCCATAAAGCGTCAAGTCATTTCTATTTCTCAGGATATCAGTGTGAACTAGGACATTTGAGCCAAAGGCTTGGTTGTATTACCAGCATTTCCAATTATATCTTATTAACAAGGAAGACAGTGTCCTACTGAACTTATGGAAATTGATCCACTGCCACAAAAATAAAAATTATTTAAGCCAAAACCGGTTTGGCTCAGTGGATAGAGTGTCGGCCTTCAGATTAAAGGGTCCCAGGTTGATTTCCGGTCAAGGGCATATACCTTGGTTGCAGGCACATCCCCAGTAGGAGGTGTGCAGGAGGCAGTTGGTCGATGTTTCTCTCTCGTCAGTGTTTCTAAATTGGATATTATCAAAAGGAAAAACTTCTGTTCATCAAAGGACACAATCAACAGAGTGAAAGGTGTCCTATGAAATGGTAGAAAATACTTTGCAAGTCATATATAAGATGAGGGGTTAATATCCAGGATATAAAAAGAACTCCTCAAACTCAACAACAAAATCAAATAACCTGATTAAACATGGTCAAAACACTTGAACACATATATCTTCAAAGATGACATACAAATGGCCAGCATGGTTATCCTATATAATAAAGAGCTATTATGCTAATTAGAATGGACGGCAGAATGACCTTCCAGAATCACCAGTGGGCAGGGGTTGAGGCGCAAGACAGCCGGCTGAGGCAGCCCGGGCTGAGAGGGCCAAGCCCATTGCACGAATTTTGTGCATTGGGCCTCTCGTGAATAGATATCCAACATCACTGAACCTTAGAGAAATCTAATCCAAACAACAATGAGATATCTTTGTATACCCATTAGGATGGTCACTGTTGGAAACATAGAAAATAACCTGTGTTGGCACAAAATGGAAAAATTGGAGCTGGGCCCACTGTGGGTGAAAATGCAAAATGGTGCAGCTACTATAGAAAAAAAATTGGAGGCAGATAAGAAATAGACTTACCATGTGCCATGTGGTCCAGCAAACTCACTTCTGCTTTTATATCCAAAGGAATGGAAAGCAGGACTTTGAAGAGATATTTACATATCCATTTTCATTGCAGAATTATTCACAATAGCCAAGAGGTGGAA
>NW_005361622.1:18569-25985 GCF_000412655.1 Myotis brandtii | reverse complement strand
AAGTTAATTCAATGCCAAACTCAAGTCATAAAAATGGCGAGAACTAGAAGCTTTCCTTCTAAAGATTAACAAAACTATAAGTTTCTAAATGCCTTAGTAAGACACGTGTGCTCCAAAGGGTGGAAGTGATGCCTGATAACGGTGATGCTCTAAGACAAAGACATCAGTGATAACAGTGACACCAGAGACAGGATCAACTCTTGTGATCAGCAGTTTAAGCAAAGCATGAGCTATAGGGCCATTCACCATCTGTGACCATTCAGGAATCTCCCACATCTATGGATTCACTAGTTTGGGCCATGCTGGACGTACCCTCCAGAGAAAAGAACAAGTTGCTAATTGATGTTAGAAGAATGAAAGGTGCTTTGTGAAACCTCTGGTGAGACCTAATAAAATAATTACTCCTGGGCAGACTCCTTGTGAACAAGGACATATCTTCTACAGCAATAAAACAACAGCTTCCAACAGGCTCCTAGGCCTGAGGAGGGATGGAGAGTCTGAACGTGGTCTGTAACTTGACCAGGTTGGCAGAACTGCTCATCATAACCTGGGTTCTACCACACCCACCAACATAAGTTCAGGTGAGGAGAGAAGCATCCATCACAGATGGAAGTGACACATCCTGGATTAGACAAGGACAGGTGGGTACCTACCACTCCATCCCAGTGAACTACCACAGAGCTCTTACCTGTGGAATCACAGAAAGTTACTCTCACTAGTCAACAAAGAAGGAAAATGCTCCAAACTCCAAGTTCATGCCATTCCTCAATTTCTTCACCCCCAACATACACATACACATACCATCAGCCTTTTCCTTGCCTATCCCCAGGCTCCTAGTCAGACTTACTCACTGACAAAAAATCACCTGGGACATGGCTAACGTGTTTTCTCAGTTGAGGCACGTCTTGGTGTATAGAGGTGAGATTGGCCTTTCATGGCTCTCCCAGGCCAAGAGGAAACTGCTTTGAAAGCCAAATGCAGACATCTCTCCTGGGTTGGAGCTGGAGGATGGATACCTCTGGTCCTCAATTTGGTCCTCAACCTCAAGCCTGCCCTGCATTCCCCACTTTCCGCAGGCTCCATGCCAACCCATTTTCTAGTCTGACTACCCTGAACTTCAACTAATTTCCTGGCTCAAATACCACATTCCCTAGTCTCTTCTTCTGCATTCCCGTTGTCACTATTCCTCCTCAGTTTTCAGACTCCTAACTCCCTACAAGATACTTATCTGCTTTTCCTTCTTGTTTCTTATTTTATGTCTATTCTGTAACTCCTGCCAGCCAGTATATTTTTTGCTTCCTCTTGTCCCAAATGTCAGGACACTAATATGAATCTTCAAGAACCTTATCCTTTCCCCGAACCATGTGTCTCACCCCTTTCACCTATCAAAGTTTGGAAGAATGGCATTCCCACTTCACCACACCAGCTCCAGTGGCTTCTCTCTCAACAGGTATAAGGTAGCCCCTCACTCATATCCCTCAGCCCCATCCAGAACCCTCCCCAAAAGAACCCAACTGCAGGGTACCTTTAAGTCCCCTTGACCTCATATAATGCCTAACATCTCCAAACCCCCCTGACTTTACAATTTATAATCCTGGCTCTGAACAGATCCTATCACTCAAAAGCTCCCCTCTATGTCCAATTCTGCTTACCCACAATCCACCTCTGCCTAGCTCTCAAAGGAGTATAACTAAATACAGCAGAGGCCACAAGGCAAAGGAAAGATTTATTTGCATTTCCCAGGTTCTGGTTGTGGATTCTCTATGAACAGGCACCTGGCGATTGTGATTGTAAAAACAATGAAGAAAACAAAGTATGAGGACACCTGTCTGGCCTGAGCTCCAGGTCATGGGGGACACAAAACAGCATCTTTTAGTGACAGCCTGTGGGTGACTTTCATGTCAGGGACCAGCATGTTTACTAGAGTTTCTAAGGTTCAAGACAGAATATTTCTTGAAATCGCTGTGATCCTGTTCCTTGAAGGTGCAGTGAAAATGAATGTGAACACTGCTGATGGCTTGGTCCCTGTGGACGCATGCCCTTTCAGGCCTGCATGTCTTCTCAGATTCTGGTGCAAAGACCATCCTGAGGCAACTTGCAGCCTCAAACGCATATAAGAAGTCACGTTAGATGCTGCTGTGGATGCCAAGTCAGAAGGAAGGCAGGGAAACTGGAGGCCTTTATGTGGAGGACTTTAGCCTGATAAGGAAAGAAATTGGAAGATTTGAAAATAAGGTAAGGATCGACAATGTGAGCAAAATGACAGGATCAGCTAGTTACAGTTAGATGATGGCAAAATAAAACTTGTGCCCAACAAATTTAAAGAGGCAAGGAAGACATTCTTCAGAACCCTGCAATAGTGCAGTGAGATGAAACTGAACACCCCTGAAAGAAAAGGCTGGAGAGATTTTAAGAAAGAAGAAGGAATTATAGGCATGTGTGTTTGAAATGGACTTTACAGATAGGAAATATAAACCATCTCCTGAAGACCTGGCAGGAGGTCTTTTCCCATCTTTGTTATAAATGTGCCCAGCCAAATTAGGCTCCTACTCTCCCTCAGAGACTGGGAAACAGGGATACCAGGAGGATTAAATTTCAAACGGATGGGGCCAGGTCCTTTAGACAGTTATTCTCTGGGTCATTACACTGGTAAGAAGCATTTGAGGAGACTTATGTATATTTCAAAAGTGCAGAGAAAGAACCTGCAATTACAAATTACATTTATAAAATAAATGGTCTAAGGATGGAAGACAAAGGCATTTTGTCAGGAAGAAACTGTAAAGGTTAGTGACTCTGAGGGAACGTTAAGGCCTCTAGTTCAGAACAAAACTGGTTTCTGCACAGTGGAGGGAAACACAACTAAATCTCTTTTAGCCAAGGCCCAGTTGGCATCTTAATCATTTCCAGCAATTTATAAAGAGGTGCAATTTCCCAGCAATGTATAAACAGATGCAAAGTGGCTGAGAGTTCCTGAACTCAGCCAGGATGTGATCTCCAAGAATGCTGTGCTTCTAGAATTCTCCATGGAGACATTACATTGCACTCTACAGTCACCTTCATTTTGACCACAGGTCACCTCCATGGAAGAAGAGTATTCTCCATCCTACAACATGGCTGGTGTCACTGGATTTGGCCTGATTAGTGACCTAAGTGCAGAGGAACTGACATTTACCACATAGTTTACTCTGATGCAGCTTTTTCTATGAAACCGAAGATGGGAGTTCTAACAGCCTACTGAGGTTAGGAAGCCTCACCCTCTAGCTTTGGGTAATGCCCTCATCTCCAACAGATTTCAAAAAACCTGCAGTTCAAATTTAGCTCCATGAAAGGTGAGGTCATTTCTAATTCTGTGGGCATCAGTTTGAACTAGGACATTTGAGCCAAAGCCTTGGTTGTGTTACTAAGGTTTCCAATTATACCCTATTAACAAGGAAGACAGAGTCCTATTTACTTTATGCAAATAAGTCTATAGCCATATAAATAAGAACACTCAAAAAGACTTAAGATTTTTTTTTTAAATAAGTCAAATAGGGAGAAAAAAAAAGATCAGTGTTGTTACCCACATGGGTGTCCTCCTGTCCATTCCCTTTGCCAACGATAGTGGCTGGGCATCCACTACATGTCCCCCTGGAGGAAGGACAGAGCTTGCATTTATGCAAACTCATCACGTGCACCCAGGTTAACCACACAGCCACTGCCATTCTCTTGAAAGACTCAGTTTACCCTCCACTGTGGAGATGGAACAACTTAGACCACACAGAGGTGGGATCTGGTATAGACTATCACCTTAAGTCAACAATAATGATAATGTCAGCTCTCTTTTTTGAGCATTTATTGACTCAATGCAAATCTTCTAAGGGCTTTCCACCCTCACAACAAATCTATTTAAAGGGCACAAAAGATTATTCAGAGTTTATTAACATATAGGAAAGGAGGAGGGTCACTAATATTTTACATCCAGCTCAACCGGCACACTTTGAGCGGAACTGATGGGGTTGGACACTTCACACTGGAAATTCCCAGCATCCTCCCTCCTGACGGGGTCTATCTTGAGGGTACTGTCATTTGAGGACAGCTTCATCCGCTCCATCAGCTGTAGATTCATGCCATTGAAGAACCACTGGGTGGAGACTGCATTTGTGTAGCAGGTCAGGAACAGGGAATCCTTAAGCTCCATGACTGTTGCGTTGCTGGCTAGGAGGGTGGTCACTCTCCCTGGCTCTGTGAAGAAATAGAGGGCATGGTTAATTGACAGTGGGCTTGGGACCTGGGCCATGCTTGCTCCTCAGATATTTTAGCCTCTCAGAGTCTACTGTGAGCTCTGTAAGGTCACCAGACGGTGGTTCTGTTCTCCGCAGAAGGACAATTGTGTTTGTTCTGGAGACGATGTGTGGGGAAAGTGTTGCAACTCTTCTCTGAACCCAGATCACCCCTGACCTGTTCCCATAGAGATCTTTGTAGTATCAACACAGGGAACACTTTCGCAGCCCACGTGTCTTATAACCTCACTGTAAGGTGGAGTTTTCCTCTCATGAGCTTTTACTGACCCTTTCCTACAAGTTCTTTTGACTTAAAAATTCCATGTATGTTGGAAAAGGCAATCTTACCACTTCTGCCCACTACTGGGGCCAATGGGACTTTGCAGAAAGTGAACGGGCATTTAACTGTTGTTAAATAACTCATTAGGCAATAAAGATGGCCCAACACAGTCTTCGTGACCTTGGATCTGGGTAAGTTCCATCTATAGGATTCCTCAGTCTGAACAGGACTTTATTTACAGACCTGCTGATTGCATATAATGGTAAAATAAATCACTAAAGAGAAGTGGTTATGATTTTAACAAAAGACAGGAACTTTAGGAATAGGAGGAAATTACTTAATATGGTACAGACCACAAAGGAAATTCGACAGCTAACACATTACTCCATGGAGAACCTCTGAAAACAGTACTAAGTTCATGAATAAGACAAGGATGCTGTTTTCCCCCTAATTCAACTAGTCCGGAAAATCAAGCAAGAAGATGAGATAAAAGATATCTTATTTACAGAGGAATAAGAAAATATCATTTTAAAAAAGACAACATAATCTTATTGTAGAACACCCTGAATATTTCACCACATACATACCTAAAACAACTATTATAACTAATATAAAAAATGAAGTTGCCAGAGACAAAATCAACACTCAGCATCATTTCCATTCTTTAAACAAAAATGAACAATCCTCAAATAAAATAAATAAAACAGTTCCATTTACAGAGGCATCAAGAAGACTAGATACTTAGGGTTAAACATAATAAGGTGGAAGATGAATACACTGAAAACTGCCAAACATTTCTGAAAGTAAAGAAGAAACAAATAACTGGAAGACATCCATGTTCATTGATTCCAAGACCACCAAATATCTACATATTTGAAACAGTCCCTATCAAAATCATACTTACATTTTTTCAGAAATAAAATATATCCACCACAGACTTTATGTGGAATTTCGAAGGATCCCAAATGTTTACAACAATCTTAAAAATGATACATTGAAATTGGAGGTCTGACAGTTACGAATTTCAAATCCTACTACAAAGAAAAAGTAACCAAAATAGTTACACTGGCTTAATGACTTCTATTTGTCAAAAGACACAATCAAATGGTTTTTAAAAAGGAGCCAAGACTGTTCAATGGAGAGAGGACAGTCTTTTTAACAAATGCCGTTGAACAGCAATATTTACATACACAACAATTCAGTCAAAATGGATTGAATCCTAAAGCTAAGAACTAAAATTATAAAATTCTTAGAAGAAAACATAGGGGTAAGCAGTATGGCATTGGATTTGGCAGTGATTTCTTGAATATGAAACTAGAAACTCAGGCAAGAAAAGATTAGATGATTTAGATTTTTGACAAAACGAAAACTTCTGTTCATCCAAGGACACAATCAACAGAGTGAAAGGTGATCTGTGGAATGGGAGAAAATCCTTTGCAAATCATTAATAGGATGAGGGGTTAATATCCAGAATATATAAAGATCTCCTACACTCAACAACAGCAACACCAAATAAGCTGATTTAAAAACGGGCAAACCTCATGAATACACATTTCTCCTGAGGAGATATACAAATGGTCAATAAGATTGGAAAAGATTCTCAACATCACTATCATTAGAAAAATATAAATCAAATCTCTCAAAGTTGATGCTTGTGATATTGAGTGTGGGTAACTCCACTGAGCAGGTAACAGCAGGAAACTGCCCTGTGGGACACTTGAGTCCTCCAAGCGTTCTTCAATCAGAGTTGGCACCTCTCACCTCTCAGCCAACTTAAAGGAATAAGGCAGGTCTATGTATCACAAGACAAATGCCTGGGGCTCTGAGCCCTCAGAGAACTAAATCCTCTAAAGCCTTCTGCAATCAGAGTTGGCACCTCTCACCTCTCTGTCAACTTAAAGGAATAAGGCAGGTCTATTTATCACAAGACAAATGCCTGGGGCTCTGAGCCCTCAGAGAACTTAAATCCTCTATGTCTGGGAGAAAGCACAGCCTTTCTCAGGAGCCAAGACTGTTCAATGGAGAAAGGACAGTCTTTTCAACCAAGGAAGGGAACCATTCAATCGATTAGCCACATTTGGTTGTGGAAAAACAGAGAACCGAGAGTTAGAGACACCCCTCTCCCCTAATCCTCCCACACCTCTCCTAGTTCTTCACTGACCAGCTGACTGCAATTTTTTCTAGCTGCACAGACCTTCATTGCCCAGCCGAGGTTTGTTTCTAAGGGCCACCATTTCCTAGGATATCTTAGAGACTCATATTGGAGCACAAATAAAACAGGGGACCAGGATCAAAACTGTGGTCACTTGACTACTCAGGCCCCGGGGCCAAGAGCAGGGTCAGGCTTTCCCAGGTGAGTGTGACTGACATGAGCCAGTGAGCCAATAAATGATAGAGCAGAGCCCAAAGAATGAGCCAGGAAGGAGAGAAGGGACAGACAGGATCTGATTGTGGCAGCAGAACCATATGCTTTGCCCTTGGTCATTAAAGTCATTCTCTCTCTGCGGAGGGCAGGTGAGGCTTGTGCAGATGCAGAAGGGGTGATGAATGGCAAGAGGGGAGCATGGATTGCTGACATTCGGACCCTTGTGGACCATTTGTGTTTGGTGGTTATGAGATAGAAATTTGGAAAGACCTTAAAATTCCCCTATATGCAAAAATTACTATTAATACCCCAGGGCTGAAGAGCAAAAACAAGAAGGACTATTTCTCTAGAGAACAGTAAAGGGTCTGAAACATGGGTCTCAACCCCATGGAGTGACAGGGAGCCTTTCCCATGTGGCCAGAATTCCAAGGACTCTGCATCCAGGTTTCAGCCTCTGAAGAGGTTTTAGCTCCTTCCTTCCTTCAGTAGCCATTTATTTCTTCCTAATTCAT
>NW_005361622.1:8969-18502 GCF_000412655.1 Myotis brandtii | reverse complement strand
CAGTGGGAATGACACCAACACATCAGGAAACAATTCAGTTGTTTCACCTCCAGTGCAAGGAAGGGTGTATCAGCCACCTGAGGGGAAGGTCTGGGTGTTCCCAGCACTGACTAATTGTTAGTGCAGGAAATTTGGTTCTAGAGTACAAATAAATTAATTCTCCATTTGGTGTTATTTTCTAGACCACAGTCTCTCTCTCTGAACTGGAGATGCCTAAGGGAAGATCTAAACCAGTGATGTCGAACCTATGACACGCATCAGAGGTGTCATGCAAACTCATTTATTGGTTGATTTTTCTTTGTTAAATGGCATTTAAATATATAAAATAAATATCAAAAATATAAGTCTTTGTTTTACTATGGTTGCAAATATCAAAAAAATTCTATTTGTGACACGGCACCAGAGTTAAGTTAGGTTTTTTAAAAATGCTGGCACGCCAAGCTCAAATGGTTTGCCATCAATGATCTAAAACAATGTTTGCTTTATGGCTGCAGACAGACCTTGAGTCACTCTCATGGTCTGTGTGGCTCTGCTTTAGTGACTATATCTCCCTGTGCCTTGGTTTCCTCTCCATGCAATACAATGAACATTTGACTGCCAGGGTGTCAGTGTATTAACAATAAAATATTCACAGTATCTGACTAAACATTAGGACAGGGGAGCTGCTCAAATGAGTGACATCTGTTATTGTTCAACTCCAAGAGAGAATCTCCTGGGCTGATCCCTGGTGGATGAGGAGCTGCCAGGAGCATCTTTCCTCCTTTTTGTTCCCTGCGATTCTGACCTTTCTCTGGATTCTCCTAAATGTTTCAGTGTAGTCCACAAATGGCCTGGCGATCTTGTCCATCTGTGCTAGCCACACTCTGTCTCAGGTGAAGCACCACCCCTATCCAGATGTGGTTCATGGGGCTTAGCTCTGGCTTCTGAGCAGCTCAAAGCCTTGTGACTCAGAAAACTGGGAAACAATTGCCTCCACTCAGCCCTTCCCAGGAGGTTAACCCCAACCTGACACAGGATCCCCAGGGTCCCTGGAGTCAGAAACCCTGGGGCAGGGGTCTGGGCGGGGCTGCCAAAGCTGAGCTTCTTTATGAGGATTGCAGGGGTCTGCTTAGGATGGGTCCTGGCTGATCCCTGCAGGGTCTTTCTCAGGGTCAATGTCATGGGGAGGGGCCAAGGGAACCAGACTGAGACTGGTCTGTCTCTGCTGATCGACTCCCATCAGACTGGCCCTACTCTTTGTGGAGAATGTCTGCAGGGCTGGAATCCGGGAAGGGAACTCTGATCTTAGAATGTTTGTCTCCAATGTGTGGGTCCTGCACTAAATGCCCAAACCCAACCTGGGGGATGATGCAGAGGGGGATGGAGGCAGAGTCCAGGGCTGTCAGTCCTGTGTGTTCACCCAGCCAACACCCAGAGGTCAGAGAGCAATTACTCACTGTATACATTGAGCCATCCAAATCCTATTTCTTTTATATAGCCTGGAAGGTAGACTACTATGGTGAAGATTCCTGTGTCCTTCTGGGTGACCCTCTTTATTGGCAAGGATCCATCAAAGTTTATTTGCTCTCGACTGCTATATGCAGGCTCTGTTCTCTGTCTTAGGAACATTCCAAGACGTGCAATATTATGTTTGTAGTTTGCCCCTTGCCCCCTGTACCACATGAAGCCTGTAACAACAGGAGGCATATTGCTAATATGTAGAGTCACATCCTTTCCTTCAGAAGCATTGGTTGACACAATAGCGAGTTGGGCAGTGGTGGGCAGTCTCCAGAAATTTAAGAGTGAAACTAGGAGGGCAGAGAGAATTTGATCAATATTTGGATGTATATGTTGGGATGGAAAGATGAGGCCCTGGATTTGGAACAGGTCTCTTCATCTCAGCCTTGGTGTGTGTGTGTGTGTGTGTGTTTGTGTGTTTGCACGAGTGTGTGTGTGTGAATATGGTCAAGGTCAACAGCATGACCAACAATACTTCAGCACCTGTGAACCTGTTATTTTTTCTGTTTCTCAGTCTCTTCTCCAGGAGTCTCTTCAGCTCACCCACTCACTGCCCTCAGACCCCTGCTGATATTTAGGGGTGTCCATGGGAGGCACCTTCATGGAACACTTCCCTAAAGACTCTCTGTTAATCACTTTCTAACCTGTCACTGCTCTGTTCTTCTTTTTATAACACTTGTGGATACCTGACATCTCATGTAGATATTTTCTTATCTCCCTCCACCCACAGAACGTGAACTCCATGGGGACAGGTGCTTGTCCGATCTTGCATCCCCAGTGCCTTCAACAGGCTGCAAATACCTGTGGGTGAATGAATGTTCCCAGAGTCCTGCCTTTCTTGGGGTGTATTTCTCCTGAGGTTGGTGGTAAGGACGGTGTTTAGCACCCCTGATTAAGTTTTTCTCTGGTGCCACCTGACATAAATTGTTATTATGGTCAGTTTCCAAAATTCAAAACTAAGTGATGAATAACTTAGGAATTAACAGCAACTGAAGTTTCCCTCCCCCACTCCACTTCCAGATCATGAGATTTCCCAGATACCTGTTACCCATCTCCCTTACCCATACTACTCTGCTCCCCTGTCCTCTCCTCTCAGGTCAACACAGAACCCCTCCCTCCACTCTCAGAGCGCTTTTCTCCCCAGGAGACCCTACCAAGTCCCCGTGTTTCCTCCTTCAGTCCACCCCCAGGGATTGTTCCTTCCTTACCAGCCAACAGGAGCCAATTCCAGGGGACAGGTCCTCTGCTGGTAAGAGCTGAGAGTGACTCCATGGTGTCTGCTGCCTGCACACTCACACTCACACAAACACATACAAACACTCACATGCTCTGTTTGGAAAAGCACCAGCCTGGGGCATCCAGGTCATGGGCATTCGCCATGGCTCCCAGTCAGGTGCACCTTAGCCTCCCCCACAGCCCTCTCTATTTCACATTTGACTTTTCCCTTCAGAGAAGGAGTTCTGGGGCCACCCCAGGAACTCTTGTCACAGGGATATCACCACCGCTGTACATCGGATCACCTGGGAAACTTTGTAAAGATTGAGATGCCCAGGTGACACTGTAGAAGCTGCTTCATCAGCTTTCCAGCTAATGTGGATGCCCAACCAGAATGAGATCTGCTGATGTTGTGATGGAACACACCTCCCCCTCTCCTGTGCACAGGGAGGGTCTCCAGATCCAGTTAAAATGCAGATTCTAACTCTACAGGTATGCAGTGGACCAGAGACTCTGCATCTGACAAGCTGGCAGGGGAGGTGGATCTTAATGCCTTTGGAGCCCACTTGCAACAGCAAGGCTGATGGAGGCATGTGTTTTCTGAGAGGATGACCCTCTCACCCCAGCATTGGCCTCTGCAGGGTCTTGGTCTTGGGTCTGTTAGCACCACACAGAGAGCCCCACAGGCCCCCAAATGGGGATTATTTCTGTTTGTAACACAGAAACCCAGCTGGGAACTGGGTCTGCCCCATGTTCTCAAATGCGCTGGGAAGGCTGGATTTCCTCCCAGCAGGAAGGCCACAGAGGTGACTGTGGGGGTGAGAAGGCGTCAATCTGGGTGATTACTACAGAGGGGACCCTCCCTCTATCTCAGGTTGTCACCAGCCTGGCCTTTGCTTCCAGGGACAAAGACCCAGGACCAGGAGTCTCAGACGGACTTACAGTTCCTGGTAGTGAAGGGGAAGTTGTCCTGCATGTCGTGGGAAGAGAGGACGGTAGTGGGAGCTCAGGTGGCTGTGGGCTCCCTGGTCATCAGGGGTAGTTTCTGGGAGACCCTCCCTCTCTGTTGGCTCAGCCTGTCCTGGTGCTCCCTGACCTTGGGGCGGTGCCTGTCCTCTGCCTGGGGGAGTTTCCTTTCATTACCCCACCATGTTCATGGTGGTGCCTGGCATGGTCAGGGAGCAGCAAATAGAGCCCTGAGAAAGCAGGTGCTCTTGGGCCTGTTAAAGTAAGAAACTTCCCAACCTGTGAAGATTTTCATGACTTTATTTGAACAAAGCTAACGTCATATGCCTGGAACAAGATCTCACATCCTAAGCTTGGCAGTTGTGCAACTTATTTTATACATTATAATAAAAAAGGAAGAATGAAAAAGTTGTGTGTAATCCATTAGGAAGTGAAGAAATCTCTAGAATTGATAAAGGCAAAATAGAGAAACAAAAACTTTAATTTATTTAACTTTGGTAGGTCCAGGATAATTAATATTTACATCACATAGAGAGGTTGTGCAAAGAACCAGGTAACATAAGAAGTATGTTGTCTCATATGCTGGTCCCAGAGTATGTTCCTTTAAATCATCTTGCAAAAAAACAACTACTCTGATGTATCAAAGGTATGTTATCCAAGATGCATAAGAACAGGGAACAGGGCTCACTTAACGTAAAGTCTGACCTTTCATAAGGAAACTGTAGGCCTGGGACATGACTCCCTGCCATCACCTGCCCTGTTAGGAATTTGTGATCAGACCATCCTGTGCAGTTATTTTTGGTCACTGAGCTCAACAGGCATGCCATGTGACCCCCTGGGCTTGTCAGGCTTATTTTACAACCCATTTTTTGTTTTTGTTGTTTTATTCACAGTCCCCAGAAGTAGCAGGTGGGATACAGCAGTCATGAGGGTGGGGTCCAAAAGCATCTGTGGTAGCAAGGGATGGATTTCAGACTCCTTCTCCAGCTCCTAGGCAAAGCCAGGTTCATGTGTGAATTCCCTGTTGTCTGTGTGTTTAAATATGGGCAGAAGGAGAAATGCAGCCAATATTAGGTACTCCACCTGGGATGCTGACCAAAGAATGAGAGCTGACACTGACACCTGGGCAGAGGTGGGCTCTGGCCTTCAAACTGAAAGGCCAGCCGGTCAGGGCCCAGTCACTGTGGGCTCCAGGCCTCCTGACTCCATCCCAGAGCACGGTGAGACCAGTAAAAGGACAGGATCTGGGGCTGTTCCATCTCAGAGGGGCTGGAGATCCAGAGGATTATGAGTCCACTGTCATGAGAACTGTCCCCTCTGGTGGATGTATTGTTTCAGGAGGAAATCTCTGTCCCAAAGGTTTGAACAACACAACAGGACCTGGTGATGTCTCTTCTGAGGCTTTTAGTAGGGTGTGCCAAACTGGAGGGCTGATCGCTCAAATGCCCTGTGCATCTCCATCATTGCCTTGGGTTTTGCATCCAAGTCGTCTGTGTCCCTGTCCATCCTCTGCTGTAGTACTCCCGACAGGGCCCAGGATCTGAGGCAGCTCCACTTGGAGTGTCAACCACAGGAGCTGTGGGTCCCTCTGTTAAAGGAGGGGAGGCCCCTGTGGGACCCTCAGTCCTCTGAGATGGAAGCAACCCCGGATCCTGGGTTCTTCTGTCCCATCTTGCTGAGGACGTTCCACTTGCTCCCCGGGACATCATGGGTGGGTGAGATGTTCAGGGATACAGGCTGGTCTCCACAGACCAGGGACCGTGGGTTTGGGAGTCATCCCCGGATTCCTTTGAGGTCAGTGTGAGCTCTCCTTTCCCATGGTAGTACCTCTACCTGGGGTGAAAGATCCAGAGTGTCTGCCAGATCAGGGCTCTGTGAAAAGACAATGTACACAGGCTGCTGTCCAGCCCCAGGAATATGAGAAAACACTCAGAAGGTGTAAATTGCAGGGTTGTGATTTTCTGAGAATGAACGAAGGTCAGACTCTCCACTGTTAGTTGGTCCTATCTCCCGCCCCCCTGATTGGGTGAGGGGGAAAAACCCATCCCTGCGTCATCCCCACACACTTGTGACCTCCTCCCATGCTGAAACCAATGCCTTCTTACATATAAGGAACATAGTTTGACCACTAGTGTCACAGAGGGTGACAGGCTTCCATTGCGTGGTTTCCCTCATCCATTTAATGAGTGTTTACTGAGCATCTGTGATGTGCCAGGCCTGGGATGGGCCCTGTAACCTGAGAGAACAGGACAAAGGTGGGACCTGTGCTCAAGGAGTTTACTTTGTAACAAAGACAGGCTCTCAGAGAAATCACAGCACTAAGGAGATAATTATAATCCAGAGAAGAACCAGGAAGCAAGAGTTGTATGTACTTGAGTCTCAGTTTGTCTGGAGACCACAGAGAGCACTTCTGAGAAAGTGACCTCTTGGCTGAGACCTTAAGCATGAGTGGCCATTCAACCTTTGGACAGAGGGTGGTGGGGAAGAGCTGCCTGGAGAGGACTGGACTTTGGTGGGCAGATGCCTTGCTGGGTGGAGGAGATTTCCAAGTCCAGTGTGGGCAGTGTGAAGAGTGAGAAGGAATGTGGACTGAGTAATGCTGGTGAGGTTGGACCCTGCTGGGCTGTGGGTGCTGCTGAGGTGGGGTCAGCAGACACCTGAGGAGGCTGCAGGCTGTGGAATAGCTCACCTCCCTTTGATGGACAAGCTGACAAATGTGCAAGAAAAAAGTCACGTTACAGTTTTGAATTTTCTATTCAACCTATACTTTAAGCAATATTTCATATGTGTATATTTAAATTTCACATATTTATTGTTTTAGTTGGCATACAATAAACTCACCATATTGAAAGTATACAAAATATTAAGATTTGCCAAATGCATGCACCAGAGAAGTTGTTACAATGAAGAAAATGAACATGTTCTTCAATCTTAAAGCCTCCTCAGGCCCTCTTATAATCTCCTCACTCTGTCCCTCTCCCACTCCCTCCAACTCTTATCTGCTTTCAGTTATTATAGATGAGTTTGAATTTTCTGCAGTTTTCATAATTAGAACCATATAATATGTAATTTTGGCTAATGTTGGCTTCTAGAATCAATGCCATTATCTTGAAATAGTTCTTTCCTTTTTAATCCCTCAGTTCTATTCCATTGTAGGATGCACCAAACTTGTTTAGCCATTCACCCAATCATAGACATTTGTGTTGATTCCCATTTTGGACTATTTCAGGTAAACCAGGCACTAACAGTTGTGCAGCAAGGTCTTTAGCACAGAATTAGGTGCAAGTAAAACCAATGCATGACCAGAAATTGGAAGTCAGGGAGTTGACACAGGAAGTCTGGTTTCAAGGTCCCACTGCTACAGCCCCACCCAGAGGGAAAGAAACACCTGCTTCTTCACATAAAGCTCTGTCTGCAGAGCCCACCCACCAGGAGCAGGAATCACAGCCCCTTCTCCCTCCCAGAGTCCTAAATACACACAAGTGCAGGTCAGAGGCTGAAATTAATTCACACCTGAATTCCCAGTCATTAGAAGTGGGAGGGTGGTATTTAACCTTTCAGCCCCTCTGGTATAGTAGGAAATATAGAAAGGGGTGGAGCATAGATGTCATGTGCCAATAGACAATACATGGCATGGTTGAGTCCACTTCCAGGCTGTGTGACTCTGGGCAAGTGATCTCACCTCAAAAAGCCTAAGTTTCCTCATGTGATTTCACAGAAAGATATTTCCTGGTTCTTAGAATAGAGCAGTTTAAATTGTTGAAATTTTCTGAGTGATATGGGCAATAAGAGTGTCTTTTGTCCCGATGAGGCAACTCCTGACAGGCCTCTGGATAGTTGCAGGGTGAGGACTGGTTGCCATAAAGGCCAAATCTCGATTAGAAGCCTGGAATTTTCAGCTACCAATGTAGGAAACATTTAAACCTGTAGAGAATTTTTATGAGTTTGAGTCAAACTGATGACAATTGCCAGGAATCAAAATCTCAACGATATCAGGGGGTTGGGGAGTTCCCCCCTGTCAGGCACAGAGCAGGGCCAATTTGGGGGTTGAGGAGCTCTCCCCTGTCACTCACAGAGTAGGGCCGATAGGGGAGTTGGGGCACCGCCTCCTGTTACACACAGAGCATGGCGGATCAGTGAGTTGGGTCGCTGCCCCCTGTCACTCTGATCCCGGTGCTGGGAGGCCTCGCGGCTCCACTGATCCTAGTGCTGGGAGGCATATTACCCTTTTACTATATAGGAAAGAGGCCTGGTGCACGGGTGGGGGCCCGCTGGTTTGCCCTAAAGGGTGTCCAGGATCAGGGTGGGGGTCCCCACTGGGGTGCTTGGCCAGCTTGGATGAGGGGATGATGGCTGTTTGCAGCTGGTCACACTCCCTTCAGGGTGGGGGTCCCCACTGGGGTGCCTGGCCAGTCTGGGTGAGGGGCTGAGGGCTGTTTTCGGGCTGGCGGGTGACTGAAGCTCCCAACCGCTCCTTTTTTTCTTTTCTTATTTTTTTATTCTGGGCCAGCTTTCACTCTGAGGCTTGGCTCCAGCTATTAGGCCTCCGCTGCTGAAAGCAGGTATCTGGTTTGTTTGGGTTCTATAATCGAAACACTGTTTCAACTCCAGCACTGAGATCCCGGCTGCCTGAAAGCAGGTTTCTGGGGTTTTGTTTAGCTTCTATATTTGTAATAATGTTTCAAACTTCAAGCTCAGAGGCCGACAGCGGCAGGCGGGGAACGTTGGAGTCCTCCGTCACTGAAGCAAGCAAGCCTGATGTTCGCTTCAAGCTGCCTGGCTGCCAGCCGCCATCTTGGCTGGCAGTTAATTTGCATATAGCCCTGATTAGCCAATGGGAAGGGTAGCGGGGGAATGGCTAATTAACATGTTTCTCTTTTATTAGATAGGATTGTATTATTTTCCATATGAACTGTAAACCTACTTTTGCCTCACCCTGTATATGTATCTCTATATATGTATTGAATATATATAAAATACATACAAATGTATGAATATATACTAGTATATTCAAAATACATATATCTCTCAAGATTATTATAATACATATACTATATAAGTCATATAAATATATATTCTACAATATTAATAATCCACCTTTTCACAATGCAGACTTTATGGTGTTAATATTTTTATGGTACATTTAAAATTTTCCAGCCCTGGCTGATGTAGCTCAGTCAGTTGGGCATCTTCCCATGCATGGAAAGGTTGCTGCTTCAATTCCCTGTCAGGGCACTTGTCCAGGTTGAGTCTTGATCCCTGTGGGTGTACAGGAGGCAACCAATCGTTGTTCCACTCTCATGTCAATGTTTCTCTCTCCATCTCTCTCTAAAAATTAATTTAAAAATCTTTTAAAAAAATCTCAACGAAAAATGGCAGTTTTGCACCGTATGTTATACATTACAATCAAAGCAAGAGGAATAAGGGGTTAAATAAAATCCATTGGTGATAGATTAGGAAGGTGGGAGAAAGCAAAACAGAGAAATCTCTGAGATTGGATAAAAAGTAAAACAAATAGACACATACGTCTTTTACATTGGTTGATAGAGGATAGTTAGCAGCTAACAATCACATGATGACAATAGCAATTAGAGGTTCTGTCGCTTCTCCTCTGTGCAGTGAGGGTCCGGAAAAATGAAAAATTTTTCCGAATATTTGAAAAGTTATCACAAATGCAAAAAGACAATAGACATGTTCCGTTAATGTAAAGATTCAGCTTTGTCAGGAAAGAATACTTAAAACATAATTACCTACCATGATCACTTTTAGGTTAGAAAGTTATCATTTCAGGTCATCCTATGTGGTTGCTTTACATCTCAGATTTTGCAAATCATACTATGCAGGCCTCCTCTGAG
>NW_005361622.1:5108-8695 GCF_000412655.1 Myotis brandtii | reverse complement strand
AAAAACACTTTGGCCCTGACCAGTGTTGCTAAATGATTAGAGTATCAACCTGCAGTTCATTGTTAAGGTCAGGTGTCTGGGTTATAGGTTCAATACATGGTCCCAATCAGGATGCATGCAGGAGACAGCCAATCGTGTTTCTCTCACATCGATGTTCCTCTCTCTCTCTCTCTTTTTCTCTCTCCTTCCCTCTCTACTCTCTCTAAAAATCAATCGAAAAAAGATTCTTGGGTTAGGATTTAAACAAACAAAAAAAAACAATTAAAAATAAAGGAAAACATTTTGGGTCATTCTTAACCTATAAGCTATTGTGATCCAAATTTTGCTGTCTGTCTCATTTCTCTGTATTTTGCATCTAGTATAACATTTGCTTATAGTTTGAGGGCACACTATACACCTCTTCAGTTTTCACAATCTGATCATGAGATGGGTTCCCATTTACAATGGTCCACTTATTTCACATTGAAAACATTCAAGGGTCATTCATTATTGATCTGATTCCTGCTGTTGTGCAATTTGGATCTGTAATCATATTATGAGACAAGGCTGTAAGAACCCAATGGTGTATATTACAATTACCATCTAAAAATTTCATAGATCTGGAATACAGTAAGAGTATCATAAGTAAATTTCCTGTGGCTCAGCTGCAGTTATAGAGGACCATGTTTTTATAGCTACTTCAACTTCATTTGAATTAATATGGTTAATAGTCTTTGTTGGGTTAGGTTATAAGCATACCTCCATAATTAGGTTATGGAACTTCTACATAAAATTTCTCAGTATTCCTTTTCCACTAACCTCTACAGCTTCCCTTTTTTTCAGTTTGCCTCTTTTTACTCATTCAGAAATAATTAACTTGTTAGGTCAAACTACTTACTTTTAACTTCTCTTAAAAACTCCCAGTCCATACATCAAAATAAAAAGATTTGCACAGCAAAAGAAACCATCAACAAAACAACAAGGAGACCCACTACATGGGACAACATATTTACCAATGATATCACCGATAAGGGTGTAATCTCCAACATTTACAGGGAACTCATGAAACTTAACATTGGGAAGATAATCAATCCAATCAAAATATGGGCAATGGACCTAGATAGACACTTTTCGAAAGAGGACATACAGAAGGCCGAAAGAAATGTTAAAACATGCTCAAAGTCACTAATTATACGATAGATGCAAATCAAAACGACAATGCAGTATCATCTCACACCTGTAAGAATGGCTATCATCAACAAATCAACAAACAACAAGTGTTGGAGAGGATGTGGAGAAAAACGAACCCTTCTGTACTGCTGATGGGAATGCAGACTGGTGCAGCCACTGTGGAGAACAGTATAGAGCTTCCTCAAAAAGCTAAAAGTGGAACTCCCATTTGACCCAGTGATCCCACTTCTAGGAATATATCCCAAGAAATGAGAAATCAGAAAGGACATACACACCCCTATGTTCATAGCAGCACAATTCACCATAGCTAACATTTGGAAACAGGGTAAGTGCCCATCAGTAGATTAGTGGATTAGAAAACTGTGGTACATCTACACAATGGAATACTATGCTGTGGTAAAAAAGAAGGACCTGTTGCCTTTCGCAACAGCATGGATAGTACTGGAGAGCATTATGCTAAGTGAAATAAGCCAGTGAGAAGATAAATACCATGTGATATCACTCATTTGTCTATTATAGAGAACAACATAGACTGATGAACAGGGACAGATCAGATCCAAAGACAGAGAAACAGCAATCAGACTATTAATCCCCAGAGGGAAAGTAGGGGAGAGTGGGGGTAAGGGGAAGAGATCAACCAAAGGACTTGAATGCATGCATATAAGCCAAACCAATGGACATGGACAACAGGGGGATGAGAGCTGAGTGGGCAGAGGAGGATGGGGGTTAATAGGGGAGATAAGGACATATTTGTAATACCTTAACTAATAAAGAATTTTAAAAAATTAAAAAATTAAAAAAAACCCAGTCCAGCTGGCATGGCTCAGTGGTTGCCCGTCAGCCTATGAACCAAGAGGTCACAGTTCAATTTCCAGTCAGGGCAGTTGCCTAGTTTGTGGGCTCGACCCCCAGTGTAGGGTGTGCAAGGGGTAGCCAATCAATGATTCTCTCTCATCATTGATGTTTCTATCTCTCTTTCCCCTTCCCTTCCTCTCTGAAATCAATAAAAATATTTTTAAAGAACACTCCCAGATCCCTTTCTTTCCTTTTGCAATAGCATTATCTCTAAATTTCAAAATGTTATCAGAAATAAAAGCCAGGCCTTGAGCGAATTTGCTTAGGCCAGCTGATAGTGTGCATGTACTTTACTTCATGCAGAAAAGATTTCAGAATATGAGTCCAGGTGATTTTGAGACTACGTTTATTAAAGCTGGGGACAGTGAAACAAGGAAGGGCCTGGGATACAAGAAGCAGTGGGAGAAAGACAAGGTGTGGCTGCTTTGGCTCTCTAGAAACTTTATGGGAGAAAAGGGAGCTTATACAAGGCTGCTGTCAGCTCACTGGAAAGTCAGAGGCAAGGAGACTTGGGGACAAGTTCAGGGGGTTAGCGCAAGATGAGCTATTGTTTCCCTAGTTGCAAGTCTCCTGGGTACCACTGAGAGTTTAGGTGAAAGAAAATTCATTGGAAAAGGAGATTTGAGTGGGTGTGCCCCAATATGGGCACATGCTGGCTTTTTTTTCTTTAGGGGTTTTATCTACTTTTCAAAGGCGGGGACTTAGGGGAGGTCTCAAGGAAGATCTCAATAGGATATCTTTCAGGATTTCCAGGTTTGCCCTTTCAGATCTTGGTCTCCACTCATTGGTCATCAGAAGGACAGGAGGTCTAAGTCACACAACCAATGGTATGCCAGGGTAGGAAAGGCCACCCTGAAGGCAAGGTCTAGGAACAGTTTTGCCCATTGCTAGGTTTGGAGGCTTCTGCCTTGGTGAACTTCTGCATCTGGCTGTAAATTGCTAGGCCACGTTTTTCAGCTATCTGTCTCAGTTTCCCCATTCTACATGCCAAGGAATATTCCTAGCTTCTTACTACAATTTGACTACATTTCTTGTGAATGACTTTCAAATATGTCTGACAGACTAGTGATGTGTCAAATGAAGCAGTCACTAATATTCTTAAAACGGAAGGCTTCTAGTAAATAAGGTTCTTATTTTTTTTAAAAGTTCTTATTCATACAGGCCAAATTGTTCCAGTTGAGCTAGAGTTGGCAGAAAAAAAAGGGATGTTCAACAGAATAGAGTCACCCATGGAGTTAACAGCCAGTTACACCAGAGGGGGAAAATGGAAGGATCAGGGAAAGACTCCAGCTTACTTAATACCCTGACAAAGGACCTGGATCTAAAGTTCTGGAACCCTTGTCCTGTCCTCACCTCAGGGAGTCCTCGGCTAGGAGAGGTTTGTGAACTCCCTCAGAAGAATGTGTACAAAAAGATTGAAGAAAAAAGGAACAAAGCAATCGCTTCTTTAAAAATCCATCCTCTCTGATTGGTGTTTCTGGTTTCTTGGGATTTATTCCTAGAAGTGGGATCACAGGGTCAAATGGGAGTTCCATTTTTAGTTTTTTGAGGAAACTCCATAC
>NW_005361622.1:0-4074 GCF_000412655.1 Myotis brandtii | reverse complement strand
TTGTATGCATGCATATAAGCATAACCAATGGACATAAGACACTGGAGGGTAGGGGAGTCCAGGGGATTGTCAAGGGTGGGGGGGGGGGGAAGGATACATATGTAATATCCTTTGTAATACTTTAAGCAACAAAAATAAATCCATCCTCATTAACAACAATACCAAAATGAGAAGATTTAATATTGTTAACTGTCCATACTACTCAGAGAAATCTGCAGATTCAATAAAATATATTGTAATACCAAAGGCATTTTAAAATAAATAAAAATATAATTCTTAATTCATCTGATATCTCAAGGAACCTGAGGAGACAAAACAATCTTCAAAAATTGCCAAGTTTTCTGATTTCAAAACACACTTCAAAGCTAAAGTAAGAATAGAGTGATACTGACATAAAGATAGACATACAGACCAATGGAACAAAATAGAGAGCCCAAGAAACACCCCCTTTATATTATCAAATAATCCTCAACAAAGGTGCCAAGACCACACAATGGGGAAAAGACAGACTTCCACAAAAGATTGGGAAAATTGGATATTCTCAAGTAAAACAATCTTATACGACATATAAAAATTAATTCAAAATGTATTAAAGTTCGCCCTAACCAGTTTGGCTCAGTGGATAGAGCATAGGCCTGCAGACTGAAGGGTCCCGGGTTCGATTCCGGTCAAGGGCATATACCTTGTTTGCAGGAACATCCCCAGTAGGGGGTCTGCTGGAGGCAGCTGATAAATATTTCTCTCTCATCGATGTTTCTAACTATCCCTCTCCTTTCCTCTCTGTAAAAAATCAATTATATATAACAAAATTGGCGTTACTTCACATGGATTGAATTGAAGTCTACCTTTGCTAAGTCTATGAAGTAAGTTTGCTAACCCCAATAGCCTAAGCCAAGTCTCCCATTAGTTTGTGGGAGTAACAATAGGGCAAGCCCCGAGTTTATCTCCCCAATCCCATTAATGTACCCTGAAAAAGTGATGTACTAACAATGAATAATTTTTCTATTTCTAATGTCTTAAGTTTCCTGGAATTTAAGATATTTAAAATAGAAAAATTATTCATGTATTAATTGTTCAAATACTGTTTGAGCCCAAGAACTGTGCTAGGCATTGCTGGGAGGGCTACAGAAGTATATAAGATGCAGCTTAATTGCAATTCTTAAAAACTTTTTTTTTTTTTTTAGCATGTAAGCCTTTTCAATAGTGTGCATTACAGAGGTTTTGTTCCTGTATATTTAAATGTATTAAAGATCTAAATGTAATAACAAAAACCATAACACTCACAGAATAGTCAGGGGAAAAACTTCCTGACATTGTAGTTGACAATAGTTTCTTGGATATGATACCAAAAGCTCAGGGAACAACGGAAAATAGAAAATGGGCTACAGCCCGGCCAGCGTGGCTCAGTGGTTGAGCATCGAACTATGAATCAGGAGATTGAAGTTCAACTCCCAGTCAGGGCACATGCCAGCGTGTGGGCTCCATCCCCAGTAGGGTACTTGCAGGAGGCAGCTGATCAATGATTCTATCTAATCATTGACGTTTCTATCTCTCTCTCTCTCTCTTCCTTGCAATCTAAAATCAATAAAAATATATTTAAGAAGAATATGGGACTACATTAAACTTAAAAACTCTTGGCCATCACAGAAACAATCAACTGTGTGAAAAATAAACCTTCAGAATGAGAAAAAGTATGTGAAAATTATATATATATGTAAAATAAAGGGGGAATATGCAAATTGACCATCACCCCATAACTGTCAAGATGGCTGCACCCACAGCAGAGGCCGAGTTCTTTTAATGAGCCTTAACGAGCAATCAGCAGGGACCTGGGCTGCGTGGCGCTGGGACTGGGGCAGGAGTACTGAGGCCGTATCTCCTGCCCAGCAGGGCTTGACGGGATCTCAGGCCACGTCACACATCTGGCAGGGCTTGACAGGGACCTCAGGCCGAACCCCAGAACTGGGCTGAGCAACCTGAGGCCACGCACCCCATCCAGCAGGGCTTGACGGGGATGGGACCATCTGGGTCTGGATCTAGCTCAATTGGGGTGGGGTTGGCCAGGTCTGGGTCTCGTGTAATTTCGAGGCACACGAGAGTGGGCAGGCACTTGACTCTGGTCCCCGTGGTGCGCCCCAGGCTCTTACAGGAGAATGATTTTTATATACATTTTACTAATTTTCTTTTATCTCTGACACTTCTATTATAAAGGCAAACAGCAATATTAAAATATTTTCTCTAATTAATTCCCTTTTAATATGCACAAATTTTGTGCACTGGGTCACTAGTATATGTATATCTGTTAAGGGTATATAAAGGGTATATAAAGAAACCCTACAATTCAACAACAAATAAAAGGCCAATTTGCCTGATTAAAAAATGGTCAAAACACTATAATAGACATATTTCTAAAGAAGACATACAAATGGTCAAAAAGTTTAATAAAAGATGCCCAACATCATTATTCATTAAAGAAATCCAATCCAAACAAAAATGAAATATCCCTTCATACCCATTAGGATGTTCTTGCAACTTTGCCAAATTCATTTATTAGATTTAGCTTTTTGGTTGAATCTTGTGGGTTCTCTATGTATGATATCATGTCATCTGTAAATAATGACAGCTTTACTTCTTCCCTTTCAATTTGGGTGCCAGTTATTTCTTCTTGTTTTCTGATCACTGCAGCTAGAACTTCCAGTGCTGTGCTGAATAAGAGTGGTGAAAGCAGATATCCCTGTCTTTTTTCTGATCTTAAGGGAAACACTTTTAGTTTTTGCCCATTGAGTATAAGGTGATTGTAGGTTTTTCAAATATGGCCTTTATTATATTGATGTATGTTCTCTCTATACCCACTTTTTTGAGAGTTTTTATCATAAATTGGTTCTGAATTTTTTTGAATGGCTTTTTGGCATCTATTGATATGATCATGTGATTTTTATCTTTTATTTTGTTTATGTTATGTAAGACATTTGTTCAATTGCAAAGTTTATATAGACCTTGCATCTCCGGAATAAATCTCACTTTATCATGTTTTTTTTATTTTAAAACTAGAGGCCCGGTGCACAAAAATTTGTGCACTCGAGGGGGGGGGGGCCCCCGCCAGGCCTGTGCCCTCTTGCAGTCTGGGACCCCTCGGGGGATAACCACCTGCTGGCTTAGGCCCGATCCACAGGCGATTGGGCCTAAGCTGGCAGACAGACATCCCTCTGGCAGCCTGGCAGCCCTCGGGGGATGCCCACTTGCCCAGGCCTAATCTGCAGTCAGACATCCTTAGTGCTGCTGAAGAGGCGGGAGAGGCTCCCACCACCACCGCTGTACTGGCAGCCATCAGCCAGGCTTGTGACTGAGCAGAGCTCCCCCATGTTGGACTGTACTGACCACCAGAGGGCAGCTCCTGCATTGAGTGTCTGCCCCCTGGTGGTCAGTGTGTGTCATAGTGACCAGTCATTCCCAGTCTTTCTGCTGTTAGGGTCAGTTTGCATATTACCCTTTTACTATATAGGATTCTCAGGTGGGGGCGGACTAGTTTGGCCTGAAGGGTGTCCCGGTTCAGGGTGGGGGACCCGCTTGGGTGCCTGGCCACCCTGGGTGAGAGGCGGATGGTTGTTTGCGGCTGGTCACACCCTCTTCAGGGTGGAGGTCCCCATTGGGGTGCCTGGCCAGTCTGGGTGAGGGGCTGAGGGCCGTTTTCAGGTTGGCTGGCAACTGAAGATCCCAGCCTCTCCTTTTTTTCTCTTTTTTGTTAATTCTGGGATTTATTTACCTTCTATAATTGAAACTTTGTTGTCGTCACTGGGGCTTCCAGCTCTGAGGCCGGGGCTGGCTGAAAGCAGGTATCTGGGTTTTTTTTAGCATCTATAATTGAAACTTTGTTGCTTTTGGAACATAGAGTAGGCCGCGGCAAGCGGGGAACCTTGGCTTCCTCCATCACTGGAGCTAACAAGCCTCCTGCTTGCTTCAGCTGTGTGGCTGCTGGCCGCCATCTTTCTTGACAGTTAATTTGCATATATCGATGATTAGCCAATGGGGAGTTTAGTGGAGGTATGGTTAATTACCCTTTTTGTTTTTTATTAG
>NW_005361621.1:566-1206 GCF_000412655.1 Myotis brandtii | reverse complement strand
CTGGAGAAGTACAGGGCAATGTCCTCAAAGGTGACCCCAACCTGTCAGAATTGAGAAAATGGAAACCAGATCTGTCTCTCTGAGAACCAATAATTCTAGTCCTTACACATCTTCCCCAGCCTCCTCCTCCTCCAGGGCCCCTGGGAAGTGTGGACACCAGGCCCTAGCCAATGCAGGCTGCTCTCTCATCACAGTCCCATTACTCACCGCACTGCCCTCAGGAGAGCACAAGGATTGGGTGGGAAGGGAAGGTAGAGGGCAACGCCACTTAAGGTCTGGGCGATGCCTGCAGGGCCCCAGCTTTCCCGCCTCCAGGGCCTGGGGTGGGCCTCAATGTGCAAGACCACTGCAGTCTTCTAGATCCGGCCTCCAAGACAAAGCCAAGCCTGGGTTTATGCTTCCCCTTAAAGTTCCCACAGCAGATCCTGGTGACTATCAGCTCACACTTCCTCCAGATGTGCTCACCGCTGGGTAATGTTTATCCCCTTCCCATCTTCAGACCCCAGGTTCACTCCCTCAGCTCTGCTCCCTTCCTGCTCCAATGCCACTGGATCTCGCTGGACTCACCCATGAACTTGGCATATGGCGTGTAGAGAGCTTGTAGTCCAGCCGGATCCAGGACCACCCCAGGCCCCTGATG
>NW_005361621.1:0-395 GCF_000412655.1 Myotis brandtii | reverse complement strand
CCTCCACGCGGGACTGAGCTGCAGGACGGGACAGGCGCCCTCCCCAGACTGTGGTGTCTGTGTGAGGAGGCGGTGAGGGCCTGGGGGACTGAACTCACCTCAGCCCGTCTCCCCCGAATGGGCGCCGCCATTGCACACTGTGGGCGGAGCGGGGCGGGAGTAGAAGCCGCTGCAGGAATGGCGGTCCCTGTCCCGGCCCTGGCGTGTGTTCCTGTGGCGACTCCGAGCTTCAATCCCACGTGGGAGCTGTGAGCACCACTGGAGGCTCCGACAATGGGCTGTGAGGCGGGGAGCACCACTCTCTGGCCTACTTCTCTGGAGTGTGCGACCAGGAAAACCTCACCGCCTGAGCCAAAATCTGAGAAGAGGAAATCCAGCCACAAGGACTCCCGATC
>NW_005361620.1:0-623 GCF_000412655.1 Myotis brandtii | reverse complement strand
CCTCCAACATGGCTGGTTTCTGATTAGTGACCTAAGTCCAGAGGAATGACATTTACGTTCTACTTTGTCTGATGCAGGTTTTTCTATGAAACTTGAAATGATAGATTGAACAGCCTCTTGAGATTAGGCGGCTTCACCCTCACACTTCCCCTGCAGTCTCTCTATCTTTGGGTGACGCCCTCCTCTCAAGCAGATTATGAGTCGTCAACAGGTAAAAAAATAGCTCCATAAAAGGTGAGGTCTTTTATAATTCTGTAGGCATCAGTTTGAACTAGGACATTTGCTAAGCATCTCTTATATTACCAACGTTTCCAATTCTATCAACAAAGACGACAGGGTGCTACTGAACTTATGCAAATAAGTCTATTGCCATAAACTTAAGAATACTCCAGAGGGCATTAGTAGCTTTCGGAAAGACAAAGTTCACCGTTGCATCTCACATAGGTGTTCTCTTGTCTATTCCCATCATCACCAGTGTCCAGGCACCCTCCACAGGTCTCCCTGGAAATGTGAGAGAGTGCATGTTCCTGTCAGCTTATGTATTACTCCTGTGGGTCATTACACAATAACTGCCCCTCCTGTGAACCACATGGTGTCCCCTCCATTGTGGAGATGGCGCAAAT
>NW_005361619.1:0-900 GCF_000412655.1 Myotis brandtii | reverse complement strand
GCAACACGGCTTCGCTGGTCATCACGGGCCTGCAGCCGGAGGACGAGGCTGTTTATTACTGTTCAACATGGGACAATGGCATCAGCAATCACACAGTGCTCCACACCCACGGGCCACTGAGACAAAAACCCGCCCTGTTCCCCCTGATCGCCCTGAATGCCGTGAGACAGAAGCGGTGGCTGTGGCAGACCCTATAGGGTCTGACTCGAGAGTCGTTCTGAGCACAGACTCACTTTATTATTTTATTAATTTCTTAATCCACACCTGAGGATATTTTCCCATCAATTTTTAGAGAGAGTGGGAGAGAGAGGAAGACAGAGAGAAATGTTGATGTGAGAGAAGCACATTGATTGGTTGCCTCCTGCAGGAGCCCTGACCAGGGCCCGGTCCATAGAGGAGCCTGCAACTGAGGTATCCCCCCTTGACCAGGATTGAACCCAGGACTCTTTGGTCTGCAGGCCGACGCTCTATCCATTGAGCCACACTGACTAGGGCACACAGGCCCACTTGAAATAGGTAGTGAGAGGTGATCTCTCTCAAATTGTTTTTTATCCCAACTTCATTGTGATATAGTCTGCATGCCCTAAATGTCACAGGTTTAATGTGCACAATAGACCAGCATTTAGTATACGTGCAGAGTGCTGTAACCATCCCATAGTCTAGTTGTAGAAGTTTTCCTTAGCCCTCAGAGAGGGTCCCACACGTACTAATCATGCCCATCACACCCCTGCCAGTCCCAGGTAACTGCTGACCTACTCCCTGGATTTACCTATTTCCTATGAGGGCATTTCACATGATGGAACTGGATAACAGGTAGTCCTTTGTGGCTATTGCTTCTTTTAATTCTTTTTTTAAAAAAAATATCTTTTTGATTTCAGAGAAGAAGGGAGAGGGAGAGAG
>NW_005361618.1:0-487 GCF_000412655.1 Myotis brandtii | reverse complement strand
GCTCAGTAGATAGAGCGTCAGCCTGCGGACTGAAGGTTTCTGGGTTCAATTCCGGGCAAGGGCATGTGCCCTTGGGGGGCCACAATCAATGATCTATTATTTTGCATTATTTTTACATGAGGGGAAATAATGACTCTTGATGATTTTAATTATTATAGCCTCACCAATGAACATTTTCTCTGAAATATTGTATTTTTGTTGTTGTTAATCTCTCCTGCCAATATTTTTCCATTGATTTTTAGAGAGAGTAGAAAGGAAGGAGGAGGTGGGAGAAAGAGAGAGAAACATTGATGTGAGAGAGATACATCGATTGGTTGCCTTCTGAATGCTTCATGTACCCGGGTCATGATTGAGCCTGCAACCAAGGTACATGCCCTTGACTGGGAATCAAACACACAATCCTTTGGTCCCATACACTAACTACTGAGTAAAACCAACTAGGGAAGAAAAGAGAATCTTAAAACAGCAAGAGAAAGATAGTGACTTA
>NW_005361617.1:0-209 GCF_000412655.1 Myotis brandtii | reverse complement strand
TAAGCAGAAATTATCATTCTTAGATACCAGTTTGGAACCCTTAGAGATAGCGCCCCCCTCCCATACACACACACACACACACACACACACACACACACACACACACACATCCACATTAAAAAAAATGGTTCATCAAATTTTAGTGAATAGTCTTGTAAACAACTTCCCATTGCTAGTCCATAACTTCCAGTGATATTTTAACGCCTTTT
>NW_005361616.1:0-1088 GCF_000412655.1 Myotis brandtii | reverse complement strand
TCTTCTGATTGGCTGATGAGCGTAGTGAAGGTATGGCTAATTAGCATCTTTGTCTTTTATTAGTGTAGATGTTTTATATCCAATCAACTCTTGGAAATTTTATGTTTTATATCCAATCAACTTTTGGAAATTTAGGTTGTTTCTCACATTTGGCTACTATGAATAATTCTACTAAAGATATTCATGTAAAATCTTTGTTTGGGTATGTGTTTTCATTTTTTTTTGAGTAAATATATATGAGTCCAATAAATTATTCTTTAAGAAATATATGTTTAACTGTTAGAGCAATAATTTTCAACCTTTTTCATCTCATGGCAGATGTCAACTAATTACTAAAATTCCACAGCACACCAAAAAATATACTATATTTTTTGCCAATCTGACAAAAAGTAGGTTTAATATTAAGTGATTAAAAAATAATAATAATAACTACCTACCATTTTTGCCCCAAAGTGAGTTTTTAAAAATCAGGTGCCTATACTTGCATATAAATACTAGAGGCCTGGTGCATGAAATTCATGCACTCAGTGGGGTGGGGAGGGGGTTCCTCAGCCCGACCTGTGCCCTCTTGCAGTCCGGTAGCCCTGCTTAAGCCGGCAGCCGGACATCCTTAGCGCTGCTGTGGAGGCGAGAGAAGCTCCCACCACCATTGCTGCGCTCACCAGCCAAGAGCCCGGCCTCTAGTTGAGCAGATTTCCCCTGTGGGAGTGCACTGACCACCAGGGGGCAGCTCCTGCATTGAGCATCTGCCACCTGGTGGTCAGTGTGCATCATAGCAACCAGTCCTTCTGCCATTGGGCCAAAACTGGCTCTCCAACATCCCCTGAGGGGTTCCAAATTGCAAGAGGAAACAAGCCAGACCAAGGGACCACACTGGTGCATGATTGGTACCAGAGATGGACTTAGGAGGTTGGCCAGCCAGGGAGGTACCAGGGGAGAGCTCCAGGGCATGTCCAGCCTGTCTTGCTCAGTCCCGATTGGCCAGACCCCAACAGGAAGTTAACCTACCAAACAGATCATCTGCTCCCTGGTGGTCAGTGCACATTATAGTGACTGGTAGACCAGTCGACTGTCTGCCCCCTGGTGGT
>NW_005361615.1:0-551 GCF_000412655.1 Myotis brandtii | reverse complement strand
TTCCAGCGTGCAGGTCTCCCAAGACCACCGCTCCACAGGCAGCCCTGGGGCCCCGCTGTGAGCCCTGCTGGTCACGCACTTAAACAAACAGGGGTGCACTGCTGGGCTGTAGAAACGCTGAATTCCCTCTTCTGGGATACCTGCCCACAGACACTGCAATCCAGTGGGTTCAGTGCCAGGGCCCTTTAGAGTGTGTCAGTACACCCTGCTGGCAAACACACCACAGGTGCCTCTGTGAACTGCTGCTGGGATTGCATGTACCTAACCACGGAGGCAACAGCAAAAGCTGAGTCTGCCCACCCCACAACTACAGAACTCCGGACACCACAGTCACGCCTTGCCAGAACGCAAGCTTCCTGAGCCCCAATAGACAGTTCCTGAGTGCCACTGTGAGTCCCTGCGGGGCACATATGACTTCAACCAAGGGCATAAGACAGCAAAAATTGGGACACCCCCTCCACGGCTGCTGACTTCTAGACACCTCAGTCACGCCTTTCCAGCACGCAGGCCTACGTCAAGAGAACCCAAATAGATCAAGTAGGGAGCTACAC
>NW_005361614.1:0-1616 GCF_000412655.1 Myotis brandtii | reverse complement strand
CCTGCTGTAAAAAAGATTTCAAAATTCAAGAGCTCACAAAAGACAGGTATTTATTTCTTACTCAGGAAATAGTTCCAATGTATGAAAAACATAAAAAGTAGATCACTCAGCTCACTGATGCTCAGTTCAGCTTCATAGGTGTGTCCTTATCTGCATGGCGAAAGCTGGCTAAAGTCTATCCCATGCAGCCCTTTAGAAGGGAAAAAGATCAGGAGATCCAAAACTAGCAATTTTGTTAAAAGGAAACACCCAGGCATTTTCATGCCTGATTTCTGCTCACACTTCCTTGTAAGAGCTTAGTCACCACATGGTCCTACTGAGCTGCAAGAGAGCTTGGGAAATGTGAACTGGCCCTCTATGAGTCTTTTTGGAACTGAGCAAAGGAGCAGGCAAAGGGAAAGTAAATATTGGAAAATAATCAATGATGAGTTTCTTTTAAGAAATGAATTATGTACTCCTAGTTTTACTGCTAATTTTTTTGAATGCTTTCCAGATAATTTTATCTTGAAGGGTTTCAGAACATGCCACTCCTTTGGACCATTGATTATTTTGAGCTGCAAGCACTTGAGAAACAGCAGGTGCAGGAAGGGCTCTCTGACATCCTTTCTACATAAAAGCAAGTCCAAAATTTACTGAAGTTTCTCTCTCTGTATCAAGGAGAACAAAATATTCTTCTTACTAGAGACTAGAAGTTGACACCAAAATGAACCTGTACAGACAAACCTATCAAAATAACCCTTGCCTTCCATTAGTTTTCCCCATATATTTCACTGTCTCACCATTTATTCTCCCTAGGTCAAGCCCCTTTGTTTCCTCATATTCCCATAATTTGTTGTTCTTCGTTTCAAAAGGAATTTAAGCTTTTGGGCCTAATGGCTCTTTCTCGTCTTCATTTTCCTTTTAAAGACTCCCATGTACATGTTTTCTCTTATTAATCTGTTCTATGTAAGTTTGATTCTAGGCCTGACTATGAAAGCAAAAGGGGTAGAGGGAACTTTTTCCTTCCCTACAATATTCATGAAAAAAATGTAAAGATGATAGCATTTCCCCCTTTTTAAAAGTGTACCTTACTATACATATAGTTTTGTGGTTTATTTCTTAATGAATCTTAGAAATATTTCTATATCAGTACATATGTATGTCCTTTTCCTCTCCTTAATAGCTATGTAAGTGTCCAGTTGTATAATTGAAGTGTAACTTATTCATCTTCTTGCTGTTTGATGTTTTGGTATTATCAAGGTATTTCCTTTTCTTATTTCTTTTGACCAATTCCCAAATGACCTTCCTTATCTATAATAATAAAAGCATAATATGCTAATTACACCCTACAGCCAAACAACCTTCCAGACGTCATTCCGGACATCCTTTCAGATGAAGCTGCAGAGTGGTTAGGGGTGATCAGGCAGGCAGGTAGGTGAGCAGGGGTGATCAGGCAGGCAGGCAGAGTGGTTAGGGGTGATCAGGCAGGCAGGTAGGTGAGCGGTTAGGAGCCAGTGGTCCCGGATTGCAAGAGGGTGCAGGCCGAGCTGATGGACCCACCCGTGCACGAATTTCATGCATTGGGCCTCTAGTATATACTATCCTATATAATAAAGAGCAAATATGCAAATGGTTGT
>NW_005361613.1:1445-2446 GCF_000412655.1 Myotis brandtii | reverse complement strand
GTAGGGCTTTGCAGTCACCATCTTGAAATTCTTAATGTTTCGACGGGAGAGGGGAGCGCCTTTCCATTTTGCACTGCATCCCGCCAATTACTTGTCCTACGCGGGGTGGGGCTGAGACCTTCACCAAAGGGTCTGGGAAAACCGCAGAAGGGCAGGATTGGGGCCGGGACTTATCCCGGACACTGTGTGGCCCTGGACAAGTCCCTTTCCCCCTCGGGGTCTCAGTTTCCCCATACAAGCAGCAAGGAGGGCAGCTAGACGGCGAGATGTAAAAGATGCAGAATGGGGCCGGGGAGACAGGAGAGCTCAGAGTGGAGGCCGTTTCTCGCCCACTCTCCCTCCCGGCTCCATCTTCCCGCGCCTGGGCCCTCAGGAGCTACTCTGATGAGCCCCGGGGGATGTGCTGCCACTGCCACTGGGTTCCCGTCTCCCTGCACACACTCTGCATGGTTCGGGGTCTTCCTTCCTCCCAGGACTTGCTGCCACCTGGAGGGACTGCAGTCCCCACAGGCTGTGGGGCAAGGCCCCTCCCTGCTCTCCCACAGCTGAGCCCTCCACAGAAAGCCAATCTCTCTTTAAAGATCTCCTCCTACCTGGGAATAATGGGGTGACCCGAGACCCCCTCGCCTGCCTTCAGAGAGCCTGGTCCCATCCACTGATCCCCTGGTGACACCCCTGGTCCAACAGAGCTTCGGCCACCCCTGCAGCCCACAACGGCCCATGTTTATCCTGCGGTGGGTCAGAATGCCTGGACCTTCACATCCTAGCCAGGACCAGCCACCGGCTTACCATTCTGTGACATGGGCAGAATGACAGCTCCCACCTCCGAGGTTAGAAGGGTTAAAGGAAAAGCTCTGGGCTCACAGCAGCCGTCCAAGATGACCCCAGGAGGCAGTTCTTTACATAAGGGGAAGCCAAGGCTCAGAGAGGGCAAGCCGCTTCCCCAGGCCACACAGCAAGTGAGGGCAGAGCCAGGACTCAAACCCACATGTGTCTGATGC
>NW_005361613.1:0-438 GCF_000412655.1 Myotis brandtii | reverse complement strand
CCTGCAGCCGCCTCCGGGTCCACTTTGAGGGGGCAGAGCTCACCACCAGCCCCTGGGGCCTAGGGAAGTCCTTCCAGGGCCTGGGCCTTAGCAGGTGGCCAGGGCCAGCTCCCACAACCCAAGAACGTGGCACACGAATCTTCCTCAAATCCTGTCACACACGGTGGTGAAGACGAGAGCGTTGACTCTGAGCCAGCCTGAGCCACCACGGGCTATGCCTTTGGGCAAGTGAGTCCACCCTCCATGTCTCTGTGTCCTCGTCCGTCCGTCAGGTGGGATAGGAGTGCCTCCTCCCTGTTGCGTGGACTGAGGAGAGAGATGTGGCTTTGAGGGCAGCAGAGCCCCCAGGAAGCACTCCGCAAGGATGAGCTGTTGTTACTTTATCTGTGTCCTGTGAGGGGGCCGGGCAAGGACTGTGACTCCCACGGAGGGTGGGGA
>NW_005361612.1:0-500 GCF_000412655.1 Myotis brandtii | reverse complement strand
ATAGTTCTACTAGAAGCCCCATGAACGAAATTTGTGCGAGGGGCTCAGCCCTCTCAGCTGTGGCGGCTGCCCTCAGCCCCCCAGCCTGGCTTCGTCCGGAAGGTCCTCTGGCCGTCCGGTCTAATTAGCATATTATGCTTTTATTATTATAGATAGAATTTCTGTTACAATTTTTTTCCTCTCTGAGGAATTGGGAATAGCCAGATATCCTGTCACCCACACCTCATAGCCATGACTTGATGCTAATTTGTGATTTCCCACATGGGTCTATCAAGAGGCAGTGTAGAGCAGTAGGTAGAGGCCTGGCCTCTGGAATCAGGCTACCTGCATTCAAATTCCCTTTCACTACTACTTATTAGTTGTGTGACCTTGGACTAGTTACTCAAAATTGCTGCACCTATTTCTTCCTCTATTAAAAGTATATAATGCAAGCAGCTAGTCCTCATTACCTGCAGATCCCATTTTTGCAAAATGGCCTCGCTAAAGTTCATTTGCAGCTC
>NW_005361611.1:0-575 GCF_000412655.1 Myotis brandtii | reverse complement strand
ATAAAAATAGTAATTAAAATATATATTCTATATATACTATATATAATAAAGAGGTAATATGCAAGTTGATCCTCACACCCTCGCATCATCATAAGATGGCCATCCCCACGTTGTCACAAGGTGGCCACCCCCATGTCACCACAAGATGGCCCCCACAGATGGCCGTCCACACATTGTCACAAGATGGCCACCACCACATCATCACAAGATGGCCACCACCACATAGTCACAAGATGGCCACCACAAGATGGCTGTCCCCACATTGTCACAAGATGGCTACCCCCCTGTCATCATAAGATGGCCAGCAGGGGAGGGCAGTTGTGGGGGCCAGGCCTGCAGGGGAGGGCAGTTGGGGGTGGTAGGGCTGGCAGGGGAGCAGTTAGGAGGAGATCAGGCTGGAAGGCAGAAGCGGTTAGGGGCAATCAGGCAGGCAGGCAGGCGAGTGGTTAGGAGCCAGCAGTCCCAGATTGTGAGAGGGATTTTCAACTGCCGGTTTAGGCCTGATCTCTGTGGGATTGGACTTAAACCAGCAGTCAGACATCCCCTGAGGTGTCCCAGATTGAAGAGGGTGCAGG
>NW_005361610.1:4949-5420 GCF_000412655.1 Myotis brandtii | reverse complement strand
GAGCTGGGGCCCTGGGTCACTTACTAGCTGAACTGCTACCGGGCTCATGGCCATCACACAGAATCCAGGCATTGACTCCTCTATCGCTTATCTCACCTGCCAGAATGAATGCCCCCAGGGCAGGGACCTGCCTTTTTATTAACTGCTGAATTCTACACACTTGTTAAATAAATAAATGTATCTGAATTATGGGGAGCATACTAGTATCTACCTTAAAAATACTGCATTATAAAACACATCACCCAATACGTGGTAAGGGCTTGGGAAATGTTAGTTACTGTTATTCGCAAGATAAAAAATGGGTAAAGAAGGTGGAGGGATTAGCTATGGAACATATATGCACACCCCTTCCGTGGTCTGCTCCCAGCCAGAGACCAACCATGACAACGACATTAGGGTAGACCTGTTCCTGGAAAACGTGGGACCGCTCCTGCAGCTGACTTGGGCTGAAGGATCCCGCAGCAGCCTTGC
>NW_005361610.1:0-811 GCF_000412655.1 Myotis brandtii | reverse complement strand
GTGTGTGAGTGTGTGTGTGTGTGTGTGTGTGTGTGTGTGTGTGTGTGTGAATGTATGCTGGGTCACAGCGGCTTAGCTTGGTCAGGTTCCCCAGCGGTGGGAAAATACATCTGGTAAATTTCCAAACACCTTCGTGTGTTTCAAGCTAGAGAAGGCCTGGACATCCCAGTTCAGAAAGAGGCGGTCTCTGCCTGACTTCCCCCACATCCCTGCCCTGGGCTTTCAGAGGGCACCCAGCTGCCAAAACTCGAACACAAGAGAGACGTCACTGCGCTTGACGCAACAACACCATCTCCTGTGAAACTTCTGAGCTTATTTGACACCAGGCCCTTCGGAGGGTTCAGGACTGGCCCACGGTCCTGGCTTAGTGAGTCTAGCGTGAGCTTGGGTAACTCCACCTCCACGAGCTTAACGTTCCTGCACAGTGAGAGATCTGAACCTAGTCTCTCAGATCCTTCCCATTGCTACGATTCTAACGAATCTTATGTATAAAACTAGAGGCCCAGTGCACGAAATCGTGCGGGTAGGGTCCCTAGGGCCTAGCCTTCTGTGATCAGGGCCACCTTCTGCCCGTTCGCCAGTCCCCAGGTCGAACGCTGCCTCTGCCGCGGGGCTGTCAGGCTGTTGGGATCACCAGCTCATCCCCAGCTGCTCGGGGGCTCAGGCCTGCGGGAAAGCAGGCGCCGGCGACTTCACTTCCATGTGCGTGCGCCAGGCCAGCCGCTGATGGAACACGCTGCCCGCTTGGGGCCACTCACGCGGGTGCCGCTGCCACTGGGGATGAGCTGGTGATCCCAACAGCCTGACAGCC
>NW_005361609.1:0-509 GCF_000412655.1 Myotis brandtii | reverse complement strand
ACTTTCATTATTAATATATTTATAACTACTACTGAAAACTTTATTATAAACTAGAGGACTGGTGCAGGAAATCGTGCACGGGTGGGGGTACCTTGGGGTGGCCTGCAGGGATCTGGCCGAAACCCGCAGTCCAACACCACCTGCAGCTCCTACCTGCTGCTCCCACTCATCCAGGCCCCACTGCGCCTGTCCTGGGTTCACGCCCAATCAGTCCCAATTGGGAGAGGTTTGCACTGCCACAGCGGTGCTCGCCAGCAATGAGCCCTGTGTCTGGAGCCCTCTGAGGGGAGTGGCTTGTGGGATCGGGGCGAAACTAGCTCTACAACATCCACTGAAAGGTCCTGGATTGCGAGAATCCGCAGGTCAGGACAAGGGACCTCACCAGTGCATGATCGGAGCTGCGGAGGGACCACCGGAGGGCTTCAGGGCATGACTGGCCCTGTCACACCCAGTCCTGATTGGGCAGATCAGTGTAGGCCCATTGGGGCCAGCCTGTTGGGGAGGGATGC
>NW_005361608.1:0-4963 GCF_000412655.1 Myotis brandtii | reverse complement strand
AGGAATTACTGTCTCCCTCTAATAGGCATATACGTCTGATATCACGCCTAATGACTCCTGACCTAGTCTTAACATCTACCGTACGTACTAAGCCGTCTAGACTAGGGTAACATTTGGTTACAACACCCAGTGGCCATGTGTTCCGAGAACGTCCGTCTGTGTCTACTAGCACGGTATCCCCTACCACGAAATTCCTTACTTTATTGACCCATTTCTGCCGCAACTGCAACGTCGGAAGATAATCCTTTGTCCGTCTTTTCCAAAAAACAGTTGCCATATAGTTGGCTCTCTTCCATCGTGATGTATATCTCTCCGACAATGTGTCAAGAAACGGTAGACCCCGATTGTCTCGAAGCAGCAACAAGTCATTAGGTGTTAGAGAAATAAAGTCGGGATCTTCCGATACGTACGGCACGATTGGGCGATTGTTAAGGATACGTTCAGACTCGACTAGAAACGTTTGTAAAGTTTCATCGTTCGGCGTTTGCTCATGGCACACGGCGTTCAAATTTCGCCTGATAGATCTAATGAGCCTCTCCCACACGCCACCTCGATGACTCGCGTATGGGGGATTAAAGTGCCATTGAATGCCCTTTTGTAAAAGTTTTTCATTCAAACTATCTTCATTCAAATCAGCAATCCATCTCTTTAGTTCTACATCGGCACCTTTGAAATTTGAGCCGTTATCAGAGAACATATCTTGTGGAATCCCTCGTCGTCCAATGAAACGTATCAGTAACATCATGAACGAGTCCGTAGTCAGGGATTGTGCGACATCGATATGGACCGCCCTGCACTGAAGACAAGTGATGATACACCCGTAGCGTTTCTCAATGGAACGACCTCTCCTGACTTCGATCGGTCCGAAGTAATCTAACCCAACATGGGTGAAAGGGTGCCAGCCTGCTTGTACTCGCACTATTGGTAGTTGAGACATCAATTGTTTGCCAATTATAGCATTTTGTCTCCGGCAAAACATACAGCGACCGATAACTCCTTTGACTGCCGCAGTACCATTTAAGATCCAATAGCGCTGACGTATGGCTGAGAGCACATGAGCTACACCGGCATGACCCTCCGCGTGGTGGTAGCGGCGTATGATCATGTCGGTAACGCCGTGTTTCCGTGGTAAAATTATGGGATGCTTCGCTGCATAATCAATCGTTGCCTGTGAAAGTCGTCCACCGACGCAAAGCAGGCCATCTATCCATATAGGGCGGAGTCGGCATATACTGCTTCCCTTCAATAAGCATGAGCGAACTTGACAATTATAATTAGACGGTAGGTATTCTTTCGTCGGCAGAGATTCTGATTGAACGATACGTATGATGTCTACCTCAGCCAAGTGTAACTCCTTCTGAGTAACTGACCCTATCATAAGAGTTAGGTCTCGTTTATGCGAATGTAGTATCATCAAATACCGTTTGAATCTAGTTAACCACGCTGTTGCCTTTAGTAATCGGTGCCAGTCTGAGTAACGATCGCAAAGTCGGCGCAATGGGTTTGGCATATCACACGTACTGATATGCAGTGTGGTTCTTTTATATTCAACCCCTTCAACATGATCAATAATCGAAGGGGAAACAGGCCAGTTTTGCATCGGTTTACTCAAGTATGGTGGACCATTCAACCACCATGTCGCGCATTCGATACTACGTGACCCTCGCGAGACCAGATCTGCGGGATTATCGCAGGAGTTTATATGCCTCCATTGGTTCGGTTTTGTAGTATCATGAATAACAGATAATCTGTTTGATACGAAGGTGCTGAACCTGCTTGATACGTTATTGATGTAATGTAGAACGATCATTGAATCGGTCCAGAAAGTTACTGACTGGTATTGACTTCGGAAGCTGACTTCAACTATTTGCCAGAGGCGAACGGCGAGAACTGCCGCGGCTAACTCCAACCTGGGAATAGACACTGCTTTCAGAGGTGCAACGCGGCCTTTAGATAGAATGAGCCTTGAATAACGAGGCTCTATAGAATCACCAAAGCAAGCATAAACCACGGCACCATATCCAACCTCCGATGCATCGCAAAATATGTGGAAGTCAAGTACGGTAGTTCCAAGGTTCTCGCATTTAACACTACGAGGTATCCTTAGCTCCCCTAGGTTATGCATATTACCAATCCACTCGTTCCATTTACGAATGTCGTCGGTATTCAATGGTTCATCCCAACCCAACTGCTTTCTGCAAAGCTCTTGAAGCAGTATTTTACCTGGAAGTAGCCACGGTGAAACCAATCCCAGAGGATCGTACAGGCTGGATATCGCTGATAATACGCCTCTTCGAGTAGGCGGTTTATTCGGGAGCTGAAAGCTAACAATAAATTCATCTGTTTCAGCGTTCCAACAAATTCCCAGAGCACGCTCAGTTGGTAACGTGCAGCTGGTAACTTCTCTAACCGTTGGTGCTCTCTCTTGCAAAGGAATCGAGCTTAGCACCGCACGCTTATTGGAGACCCATTTGGTCAAACGGAATCCTGCTTTAGATAGAAGTGTTGTGAGTTCACTTATATGTGCTCTGGCAGTGTCCTCATTTGGGAACGATGCGAGAAAGTCATCGACGTAAAAATTAGTTCCAACGGTGTTGCAAACATGCTCGTCAAACATGTTTCCGAACTCAGAAACAGTATTTTGCAGCGCATAGTTAGCGCAGAATGGAGAGGAGATCGCACCGAACGGGTGCACAGTCATTCGATATTCTGTGGGTTTAGCGTCGAGATCTCCGTCCTCCCACCATAGGACACGCAAAGCACTCTGGTCCCGCTCTGGTACTCGCACCTGCAAGAACATCTCTTCGATGTCGGCTGCTACTGCGACACAGTCCATACGAAACTTCATGAGAACGTCAATTAACTTGGACGTCAGATCTGGACCTTGCAGTAAATGGTCATTCAGCGAAACTCCTTGAAACTTCGCTGCGCAGTCAAACACTACTCTTATTTTGTCCGGCTTTTTGGCGTTGAATACCGGATGGTGAGGCAGGTACCAGCACAGTTCGCAGTTGGTTGGTTTGGTAAGTGTCAAGAAACCTTTGTCTATGTGGTGTTTCATGACGCTTCGGTATTTATCTAGCAGTTGCTCGTCTTTCAATAGACGGCGTCGTAGTTGCTGCAGTCGCCTTTCAGCAATCAGCAGGTTATTAGGCAGCTTAACGGGTGTCTGCCTCCAAGGTAACGGGATGACGTAGTGTCCACCATCTGACTGGATTCCACTGGACACGATTTCCCAGGCTCGTTCATCCTCAACCGAACGACATTGATCTGGGCTATTACTGTCGCCAAACTCAAGGTTGTAAAGTGCCCGTATTTGGTCGACAAGCGCAGGAGGCTCACTAAGTATAGAGTTAATGAATCGTTCCCGTTTGTAACCACTGAACAAAGGTCCACAAAGCACCCACCCCAGAAGGGTTTTCATGGCAAATGGCTGTTTGCGACCGCCAATTCTCTGTTCAATGTTCCAGTGAGCTTCCGGGACGTCGCATCCAATGAGAATGTTAACTTCTCCATTCGTAATTTCGTCGAAGTCAATACCCTCGAGATGCGGCCATCGCTTGGCCTCTTCATTTATCGAGGTTACCGGCCTTATCGGTAGGTCTGCAATGGTGAAAGCGCTATCAACTTCCACGATTTCCGTTAGGTCCATTGATAAGAGCTTCAATTTTACCTCATAGCATTTTTCAGTCTCCGAGCTATTGATCGTTGTGATCGTAAGCCTAGAAGCTGACCTCTCCAATTCATTGTATATCGCAAAACTTTCTCTCACCAACGTGGCATCCGATCCGCTGTCTAGGAGGGCATATGTGCGCGCGATACCTTTTGGGGTTTGTACACAAACCGGTAAGATACCCAAGCGCCCTTGGGTTTTGGTCTTATTCGTAAGATTACACGCACGTGACTCCGCCTCATTACGTTTGTGCAAGGCGGCTGGGCGTGCTCTGTGCAACAGAGTGTGATGTCTACTTCGACATCCACTGTTGGTGCAAGTGGTCGACGTTTTGCAATCCGAGGCGCGGTGTGAGGTACGGAGGCAAACAAAACATGCTCCAACTCGACGTGCCTCACTCCAGCGTTGCTCGACAGTGCTCGCCAAAAACCGTTGACATGCATCTAGGGTGTGCTGGCTACCGCATATTGGACACATGGTTTTACTGGTGGGAATGGTGGACGTAGCCAACGCATGTCTTTGGTTAAATGTATTTCTTGCTCTGAAGGCTGTTTCCTTCTCTCTCTCGGTATTCTTCATATAATTACGTTCATAACGGCCTGAACTGCTAGCGGCAAGCAACCCAAACCGACTATTAGCCACTCTCGATCGCTCTGAAATGAACTCCATTAGGTCTGAAAATGTAGGTTCAAACCCATTAGCGACAACCCTTTCAGCTACGTCTGCCCATCTAAACTGGAGATTAGTCGGCAGACTTTTCACTATTTTTTCAATAGTGGTAATCGAGTTCAAGTCAGATTCGTAATTGAGTTCCTTTAATGCAATACTACAATTTTGCATTTTTATGTGCAGCTTCATCAACGAATCTTGCGCTGTTGTTAGACCCTTGGTTTCTTTGAGAAGATCGTCAATTAACGATCTTGCAACGTGGAACTTTTGTCCGAATAAGTCCCTTAGAATACCTCTAGCTCTATGATATGCCTGCGCCGGAGGGAGAAGTATGCACTCATCAATCGCTTCACGGGCACGACCACGGCAATAATGTAATAGGTACATTAGGCGTTGTCCGTTATCGGTTGTCCTAGTTTCGACGTGAAACTCAAACTGCTTGATGAACTTCAAGTAGTCCGTTGCGCTACCATCAAAGTATGACAATTCAACTTTAGGTAACTCTATTGAATTGATCAGTGACGCGAAAGAAACCTCCGACCTTACCAAATATTTATCCTCGATAGAGTCTACCTTGGGCGCATGCGGCGCGTGTTTCTCGCACTCTCTCAGATACTCGCT
>NW_005361607.1:3207769-3225832 GCF_000412655.1 Myotis brandtii | reverse complement strand
ATGGGAATCACTCATATTTTAAATGCCTCCATGTGACGGGGCTCTGAAGGTTTCCCAGGTTGGTCCCCACCAGCCTTTCCTCCCTCCTGCCTCGCCTCTTCATGCATCACTAGCCAGCCCCATCTTGACATCCATCCTCCTTCTCAGCCTCTAAGCCTTTGCTCACACACCATCCTCGTTTAGTCCTCTCTTCTCTGCTCCCACTGACTTCCCATTTAGTCTTTAAGGTTCTGCTCCCCTCTCTGCATCCTGTGAAAAAGTCCACAGTCTCTTCCAGCTACCCTCCCCTCTTCCATGCCCCGTCACTCTGGCATTTGGGTTTCAACTGACTCTTGAGAACTATTTCATAGCTGGGCTGAGATTTGTTCCTCTTCTATTTTCCATACCATGCACAGAGCAGGTGCTCAACAGAAGTTTGCTCCATCCCCCATAAGCCATGCATATCATGTAGATCCTGTGGATCCCGGAGCCCGACCCTTTGGTCTCTTTTCTCACCTCTCACTTTTACTTTCCAGTGAAGCCAGATTTCCCTGTGCTTCAATTCCAGGTTCCTTTTTAAAAAACGTTAAATCTTTATTGTTAAAAGTATTACATATATCCCTCTCTTTCCCCCATTGGCCCCTTCTAGCCTGCCCATCATCTGGCCATCCCCTGACCCAGGCCTTTTATTGGTTGATCTCTTCCCACCCACCCACTCACACCCACCAACTTCCTTTCAGGCCAGCCTTGGACAGAGGCAGGAAGACAAGAGAAGGGAGAAGAAACAGCTCTCATGACTTTGGCACAAATCAGCTGCCCTTTCTCTGGGCTCTTAGACCCGGTGTTGTTGCTGCAGCCATAGGGGGCTCTGTCTGCTCTGATGTGCATGCACGACACATTGGAAAACAAGGCGAGGATCAAAACCTGACCCTGCTGCTTTAATCAAATCATTTAACCTTTCTGAACCTTGGTTTTCCACCTGTACAAAGAGGATAAACTTCACCTGAATGTAGGTTTGGTATGAGGACTAAAGGAACCACTATATGCAACATGGCCTAACATGGTGCCTGGTACTGAGTGGGCACTCTTATTATAACCAGATGTTTAGTATTTTACTATCTATGTGACTGTGAGCTTCTGAAGGACATAGATTGTGTGTTATTTACCACTTTCCCCTCTAGAGCTCCGAGCCAAGCTTCCATAGACTAAATGTTTGCGCCCCCCACAATTCATGTATTGAAATCCTAACTTCCAAGGTGATAGTACTAGGAGGTGGGGGCTTTTGAGAGGTGATTAGGTCATAAGGATGGATCCCTTATCAATGGGATTAGTGCCCTTATAAAAGGGACCCAGAGGACTCCCTGCCCCTTCCACCATATGAGAACACATGGAAGACCAGTGCAATCCTGAAGAGGGTCCCTCCCCAGCACCTGACCATGATGGCACCCTGATCTCAGACTTCAGCCTCCAGAGCTGTGAGAAATAAATCTGTTGTTTATGAACCTCAAGTCAATCATTGTAAATAGGTATAATAGTTGCTGAAGTAAATAATTAAAGGTAAACAGGGATAAAGGGCAAACTCAACGTGTAAAATATCTCTGGCCTCTCTCAACATCCCATTCTCAAAACACCCCAACCCAGAGAACAGACTCCTTTCTCTAGAATATCCCTGTAGAAATAATGAAATTCATGATTTCAAGAAATCAAGGAGTAACTGGACCTCATTGTTGTTTTTCACGTATGCAAATCAAGGCCATTTCGCTGGCCCATCACTGATCTCTTTTCCCATACTCTTGGTTTCTTTGTTTCTAAAACAAATCTGGACTAAATAATCACTTGGCTTCTTTCCAGCATTAAAGGTTTATGAATCCATTATTACCTACAAATGATTTCATTTATTCAACAAGCATGTGCTCTTGATTTCTTGGGGCTCTGAACATGCGCTAGGCATGGGCATAATACATGGGGCACACTTCTTTTCCTCAAGTCGCTCACAGTCCAGCAGTAAACTGTTTGGGAATAATTAAAACTACACTGGAAGTTGACCCTATAGTCCTTTTCATAGTTTTCTTTTATATTCAAAATACTGGGCAGTATTCAGTTCACCTTGTTCTTGTTAGCCTTCAAACTAGCCAGATCATATATGGACATGAACTTCGGGATATCTAAGCTCCAGGTCAAGCAAAAAGGAAATGCTCATGTTCTACCTGAGCCAGACATACATTCTAAATGTAGCCGGAAGCAAACTATGACCTAATCTAGCTTTTCCCAAGGTAACTTCTGCATAAAACTAGGACACAGAAGTGCTTTGAAAATGGGTTCTGTGGACAGGTGCATCTGGGGAGCACTATGTTAATCTCTCCACTGCAGGACTTCTCAGAGCCTTTGATGTTACCATGCACATGGTGACTTTCTACAGGGAAAGGCAGCCTCTTGCATATAGTCCTTCAATACCCCTTGAACCACATAAGAGTGGTTCTTGGTGCTGAAACACTTCCATACCTAGAGATGAAGAGCCCACACTGTCTGTACTGGGCTCTGCCCTATGTGGGAATGTATTTCCCTGTTTCAGAATCAATGTGTGTGCCCCTTTGTTCCATTTAAGGGTGTTCATCAATGGCCCCGCAGGTATGCCCCCAGCTTTCAGTATTTCAGACTCCACATGGGGTTGAGTAGGAGGTGGTGTGTATAAGCTGATTGCCTTGTTTTGGCTACCAGCCTTGGGGGACCAAAGCCCACTACTGAAGCTGATCTTAATCTATCTCTTCTCCATATAAGAAAAGCTTGTTCCATCCAGTGCTTGACTGCATTGTGTTTCTTGGTGACTCTGATACCAAGATGCAGCGGGCAGCAGTGTTTTGGACCTATAACAGATGGCTGGCACTGTGATGATCTTTGCTCTCCACCATGGAGTTGGAGCCCTCCCTGACACTGGTAACCATGTGTCATACTCTCCAACAAGACGACGGAGCAAGCAGCACCTCAGTCAGCTCAGGCTGACATTACAAAATACCACAGACTGGGGGATAAACAATGCATTTATTTCTTCCAATTCTGCAGGCTGGGAAGTCCAAGGTCAAGGTGCTGGCAGACACCATTTCTTGTGAAAGCTCTCTTCCTAGCTTACAGATGGAACCTTTTTGCTATGTTTTCACATGGTGGGGAGAAAGAGAGCAAGCTCTTTGGTATCTCTTGGCTCAATGGCACTAATCCAATCATTGTGGTTTTGATTTGCATTTCCCTAGTGATTAGTGATGCTGAACATCTTTGCATGTGCCTGTTGGCCATCTGTATGTCTTCCTTGGAAAAGTGTCAATTCAGATGCTCTGCTCATTTGTTAATCTGGTTGTTTCTTTAATTATTGTTGTTGAGTTCTTTATATATTTTGGCTATTAACCCCATGTTAGAAATATCATTTGCAAATATCTTCTCCTATTCAAGTGGTTGCCTTTTTTTGTTGTTGTTGGTTTCCTTTGATGTGCAGAAGGCTTTTAGTTTGATGTAGACCTGTTAATTGTTGTTTTTGTTCCTCTTAATTTGGGAGTGAAATTCACGAAAACACTACTAAGACCAATGTCAAGAAGCTTACTGCTTATGTTTTATTCTATGTATTTTATTGTATAGGTCCTACATTCAAGTCTTTAATGCACTTTGAGTTAATTTTCACATATGGTGTAGTTTCATTCTTTTGCATGTGACTTTAGTTTTCCCAAATCATATTTTGAAGAGACTTTTCTACTGTGTATTTTTGGTTCTTTTATTGTAAATTAATTTTCCATATATGTGTGGGTTTATATCTGGGCTCTCAGTTCTGTTCCATTGGTCCATGTATCTGTTTTTCCGCCAATACCATACTGTTTTAGTAACTATAGCTTTGTAGTTTGAAATTGGGGAGTGTGATACCTCTAGTTTTTCCCAGGATTACTTTGGCTATTTGGGATCTTTTGTGGTACTATACAAAGTTTAGGATTTTTTTTTTGTTTCTTTGAAAAATGCCATTGGAAGTTTGAGAAGAGACTGCAGTGAATCTGTAGATTGTTTTAGTTAAAATAGACATTTTAACTCTGTTAATTCTTCCAATCCATAAACACAGAATACCTTTTCATTTCTTTGTGTCTTCTACAATTTCTTTCAACAATGTCTTCTAGTTTTCCCAGTCTTTCACCTCTTTTGCTAAATTTATTCCTGGGTATTTTATTCTTTGTCTTGCGGTTGTTTTCTTCATTTCTCTTTCTGTTAGTTATTGATAGTTCATTTTAGTATATAGAAACACAGGAGATAAAAGTATGGCTATACCTGCTTACTTCTGGATGCCATTTGCTTGAGGTATAATCTTCCACCCCTTTACTTTGAGCCTGTGTGTGTCTTTGGTGCTGAGATGGGTCTCCTCTAAGAAGGCAACTTATAGTTGGGTTTTGTTTTTTAATCCATCTACTCCATGCCTTTTGATTAGTGAGTTCAGCCCATTTCTATTCAGGGTGACTAGTGATATATGTGGACTTACTACTGCCATGTTAGCTTTTGATTTCTGATTGTTCTGTGTCTTCATTGTTTCTTTCCCCTGTGTTTCTGTCTGCTACTTTAGTTTGGTGGTTTTCTATGATGTTTTTCTCCATTTCCTTTTTTTGTTTGTTTGTTTCATGTCTGAGCTCTGGATTTTTGTTTTGTAGTTACCATGAGGCTTGTATAAAATATCTCAGAGATAAAATAGTCCTTTTTATTCTGATAGCGTTTTATCTTCAATTGCCTAAACTTCAGTTGCCTCCTTTTTATGTTTTTGTTGTCACAAATTATCCCATAATATATTTGTGTTTATTATCAAATTGAAGTAGCTAAAGTTTTTAATGCATTTCCCCCTTTTAACCTTTGTTATATTTAAGTGTTTAACAACCGAAAGAGTTGTGATTTCCTGCTTCTGCCAGACACCTTCCTCAAAATATTTTGTCTTTTTCTTTTAGGTTGAAGAGCTCCTTTCAACATTTCTTGTAACGCGGGTTTCATAGTGGTAATTTCCCTCAGCATTTGTTTGTCTGGTTAGCCTTTATTTCCCCTTTATGTCTAAAGCAGGGGTGGGGAACATCTGGCCCACGGGCCATATAAGGCCCACAAAATCATTTGGTCTGGCCCTGCCAAGGCAATCCTAGGCAGGATTTGAGGTTCAATAAATCTAGGAGCTTTCTTCATAGCAACATAAATTTATATTAAGTGAATGTTATAAATATCCAAATGGCCCTTGGCAGAAAAGAGGTTCCCCAGCCGTGATCTAAAGGATAATTTTGTTAGAGTGTACGTGGCCAGTGATTTTCTCTCTCATATTCTCTCCATCCTGGCCTGTAGGTGAGAAATCTGATGATAATTCGATCGGGTTTCTTTTGCAGGTTACTGTCTTTTTTTCCATGGCTGCCTTGAAAATTCTTTGTCATTAACTTTTGGGTTTTAATATAACCTTTTGAAGAAGGTCTCTTTGCATTGAGGTAATTAGGTGTTCTGTTAGCTTCTTGTACTATCCTGTTCCCTTTTTCCTCTCTTCTGGAATGCCCGTTATCCTTATATTGCCCTTTCTAATGGAGTTCAGTTGTTCTCATGGAGTTTTTTCATTTTTTAAAAATCTTAGTTTTCTCTACTCCTCAACCGGAATAATTTCTAGATTTCAGTCTTTGAGCGAGCTAATTCTCTCTTTATGATCTGTCTGCCTTGTTTCCAATTCTTTCTAATACATTCATCTTATTTATTGAGTTCTTCAGTTCCAGAATTTCTTCTTTTTTTTTTTAGAGTTTCAATCTTTTTGGTAATGTACGCCTTCTGTTCATTAATTTTATGCTTGATCTCATTGACCTTCCTTTCCAAGTTTTCTTGTATTGTGTTGAGTTTCTTCATGACTGCTATTTTGAATTCTCTGTCATTTAGATACAGTCTACCATGACTTTGAATTTGGTTTCTAGAGAATTGTCATTTTTTTTTTTTTTTGTGATACCATGTTATCTTGGTTGTTCATGGTGTTTGATGTGTTGTTCCTCCTCTGGAGCAGTTAAGTAGTGAACACATTTCCTGTTTAGGTACCATTTTGATTTTAACAATTCAGCAGGTTGATAATTAGAGGTCTTATTTTCCAATAGGAGGTGCTATAATGTGTTTCAGTTTTCTCTTACGCACTACTTGTGTCTTTCTGCTCTCTGGTGCCCGGTGCTGTTGGCATCATTGTGGTGGTGGAGTGGAGGGCACCACTGCGGTTGTGGAAGTTGCTGCTTGGGGGATAAGGGTGGTGGGTGCCCCTATGTCCAGGTTGCCGGAGTCTTGGGTCACCACTACCATGGCAGGGGGAGTGGCTCATTTGCAGCTTCTAGAGCCATTATTATTCTCTGGACCATGGCTCCCTTCATCTTCAAAGCCAGCAATAGGGGGCTCATGGCTCATGGCTCAAAGGTCTGCCTCTTCTTCCACTACTTCTCTGGCTGGCTCTTCTAAGGGCCTATGCAATTAAATAGGGCTCACCTGGATAATCTCCCCATTTTAAAGTCAGCAGCCTTAATTTTATCTATAAAGTCATGTAACATATTTACAGGTATAATGCCAGCCAGGGCATGAAGATCATGGAGGCCACCGTTCTGCTTACAACAGCCACAGAACAGGAAGGGAATGGCCTAGAAGATCTCAGGTAACAAAATTTTATACTAACCGCCACTGAGACTAGAAAACAAGCAATGCAGATGGGATCCTATGTACTACCAGTAATGGTAACTATCCATATTTATACTAGTATACCTAAAAGTAACTTCTTGAAAAACACTGTACTTTAGTCCTCATTAATGACACATCAAAGTCAAGACATACCAGATTTCAATTTGCTTTTCCAAACTTAGAAGAAGGAATTTGTATTGATTAGTAAAAATGCTTTTCCTTTATTTCCTAAATTCCACGGGTAGTGCATGCTTACTGTGGGAAATTTGAAAAGTACAGGATGTTTGAAGAAGAGGAAAAGAAATCATCCTAACCCTGTTACCCAGAAACAACTACGTCTTAGGAATTTGTCATTAAATATTCTTCTTTTCCCCTCTTCCTATTCTTCCCCTACAATCTGTGTTCTAAAAGTTCTGAAGGTGTGCAAGAAAGGGCCCAGTCAGCAGATGCTATGTCATCTTGGAAAACCAAGTGTTTCACAGAAGTCTCAGGAAGAAGGGAAGGTTTTGTCAGTGCATGTTAACAGGTGGTTGGTGACTTGGCCGATAAATGAATTTGTGTGGGCCAGTGTGAGTCTCTGTTAGGGTCAAGTACATTTGTATGGTTTTTATCTGACAGAATGTTATATTTACTGATATGTTTTCATGCAGAATTAAAAGTAAAATAGAGACATGACATTACTGAAGTCTCAGTTATGATGAGTTATGATGTTTACATTAGAGAATCTTACAGATCAATAGAGTGAGAAATTTAGGTATGATTTAAGGAATGGAAGAAATGTGGCTGACAGTGAAATAGAAACAGTCACATTGATTATGGATTAGAGGCAATTATTTTTCCTAAAAATATAGTTCATATCGACAAATAGTAATGAGGTACTAGTTTATGTTAAATCAAATGGTTTATACTTTAAAAACACAGGAAAATGTTCAGTTTTAAAATCCCGTTAAATACAGGGCATCCCAAATATATGTATACACATTTTAACAGCTGATAGCGCAATTTTGAAAATGAAATTATTTTCATAAACACTGCCTTTATAATTATTCAAAGGTTATATATACATTTTTTTGGGGGGGGGGCACCCTATATATCTATGTAAAAGTACTTACATCCCAGCCATTTTTTTCAAGTCTTAAGATTTGAATTTCAAAACACATTTTTTGTTTTCAACATCTTCCAACCTCAAAAAAGGCCAGGTACTGAAATAACAGCACTTATACAGTATTCTGAATTAAAGATTTTAGGACACTTATTTATACTATTACATTGCAGCCTGACAACAACCCCTGTGAAGTAGATAAGGTGAGTGTTGTTAGCTGTTTTACTAATGAGAAAATTGAGACTTTGAGCTGAGACATGGAATTAGAACAAAAGGTCATGTGAGGAGATGGGACAAATCCATCTCAGTTAAAATTTAGTCCTGTTGCCACTGCAGAATTATTGCATGAAAGGTCTCTGCTCTGCATAGCCCTGTCTTCTCTTTCACTTACCTCCTTGCCCACTGTAACAGGTCTGGCCCGAGGTGTGGGAGAGGGCTGTGGTTGCCCTGCCTCTCACTGAGTAGGTACATTTAGTTTAGGGGATCCAAGCAGAAATATATTTCCAATTTGGGTACCATCCAAGAAATCTTGGAGTCATTCCCTAATTCTTCCTCTTACCTTTGTAATATCTCTAGTGAGGCTCCTGCCCTATATATTTTTATTGCTGTCTTATGGTCAAATGCTCTTTTGCCTAGAATATTGCAAAAGCACCTAGTCTCTCCTCTCTCTAATATATCACCCATATTGCTGGGGTTGTTTTTTTCTTTTCTCTCTAAACATCTGGCATTGCCTTCCTGTTTAAGACCTTTGAGTAAGCACTCTGTCATATTCTAGCCCCAATTTACCCCATTCCAGCTCTTGCCATGTCCCTTCAATTTCTTCCTGGTCACCAGATAGTGTGGATTTTCTATCTCTGCCTCGTCTAGCAAATACATGTGTGGTTAAAGGCCAAGCTTCAGTGTTGCCCTTCTTACTCTTTGACACATTTCATTCATACCTATTTCCCTCTCTAAACACTGTAATACTTTTGATTCTTGTCTCTAGAATAAGCTTAGCCTTTATTGGCAAGTGCTATTTGGAACTTGAAAAAGGAAATAAAAGAACCTAGAAGCTTATGAAATAATCTCACAGTATATAAAGGATGTGGCCATGGAGTAAATTCACACCCTGGAACGCTAGAATCACCCTGCTTAGCAGACAGTGTACATCATTTGAAATACAGAATGTTATTAACAGCTTACTTTTCATTACTTTCATATAAATTCTATTATTTAAATAAGTGTTCAGGCATAGACAAAATATTACTTATTTTTGGACAACAGGGTATTTTAAACCAATACAGCATATATTTTCTTTAAGTATATTGGGTGGATTTTCAGTATACTATTTCCAAAAGAAACCCGTTTTGAGTCTGATTTTGTGACAAAGCAGAACACTTATACCTTGAGCTGTAATTGTACTTTGAGTATAAAATGGTTGCACTATTATTTTAGAATTAAATTACACCCATTTTAAATGTACAGCATCTTTTAGTACGTTATAAACACTTGTGTACTCATATGGGAAGCACACTAACCATCTGTACAACTGACTAGGTAGTGCCATAGGCATGATTGCTAACTTCAGATGTGGCTCATTGAGTAAGTGCTCAAATGCTAGCACACACTTTCCCATTCTCTGAGCCAGCAGTAAGATAGACATGGAAAGATAACCTTTTGGGAGTAAAATCAACTAAATGTGGAGGATTTGTTTGTTTTCTCTTCTGAGTTCCTAACGAACGTTTCCACCATCTCATTTTGACATGTAAACTGATGGGAGCAGGACCAGTATCTCAGACCTGGTTCTCACTTGTGCATGGTACACTGGATGTGGATCTTCCTAAGGTGAACAACCTTGAGGCCTAAGAAAAAATAGAAATATATTTTGAAATGTAAATAGTGGAGTACTGAACAGGAGATTTCTGGGGCATTTCTTACCCTGTTTAATATTTGTACGCTCCTTTAAAATGTTTATAAATATGCTCTGTAGAGCTGGATAACACACTCAGGAGACAATAATAGACAATAATAAAGTCTCTTACAAAGTAATTTTTATAGAATAGGGCGTCACATATCTAATTTTCAGGTGTGTTCCTGAATTGTAAATAAATTGAGTAGTATTTCCTTGAAATGAATGTATACAACAATGTGGTAAGTGTTTAGAATTCATTATTTGAAGTACAAAATCAAACCACTTACTTGAAATCTAGATGTTCAATTAGCACATATCCATCTATAGAAACAAAAATCTAAGTTATAGAGAGAATGCTTTGAGATTTTTTTTTTTAAAACAGTGAAATTTTGGGGGCAATGAGCCAGTAACTTACATTTGCCTTTAGAATTGCGGCATATCACTAGATTTTCTTCAGTGACATCAATGACGTCCAGTTCTTCTCCAGGGGTTATTCGCAAATCAAAGATCCCATTTCTTGAATTCCTGGAACACGCCACTGCTGTGTTGATGACAGTAATCTCTTTATCATACTGGAATGAGAAATCACTAATCAGACTGTGCTTGCATCGTTTTCCTTTCATTATAATAAAATCAATGGAGGAAGTAATATAGTAGTAACTACAATATAAACTCAAGATGCTAGATATTAATTTGTTAAGGGAATAGAAAATAATAGCAAAACAATCATTGAAAGGAATGTTATTTAAGGAAATAATGGTAAAATGCCACAATCTTATATTTGCTTGGTAAGATCGCATTTTCATTGTTTTCACATCCATTATCTAATTGTGCTTGAATGCATTCTGGTGAATGAGAACGCTGTAACATAGGTATACATTAAATACTGTGGATAGTAATGTTAATTGTTCCAAACCCAGGAAAGGAGAAGTTTACAAAAAAGGGTGGAGGTGGGAGAGAAAACTCTTAGAATTTATAATGTTCTTACATACTCTCCACCTTTCCCCTCTGGGTGGATTTATATATTTCTATATATAGCTAAAATAGTAAGAATAGGTGTGGGGGAAATTCCCACTCTCCTTCTGTGGTCAAAGTCAGGGATTTGTGGAAAAAAAACCCCAGAAAACTTGATTGATATTGGTTGAGCAATTCAATATCTGACCTTAGGGGTAACTAGCTGGCCTATACATTTATAGGTACATCACCTAAGTATTGAGATCCCTTGACTGAAAAAAAGAGAAATGTTCCAGAATATATAGCTTATATTGACAGGTGTCACTTTACCAAATTTGGGTGGCCAAACTTCTCCCTTTGCTCAGGACAGTGTTTATTTACAGATACTTGTTATTTAAGATGAGGTATGCCTCCTTCCACTCTCAAAGTCTCCTGAATTTGGATGATGAATTTTAAGATCACCCTACACCAAGTGGGATCTGATCCAAAAGACAGATTTGTATTATAGAGTAATGGCTTCTTAAGTGATTTCTTACCCTTTCTAGGCCATTGTTCACTGTGAGTACACAGTGATTTCCTAAAACGCAAATCAGATTAGGTCACCACTCTTCACTGCTTTCAGGATCAGAATAACATTTCTTAGCTTGATATTCAAGGTCCTTTGCACATTGTCATTCCCATGCCCCCATTTCTGTCTCTTTTATTGAAGCCACATCAAGCTATATGATAATCCTGAATATACCACATACCTTTCATATTTCCATGCCATTGCTCATGCTGTTTTCTCTGCCTGGATTACCTTTTTTTTTCCCTCTTAACCACCCTGCATGAAGACTTTCATCACTGCTCTGTATAATTTACTGTTTTAATTGCATCTTGTATATACTCCTGTTACAGCATTATAATACACATTTGTCCTATAAAATGAGAGTGTAAGGTAGTTTTATTCATCCTGTACCTTCAATGCCTGGCACAAATAGTTTATTATTTGAGCTGAATAAAAGTTATTGAAATGGAATACTTTTTTTTCTGATGGGATATCAAGGAAGGCTATCATAGGTAATGAGGATGGATGGGATTATACACATGGAAAATGGAATTTCTGTCCCATCCGAGTTCAAGTACAGTATGTGTGTGTGTGTGGTGGGTTGGGGGCGGGGATCACTAGATGGGATGTCTGGGGTTTTTTCAACAAGAAATTTTACTGATTTTTCAACTAGTCAAATAACATGACAATTTGCAGGAGACAGTTTCATGCCACAGTTAAATAGTATGAAACTGTCTACAGCAAACTCATGTGTCTTCATGACATGAGGAGTTGTATATGCCACTTTACAAAGCCTTAAACTTTACCCACTTGGTAATGGGGAACTTTTGAAAGTTTTTAGGCAGAGACATAACTTGGACAAATTTTATGAGCAGGATGTACACTCCGTCTCTCTCAGTCCAGCGACTGGCACATGGGAGGTGTTCAGTAAGTTCCTAAGTTAATAAATTCTTACTGTGGTCATATATAAAGCCAGAAGGTAGAATCGTTCGATTCGTTTGGAATTATAGGAAAATGCCCACGGACTCTGTGACAGGGCAAGAGGCCAGGAGCTGCAGAGGCTTCACCCACTTCTTCACTGTTCATGTATTTGTTCAGTGTCTCACTCATGCACTGAGCAGTATTTCACCAGTTTATGTTGGGAGCTGGGGAGCAAATCTGAGTGAGACAAAATCTCTCCTTCAAAAGGGACTTGAGAGTTTTAGTTCCCAATGGGCGTGTGTGCACAGGTTGTAACACCGTTGATCTGTGTAACAGGTGTGTGTGTAATGTGTGTGCTGAGGGAGTGACTTCACCTGGAGGAATTGGGCAAGAGTGGGTGACATCTGGACAGAGCACCTTAGGACTTTTTCTAGGCAGAGGAAGTAGCATATACAAAGGCATGATAATACAAGAATGCATCAAGAAAACATAAAAATACCAGCTTTTTAGTCAGAAATCATGTCTGAATCAGGCAGGGGTGCAACATCCTGTCAGAATCTTTATAAACAGAAGTTTCTAGCCTGTAATATTGTTGTTTTTACCTTCAGAGGAGAACATACCTCAAATCTTTCTCTAAAAAGCTTTTCTCTTTCCATTCTCTTTTCTAAGTTTTGCTTCTTGGTTCTGAAGAAATTTCTAGGCGATAGACTGGCAAGAAAAATGCAGGCAGGGTTGAATGTACTATCCTATATAATAAAAGGGTAATAGGCAAATTGACCAAATGGCAGAACAACCGGTTGCTATGATGCACACTGACCACGAGGGGGCAGATGCTCAACAGAGGAGCTGCCTGCCCCCTGATGGTCAGTGCGCTCCCACAGGGGGAGCACTGCTCAGCCACAAGCCAGGCTGACGGCTGGCGAGTGCAGCGGCCTGCCTCCGCAGCAGCACTGAGGATATCCGACTGCAGTTTAGGCCCGCTCCTGTGGACATCCCCCGAGGGCTCCCGGACTGTGAAAGGGTGCAGGCCAGGCTGAGTGACCCCCACACCTCCGAGTACACGAATGTCATGCACTGGGCCTCTAGTATACTAGTAAAACTCTTAAGTTTCTAAATTTATAAAGTGTTCCTATTTCAGTAAAAATTTAGGAATTTTTTTGTTTATAATTTTATATATGTTTTATACACAAACCATAGCAGATTGTCAAAACAACTGAACCAAGCAATACCAGTTCTTTCCCCCTGCAATTAACCATTTTTATTTGACAGCAAGATAACTTTGAATAACATCTAATTGGTTATAAACAATTTGCCCTAGCCGGTTTGGCTCAGTGGATAGAGTGTCAGCCTGCAGAGTGAAGGGTCCCAGGTTCAATTCCAGTCAAGGGCACATGCCTGAGTTGCAGGCTTGATCCCCAGTAGGGGGCGTGCAGGAAATAGCCAATCAATGAGTCTCTCTTATCATTGATGTTTCTATCTCTTTCTCCCTCTCCTTCCTCTCTGAAATCAATAAAATGTATTAAAACAAAAAAAGAAAAACAATTTAAGTTACATGAGAAACTTCTCTGAATCAGATTCTCTGAAAGAAGAAACTTACATAACATTATAAATATTCCCACTCATCCTCAGATTAATGGAAACCACTTAGAATAAATGGCTCACATATTGTGGTTTTCCAAGTTTTGAAACCTAATTGGGGAATCAATCAGAGACCTCTCCAGTTTGCTGAATGATTACGGAGAAGACAGAATTAAGAAAATAAAGCAAGCTGCCACAAAATGTATGCAACAATTTCAGGACATAAAAGTGGATAACCCAGCCGAAACCGGTTTGGCTCAGTGGATAGAGCATCGGCCTGTGAACTGAAAGGTCCCAGGTTCGATTCCGGTCAAGGGCATGTACCTGGGTTGCGGGCACATCCCCAGTAGGAGATGTGCAGGAGGCGGCTGATCGATGTTTCTCTCTCATCGATGTTTCTAACTCTCTATCTCTCTCCCTTCCTCTCTGTAAAAAATCAATAAAATATATTTTAAAAAAAAAAGTGGATAACCCTACAGTAGAGGCTGACTATGCTTTTACTGCCTTTTCCTCCCTCCTGCTCTTCATTTGGGGGTTGGAGCTTCATTTTAGTTGTTTAATGTACTGACAGAGGGAAACAGGTTCTATCAAGTTTTATGTAGAAGCATTACTTATATGTTCCATTCCACAGTCACTGCCATGTTTTAGGCAATGGCAGTTCTCATCTGATATTCAAGGTTCTATGCACAGTCATTCCCATGTCCCCTCTTGTCTTTCCTTCTGCGAATCTACCTGCAGACCTGTCTTCAGTCATCTTTCTAAAATCTAATTGACCGCCTCACTCTCTTGCTTAAAAACTTTGAATCTGTCTTTACTGCCTCAGAGATGAAGTCCTAGTCCCATGGTACACAGGGCACTTTAGAATCTGGCCACAGTCTGCCTTCCAGCTGCCCTGTTCCTGCTACATGCAAAGTCCACGTGGGGCATCTTACAGGTGGGCTATCCTACCCAGGACTTTAGACCTGCCACATCCTTCCCAGCGTCTCTGAAAATGTGCCATCTTACATTAATAAAGGGAGAGTGAAAAGATTGTACTAATATAGAAAGCATTTTTTATTGGTAGAATAAATTGGTAGAAATTATTTTAAAAAAGAGTCAGGAGCACATGGAAATTGATACATCCATCTACAGGAGTAATGATAATCTCAACATACTGCATTTAAAAATTTACCATATTTTCAAATTTACTCAGTTGAGAATAAAAACTATTATATCAGTTTGTTGTAAGAATTAAAAAACACTAGAAAATGGTTTTCTAAAAAGACTTACATGCAGTCATTAAAATACTAAGAAGCTGTCTGTGGGGGGTGGGCAGTAAGAAATTCTATTTCCTCTCTTGGAATTCTGTTTTGCTATGCTATGAAGTTGAAGGTGGGAAGTGCTTTCTAGTCTGTGAATACATCTTTCCTACTTGGGAAAAATAAATTACATCAAGTCTAAACCCAAAGAAAATAAATATAAAGGAAGGGTCATTGTATGCTGTCCTCTGAGTTTAAGTTTGGCATAGGCTAATGTCTTATTTCTTTTGGGGTGCCCCTTGTAGGACTTTTCTAGACAGGTTTCCCAATGCAGACAGACCACACAGTGTTCCCAGCATAATGACTATTTAGACAAGGATTTCCCGAAGACATTGGTTAAACAGTGGGCCTCAGAGCTGCCCCATCTCCTAGTAACTGAGGTGAAGGCTGGGGCACTAAGCACCAAGTCACCACCCAAGACAGTGAAAAACATTGCCTCCCCCTAAGCCCACCGAATCCAACTGGGAGCTTGAATCACATGAGGGAAGGTTAGATTTTGAGTTGATAAAACAGTATTTTGTAAATTAACACTAATGTAGACATAACTAGAATTATATTGTGTTTTAGGGAAGTCAGTCTTATGATATGACACCGAGTTTCATATATGTTCAGACTGGTATATTATATAAGGTTTGTCTTGTAGGGGGAAAATCTTTTCAGCCTTAAAGAAGACTGGAAGGTTTTCATTGTTTGATAAGGGCTGGTTTGAAATCTTTCCTCACTTCCCATTCGCCAAAAGCAGAGACTATGTAGATAAATGTGTGCTGCTCTTTACATTTTCATATTCTGTGTCTCTTCTAATCCCCTCAACTGTACCATCATTTAGGTGTGGCAATTCTCATTGTGCAGATGAAGAACCTGAAAATCAAATGTCCTGACTGCCTAAGTGTATGCAGCTGGTGAGAGGAATAGCCTGGAGTGGAGAAGCTGTAAAGTAGGCACACCTGTGCACTTACCTTTCTGATCCTTGAGCATCTTTCTTCTCTTTTTCCCCCTTTGGCTTAAAAAACTTGGGTTTCCAAGTTTTTACTTTATCTTCATCCCTGAAGAGAAAAATATTTTTGAGCAAGTCAATCAAGATGGAATTAAAACAGTTATGGAACCATCCGTACTTTCTGGGTAATTGTTTTACAAAAAATATTTAGAAGTTATCTAGAAGTATATTTTGATTCTATGGCAACCTCAGATAGCAGATATTTTAGGTTTTGCAAGGCCTAACACCTCTGGGGTAACCACTTAATTGGGCCAGTGTGACCGTATTTACAAAAAACAAGTGGCCAGCTATATTTAGCCCACAGACCACAGAGAGCTGACCCCCTGATCTGTGGCAATCCACATTGGAAACCAGCAGCAAGCGATCAACCTGCTTATAATCATACTTTCTCTCCTTTCTGAGCCTCAGTTTCTGTGCCTCTACTAGTAAAACATGAATAATAACATTAACTTCCATGATGAGAAAAAACTAATCCAACTAGTGCTTAGCATTAGCAGGGAAGGAATCAGGGAGGGAGGGAGTATTGTAGAAAGAACTGACACTTTCTGAGAACTATGTGCCAAGCCTTATGCTTTTACACGTTAACTGACTTGTCACAGTAAGCATCCATTAAAGTCGTCATTCATAAAGGGTTACAGAGGAGGTAATAGTGATCAGAGAATATCATGGTCACAGAAATAGTGGCTTTGAACCCAGGTGCCTTTGCCTCAAGTCTATGGCATAGCTGCTGCTTCAAAACGTGTTTTTTTTTTTTTTTTTTTTCCTTTCTGGTATGACAAAATTACCAGCATCTCCATCATTGTTATGAGCAGAACAGGACCCTGCTCCGTCAACCATCTGGTATCTGCACATCTGAACCTTAAATAACTCTTCATCCAGTAAATTAGAAGCACAGGGTATTATGTCACAGGAATCTTGGAGATTTTCAGTGACTTTGTGTCACCCTTCCCTTCAGAGTATGGTCACAGGTGTCCAACAGCATGTCAAGGACTCAGCATTTGATCAGCTAGGGAGATGCAGCTTAGAAAGTCTTTTAAGAAGCCTTCCAGGACTTGTGGAGGGAGCTTCAATCCTTCTCTCCTCTCAACATCTGTTGCCTTTGAAGTCTACAACATGGAGCTCAGTAATCACTGCTTTCTGTCTAATGGCCAGTTGTTTCATCTCTCCACTTCAGGCTCCCAGAAAATGGGATCCAACTATATATTCCAGTGTGTCTATGCCAGGCATAGAGCGATGCTTGGTGAGAATGGGCATGGCTGTTTGGAAGGGGCTACAGCTGTGAGGGCAGGAAAGGGGCAAGGCAAATGCCTACTTAAAAGCTTATTTTCTTTACTGATTATAAAGCAATATATTCTGAGTATTTAAATAATGAAGCAGAAGTAGAAAAGAGACAATATAAGCATTATCTGACCTTTCAAGGACATCTAAGTTTCCTTCCAAACATTTTCCAAACCCTTTCAGAAACTGAATGGAGATCACTCCGATACATACAATTTTTCATTCTGCTATTTTTCAGTTGTCATAGTGCAAGCATTTCTCCATGTCATTGAAAATTATTTAGTATATATTTAATACATATGTTAATGTTTATGTAGAGTACTATACTATAACCTATATATATAAAAGCCTAAGCGACAGGCCGACTGGCCAGTAGATATGATGTGCACTGACCACCAGGGGGCAGACACTCAACACAAGAGCAGAAACCACAGGCATGGAAACATGGTACAGACTGATGAATCTCAGAGGGAAGGGGGGAGGGTGGGAAGAGATTAACCAAAGATTTTACATGCATACTAGAGGCCCTTGTATGGATTCATGCACCGGTGGGGTCCCTCAGCCTGGCCTGCAGGGATCAGGCTGAAACTGGCTCTCCAACATCCCCCGAGGGGTCCCAGATTGTGAGAGGGCATAGGCCAAGCCAAGGGACCCCACTGGTGCATGAATGCGTGCACTGGGCCTCTAGTCTACACTAATAAAAGAGAAACATGGTAATTAGCATACGGACGCTACCCTTCCCATTGGCTAATCAGCATATCCTTATGCAAATTAACTGTCAGCCAAGATGGCGGCCAGCAGCCATGCACTGAAGCGAACAGGGAGGCTTGCTTGCTCCAGTGA
>NW_005361607.1:3195797-3206599 GCF_000412655.1 Myotis brandtii | reverse complement strand
AACTCCCCAATCGGCCCTGCTCTGAGTCTGACCAGGGGCTGCACCTAGGGATTGGGCGTGCCCTCTGCCACCCGGGAGCAGGCCTAAGCCAGCAGGTCGTTATCTCCCGAGGGGTTCCAGACTGCGAGAGGGCACAGGCCGGGCTGGGGGACCCCCCTCCCCCCCAAGTGCACAAATTTTTGTGCACCGGGCCTCTAGTATACTTATAAAATCATTGGTTATTTGGGTGGTTTTAAACATCTCATTTTTATAAATAACCCTGACACCGATATTTTTGTGCATAATTTATTCTTTATGGTTATTTTTTCTTAAATAGAAATAGTTGCTTGCAGTAAAATTACTGGGTTAAGTAAAGGGTCTGGGCATTTCAGATATACATTGCCAAATTATCTTCCAGAAAGATCACATCATTTTATACCCATGCTAACCATGTGAATGTTATGGTCAACTCTTTGCTTCCTTGTCAACTTCCACTGTTAGAGCATCTATGTTATTTATTGTTTTCCATTCTCATTGGGGGTATGTAACAAGTTGATTTTCATCCAAGAACCAAAGATGCATATGCAACAAGACACCAGGACGTGGGTTAAATACCAGGGATGGACAGAAGGTAAAAGGACTTACTTTGACTCTTTTTCATTGATGGTCACGTCAGCATGCATAATAACTTCCTGGGACCTAAGTTCTAGAATCAAGATAGGATCAAAACAGTCCATTATAAGGTAGGGTTTATAGAACCCTGGCTTCTCAAATTGCACACAATTACCTAATTATCCAGGCACATCCCCAAGCCTCTTTTATCAAAGCCTGATCACAGAATACAGATTGGCTGAAAGGATCAAAGAATGAGAAAGTTCTCATTTGGGAAGAGATTCAACTGAAGTACTAAAAAAACACACAGATGCCCTCAGATCTCAAATGTGCACACACACATATTTAGATTAATTTGATTCCAGAAATGTGAGTTGCTGAAAGGATCAGTTTTAAACTAGGTTTCCATCATCCTAGACCTGGATAAAGATGTTATACTGAGTCCTGGCCTGTGTGGCTCGGTTGGAGCATCGTCCCCTGCACCAGAAGGTTGCAGGTTTGATCCTGGTCAGGGCACATACCTAGGTTGTGGGTTTGATCCCCAGTCAGGGCAGGTATGGGAGGCACCAATTGCTGTATCTCTCTCACATCGATGTCTGTCTGTCTGTCTCTCTCCCCGCCCCCTAACCCCTTCTTCCCTCTTTGGAATTAACTTTTTAAAAAAGATGTTATAACTGCTAGAATAGTGAGAGGCTTTTTCTTAATTCCTAAGGAAAAATACGAGTTAAATAGAATATTAATGTTGATTTTTCCTCCCACAATTTTTATTTCAAACCATTGGTAACTGATCCTTTATAACAATTGTGCATAAAATGGAATCTGACTTAGTACATAGTCATTATTAGACATGTTTATTTTAGGATAATCACATTCCTTGGTGCTCTACATAGAAACCCATAATGTTCAAGTGATTCACCACCTGAGTGAATTTGAAATTTTTCTGGCATAATTATTTATAATTCACATTCAATTACTCATAAATTTGGATGGGGTACAATGCATGTCTATTCTAAGTTGGCCTTTTTTTTTTAACATAGATATTTTGGGAGACCTGTAGTTTGACCAGGTGTATATAATCTTTTAAAATTTTGTTCGGCAAACTCATATATGTGGACTACAATATATATTTGAATTGCCAAGTCAGAGTGAAATTAAAGCAGCCACCATGGCTAGAGCCCACAAAATCCAACAGAAGACATGGCCCTCTTTTAATAACAGATTAAACTTAACGGGACATGTGTTGAGAGCCTACTGGGTGCAAGGCACTGTGCTAATTTGTGCACTATTGTTTTTACAGCAAAGCAAACAATATTGCAACAACCCAGCCTTGATTCAGTTAGGGTGTGTGCCACAACATGATCGTGCTCAACTTACTACATTGTAATTAGGGAGATCTGGCTATCAAACCTTCAGGTGGCTGTGTGGTATAATTCAAATGCAAAAGCTTCATAATCCAAGAGACCTGAGTACAAATTCCAGATCACTAAAGTAGGGATGTGGATCCTAGAGCCTCCCTAAAAAGGGATGATAATAACTTTTTTTTTCTGGGATTTTAAGAGGCCTGGGATATAGTAGGCACTTGAGAAATGATACTCATCTTCCCCAAAGTCAGTACTACTGTTGTGTAAAATTTGTTCTTTGACTTGGATGTGTCAATTTTTCATTAAATGTGGAGTGCAGGCAGGATGACTGCTTCTCTTTCCCAGCCCCAGACTACGCCAATCTGTGTGGTTTTGTGCCAGAAATAAGTAAATGTCACTTACCTAAATCCGGCAGCGAAATGGAAAACGCACTGTTATGGACAAAAGGCACAGAAGGGTTAGGAAAGAAAGCCATGTTCAGGATAGCACAGTGATGACTAGGTTTCTTGATACTGATGTCTCTAGTCAAAGATGTGGGCAGAGCTTACCTTCCCTGCATCTGTGTTTTGACCTTCTCCCCACTTTTTCGATGAGCTTATTTATCCCAAGTGACCACTTATACCCCTTTCCTACCAGACAGCTTCAGGCTGCCCCACCGCCCTGCCCTTCTCCATCCAGGATTCTGTTTCTGCCTTCTAAACTTCCAAGATGGCCATCAGATGCACACAGCCCTCTGGAGACACTGGGCCCTGCCTACGTCTATGCATAAGCCAAAGGGATTAGAGCAGAATTCCAGGCCAGGTGGAGCTGGAAGATGGTAAACTGCTAAGTGGGTCAGGACATTTGTCCCAGACAGATGGTTGGCTTCTCCTTAAATCTCTCAGTTAGGATCACATGGAAGGAAATATGATGTGGTAGAAAAAAAATCCATTCATTTAAAGCAATTATTTAAGTTCAGCCCTACAGGCCCAGGTGCTGGGTATACTACATGATTAGACACAGTTTCTGTCCTGAAGTAGCTTGGGATTTAGTGAGGGAGAGAAAACATAAATTAATGTGACACTGTGTGAAAAGGAAAAAAAAAACACACGTGATAAAGAAATATCCAAAGGAACAGCACTTTTGGGAAAATCAGTTCACCTTCATATAAGCCTCAGTGTCTTCATTTCTAAAGTGAATCCTAATGCCTATCTTATCTTACTGAGATACTTCTGGAAGGATGCACATACCTAGCGGTTGTGCCCAGGACATATGGATGCTCAGTGATCCTGCTGGCGTGTCTGTAAGACCAGACTGGGTAATGGAAGTCGAAGAGCGTTCTCACTGGGTCCTATTTATAAGGGACTGTGGGTGTCATGCTAATCATCTTTGTTGGAAGCATCTAACCGGCTAGTGCCAGGGTCTGCCTCTAGGTCTCATTGACTGCTGGAGCCAAACGCCCTCTTTCTCCACAGCCAGGACTGCGATTCATAAACCCTGCATTCTACTGGGGTATAAGTGGTCACTATTGGATCTCTTGGTCGATCTATATCCAACAGACAATTAGACTTAAAGCTGCATAACTTGGAGGCTTTATCAGTGAAAAGCACTTTAAGGTAGAATAACATAATTCCATGTCAGTATTTGTAATGACCTTGGGCAAATTATTTTACCATTTCCTGTCCTCGTACAATACAGAGCTGCATGTATATCTACACACCTATCTGTCTAGATGAGGGAGAGAAGTGCCTCCAGAGACTACGAGGTCTCCCTTTCACTGTATGCAATAGGAAACAGGCTGTATGGGTGCAAACACAAAGTGAATTGCCCAGTTACACATTGAATAAATGGAAGAGCTGAAACTAGAATCCAGACTCTAGGCCTCCATCTCTTCCTATTACCAGTGAAAATGTATCCCTCCCAAACATTGGTCATTAGCGGGTGACCTTGGAGGGTCCTTTCCAGGCCTAAGACTTGGAGATAGATGGACCATTCAGCTGAAAAGTTCATCTTCCCTCTCCACACATTGCCTTTCTCAAGAGAGGCGAATTGGATTACAAAGTGTAGACAAATAAAAACCACTGAAACTTGATGGAGTAAGAACGCAAAAAGGGCTGTAATTAATAGCATAATGCTTACTGATACCAGGAGTATATGCCAAGGGTGATGAGGTCAGCTTCCTTTCCGGATTTTGCTTAAGACTTCCCTCTACCCTTGAGTACATATAACCTTTTCTCATCAATTTCTTCAAAAGGGACTTTGTCATTTTTTTTCCCATTAGCATCTGTGAGTGTGGTGCACTCAAAAATGGGCAAGAAGAAGGCAAGTGATAGCCAGGGCCTTTGGTTTTACTTTCTGGTACGCTCCCCACTGTGTCTGAGAGCAGGATGGAGACCATCCGGCTGTATGACTGACTATGAGACCAGCACTGCCAACTGTCTCCTGGAAAGAGAAATAGAAGAGGGTTTTTTTTTTTTTACCTTACATTTTCTTTCAACTTGGTTGTCTTCATCTTAAATCTATCCTTTTCTTTCTTGAAGAATCTTTGTAGTCTCTTAAGTGCTTTGCCATCTAAACTAAGAGAAATCAGAGGGTAGAAACAGTGTTTGAGAGAGTACTAGAAATGGAAGGCTGGTGTAGGAAAAGGGCCAGAGGCTTGGAACACCCACCCAAGGAAGAGCAGGAAAATGCCTCACCAACTTTCTGTTCTCTGTTTTGGTGCCAATATGAAGTAGCACAAGCCACTCATCCATGAAGGGAATTATTACATTTCAATACAAACGTTTGTTTACCCTAAATGGTCTCTATTTTGCAGTTTATGGAGCAAAGTCTTCCTTTTAGAGATGATGACTCAGGGAAGCATGGTTTACAAACTATACTAGAAATAACTTATAGAAAGTCCTGCTTCTAAAATTCACATCACTGATTTTTAATTTACCAAATGATATCATACAACAATAACTGACTACCCAGCTGATGAAAAAAGTTTTTTCAAATATGCTCTTGGGTTTTTTGGGGGTAGGGAGAGGGAATGATACATGCAGGTCATTCCACCCAGCATGGATCCTCTTTTTTTCCTTCAACCCTCTAACTTCTTGCTTTTGACCATTGCTGTTTTCCTTTCCACAACGTGCCCCTGATAACTAAACTTGACAAACAATGCCCACTTGAACAAATATTGTTCTTGAAAACCATGGAATGGAAGCAAGTTTTTGTTGACATTTACTTATCTCTCACTTATTTTCTAACACAATATCAAAGTCCCTACTCTGGGAGATGGACATTTTCTCAAAAGAGAAAGCAATGTAATTTGAAATTTATACCATGTGATTGTGTACAATTACGGGTGTTCTATTTACCTCCATTCTCTGTGCAAATCCTCCGTAAAGATGGTAGGGATGGGGAAGGGAGTTACTTCCTAAGCTCATCATCCTAAGCTAGCAGGACATGCCATTAGGTAGGAAGCCAAGAAAGAGAGAAACTCACTCTATGTTTGTGGAGTTGCTCTTTGTTTTGTATACATCTTCATACATTTCGTTACTATTTTCTTCTGAAATTAAAAAAAATTCATTCATTATAATGACAATAGTTCAGATTCATATTTAGCAAAACATTATTGGATATTGACCAGGTGCTTAGGTACTTTGATCTTTTGTTTGTTTGTTAAATAATTTTTATTGAAACATATGTACATATTTTTATAAGCACATGGTAAAAATAATTAAACCTTATTAAGGTAGTATATACAAATGAAAATTAATATTCGCTTCCACCCTTGAGTCCAAGTCAATGAAAGTTGGTTTATCAACAGATTCCTTTCTTCTGCCCTCCCCTTTGGCATATTTAACATGTAGCAATCAGAGCCTACACATCAGACATTGTGTTGAATTCTGGGGAAATAATGGAGAATTAATTCATCTTGGATATTCTTTCCCTTCACAGCATGGAGCAACACAAAAGCTTAATATACACAGATAATCTTTGAATCCACCTTGACAATGGAGAATTTTCACGTTCAGAACTCGACTTCACACAGTGAGTTTAGGGGAGCTATTGAACATCTCTGTTTAATGACCTCTAAGATGGTTTCTCCATCTAAAATCCTGGCATTCTAAGAAGGATAAAAAACAACCAGAGTAGCACCTTTCGTTCATTCATTCAAAAAATATTTAAATAACAAGTACCTGGCATTGTGCTAGGGGCTAAGGGAAGAGAGTCATTAATCAAAGAAATCATATAAATATAAAATTATAAGTGACAGCCCTAACCGGTTTGACTCAGTGGATAGAGCGTTGGCCTGTGGACTCAAGGGTCCCAAGTTTGATTCCGGTCAAGGGCATGTGCCTTGGTTGCGGGCACATCCCCAGAAAGGGAGTGTGCAGGGGGCAGCTGATCGATGTTTCTCTCTCATCGATGTTTCTAACTCTCTATCCCTCTCCCTTCCTCTCTGTAAAAAAATCAATAAAATATCTTAAAAAAAATTGTAAGTGACAGGCACTATGAAAAAGAGAGCCTTGTTACTCTGAGATTGTACACGAAGGAGAGTGTTCACTGGGGGAGTAATGATTGAGCTGAAATGAGAAGAAAGGTCAAGAGTCACTTAGGCAAAGGGGTCCAGGGGGAGGAAAGAAAATTCCAGAAAGAGGGAGTAGCATATGCAAACACCCTGGGGCAGGAGCTTGGTGGGAGCTTGGGAGCCTGGCAAGTTGGAGGAGCTAAAACGTCAGCATGACTGGATCTCAGAGTGAAGACAGTACCAAGGGAGAACACAGGCTGCAGAGGGAGGTAGAAGCAACCCACTCAAGGCCTTCAGACCATGTTAAGGTGGACCGTAAAAGTCCTGGGAAGCTGTGAAAGTGTTTTACGTAAAAACATTCCTACAATCAGACTTCCGTTGTGAAGAGATCAGGAAGGATGCCATTTCACAGCAATGTTGCTTCTTTGCCGCAAGAGCCCCATTACCAGTGCCTTCACCTTCACAGATCTCAGTGAATTTATTCACATATACCCTAGCCCACTGCACTGCCCTGAGCTCCCTGTCACCCACCCAACAGGTATTATTAAAATATAAACAAAAGGTAAGTTATCATTAATCAGCCACCGAGCACTCAGCAGTTGCTACTGGCAGTTTCAGAAATGTCTTCCTTCCTTACCACTATCTGAGGCAAATGAGTTGGAGAAGTCCGACTTTGATCTGTGGGGAGAAAAGAAACAAAGACCATTCATCTGTCCCATGGAGCCTTTAAGGTCTCACCACACTGCTGAGGGGCTGGGGTGCACTTACTCCTTCCTCCCAGGGCACTCAACATCATCGTAGGTCTCTTCTGAGATGGATTGTGGCCTAAAGGCCCCTTGGCCTGGTGCTTCTTTAGTCACCTCCAAGGCCTCCACATACCCACCTGCAAGGAAAACAGAGAAACCCCTGGAGAACGAGCACTATCATAAATGCACTCACACCCCTCACTGGCAGTGGAGGCAAGAATAGGAGAAGGCAGACTGCATGCACTAAAATGGTTTACCATCTTGGTCTCTAGGACCCTTTGCAAACCACTTCTCCTTGCAGAAGCTCCGCTATGAGTCTCTAAAGTTGGGATAATGATCAATAGCACCTATGCTTACGTGATTGTGGTAAGGATTGACGCATTTTTATGAAGGAGGCTAGTTCCCTAGTGAACCAGCAACTCCTCCCTCTTCTTTGATGGTTCTTGCTCTAATCTCTGACCTCAAAGGCAGAAGTCCTCTAGGGTATGTCCCTGGGGCTCCTTCCTCCACCTAAATGAGCTTATCTACTTTTGTGCATTTTTTCCCCCCTTAAAGTAAAATTTCTTAGACAAGTTGACTAAATGCATGTCAACATTTAATATTCATTAATGTTGGAATCAGCCAGAAGATGGTCTGCCAGGTGGAAAAATGTACTGTGGTGTTAGCACAAGCAGCTAGCCTGTTAAAAGCAGGTACTGCTTTTTTTTCACAGAGCTGTAATTTTGTCATAACCATAAAACTTCCTCCTTTTTATCAGCTGGCATAGGTTAATATTTAGAGTATGGGTGATTCAGAATCATTTTCAAACATGAACTATTAATCAGAAATAAGTAGTAATATATCTGCAAAATAAACAATAAGCAAATTGAATTGTGTCTATTAATTAAATGAACCCAGTAACAAGATTTTATCCTCTGACAAGACGTCAGTTAGCACATAGGCCCCAAACTATCTCCATGAAGTCAGCTCCCAGAGGCATAAGGTCTTGCTTTTTCTTAAGGAGTGAGCAGTGAATTTCTCCAAAACAAAACAAAGATGCTGAACACAAAGTTGCTTAATTCTTAGTTTGGACATTTTTTTCTTTCTTTTTCTTTCTTAATTCTTCCTTTTGGCAGAGTCAACTGTAAATGTTTGTGACTTCATTTTCAGACACAGACAACTCTCAAAGTTACAGCTCTAACTTAGACATCTCTGATGAATGCTAGATACTCCATCTAGATACATCATTTCCATTTGCTTGTCTAAGCATATTGCATTCCAAAACCAAATTCATGACTTCTCTTTGCAAATCTGCTCTGCCTGAAATCTACCACAACTCAATAAAAAGTGGCAATTCCATCCTTCCAGTTGCTCTGGTCCAAACCCTTGCAGACATCCTCACCTCCTTTCTCTCTTATATCCCACCTCCAACCCACAGCTCTACTTTCATGTTACATCTTGAATCTAAACACATCTCAGCGATTCTGCTATGGCACCCTCCTCCAAGCTACCGTCATTTCTCAGCTTACTTATTGCAACAAACTCCTGACAGGTCCCCTGATTTATCCTACCTTCTGTTTTCAAGACAGAAGCCAGGATGGTTCTTTAAGATACAAGTATAATAACTCCATTCGTGTGCTCTAAACCTTCCATTGGTTTTTAAAAAATCTCATTTAGAGTAAATGCCAAGGTTCTTGCCATAGTCTAGAAAAGTCCCTTGTTATCTCTGACCTCATCTCCAACTCCACACTCCTTCAGTCACTCTGCTGGTCACACTGGCCTCTTGCCACCAACACAGCTAATGGCTTCTGCCTCAGTGTAGTACCGCTACTTTCCCCCTCTCACCAGAAATATTTACCCTAGGTATATATATGGCTCACTTCCTCATCTGCTTAAGATCTTTGAGGTTGTCCATGAGCACTTTAAAAATTACAACTTCTAATACTTCCCTAATTCTCTTTCCTTGCTTTATTTCCCTCCTCCCCATTACGTTTACTACCATTTCACACAGTGGCTATTTTATTGTTTATATATTATCTGTCTCTTCTGCTAAGAATGTAACCTCCATGAAGATGGGAATATTTGTCTGTTTTGTGTACTGTTATACCCTCAGCTCCTAGAACAGTGCTGGCACATAAAAGGTGCTCAAATTAAAAAAAAAATAGCTTCAATGCATATATATTCTAACAAGAGACTTTTGTGTATTAAATTTATAGTGTCTGCCAATATTTTAAAACTAGAGGCCCAGTGCACGAATTTGTGCATGGGTGGGGTCCCTTGGCCTGGCTGATGATTGATCAGGGCGATCGGGGCCCACAGGCTGGGGGGAGGGACCGTGGGAGGTTGGCCAGCCATGGGAGGTTGGCTAGCCATGGGAGGTTGGCTGTGGGAGTGCACTGACCACCAGGGGGCAGCTCCTGCATTGAGCATCTTCCCCCTGGTGGTCAGTGCGTGTCATAGCAACCGGTCAACTGGTTGTTTGGTCCACTGGTCGTAATGGTCATTTAGGCTTTTATATATGTAGATTTATATCTACTATCTTATTACATACCTTATATTTGTTCTATTTCCCTCCCCTCTCCCCCTCATTTTCCTCTTTCTTGATTGAGATTTCTTCTCTTTTTTCATTTTGTTCCTTTTTTCTTTCTTTCTTTTTCTTTTTCTTTTTTCTTTTTTGGAAGGTATGTGTGTTATGCCTATCTTTTAACAGTTACCCTACCATGTTTTAAAATTTAATTAAAGTATAATATACAGGAAAGGGCACAACTCATAAGCTCAACAAATTGTCCCAAATTCAATATATTCATTCATTCAACACACATAAAACAAATAAAAAAGCCGTAAGTGCCAGTGTCCCACAGTGCCTTCTTGTGCTCTCTTCTAGTCACTATTCCCTCCCACAAGGGAACCACTCTCATTTCTAATACTAGAGGCGAATACTGCATATTTTGAACTTTATATTAATGGAATCATTTCAAATGTCCTCTTTGGTGTGTCACATTTCATTAAATATTATGTTTGTGAGAGTCATTATATTGTGGGGCATAGTTGTAATTTGTTCATTCCTATAACTATTCCATTGTGTGAATATATTATAATTTACTTTTCCATTCTACTTTTGATGGACATATGAACCGTTTCTAGGGTAAGGCTATTTTAAAAAAGTTCTATGAATATGCTGTATATGTCTTGGTAAACATATGTCTATTGGGTATAAGAATAGGTATGGAATTGCTAGATCATAGGATATACATATATTGGATTTTAACAGATACTACTGAACAGTTTTCCAACGTGATTATTCCAGTTTACACTCTCAACAACGGAGGAGAGTTCAGGTTGTTCCACAACTTCACTAATACTTGATACAGTCTTTTAAAATTTTAACTATTTTGCTGGGCATGTAGTGTTATTGTACCGTAGGTTTTATTTGCATTTCCCTGAGACTTGAACAGCTGTATATAGTGTACTTGCCTTTTGGATAACCTCTGTGATTGATTTCTATTTTATATATTCTGGATACAGGATGTTTATAGAAATATAAAATATTTCCATTTTATATTTTCTGGATACAAAGATATTTATAGAACTCATATATATATACACACACAACATATATATACATATATA